>NC_092638.1:21313191-21677799 GCF_039555335.1 Amphiura filiformis
AACATGAACTTCATGATCAATTCAAGTTCATGATGAAGTACACGATTAGTCCGAATAATCAGACCCAGAACAAAATATTAATTTCTGACATGATCTTGTACTGGGTCTGAACTGTTTCCATATGAAATCTTGATGGCAAATTCTAGCTATTTGCAATAAGGGCGCCGCCAGCGGTTTGCGATGTAATCGTGATGTATCATGGGAAAAGGTCGACATCCAAGTCCGCGCAATACAAATATTACCATGCTATTACATAGGAACACGTGACAATATTTTTTAGTTTGTCAAAATAAAGGTGTTACATTTAATCGATACTCAATAATACTTTAATAATGTGATTTGAAATGTGCACAATTAATTTTTTCTCTATCGATTTGCGTGTAATACCGTTATATTGACAAACTAAAAAAATATTGTCACATGTTCCTATGTACTAACTACTAATAGCATGGTAATATTCTTTTTTTGCGGTCTTGGATGTCGACCTTTTCCCATGATACATCACGATTTTCCCATGATACATCACGATTACATCGCAAACCGCTGGCGGCGCCCTCAGTGCGAATAGCGAGAATTGGACAATAGAAGCACATGGTTCTACGTGACAGCTTTTTAATCCCTATTCAGTAGGTATCCCAGGCAAACCTTAGTTAGTTAACACATTTGCTAGTCAGCCAAATTCGCCAAAAATGTCAATGCATATTTACATAGAAATTTAAAACAACTGGTCAAGAAGGAAACCTACATAAATATGTTTTCTATACTTCACTTGACCCAAATATATGATTTTTATGGTGATAAGACAATCGCACATGGAATTTTAGAGGGATTTTGATACAGTGTTCGATTTACCAGCTGCATACCTGCACCAGTGCATGTAACATTCCCTCTGTGCATGCAGCTTTTCACTACCTGCCTGCACGCGTGCATGTACGATTTTAGCTCTAGCGATATGACAAGGCAATATACAAAAGTAAACAAGCAGTCAGTCCGATTTGGAAAAACCCAATCTATTTTTAGCGCTAATATCCTGACTTCATTAGAAGGGCTCGCAATTGACAACCCCGATACCCCTATCACATGAGAAAGTCACTTTTTTTCATTGACTTCCCTAGTCTCCTACACAGCCAGTTTGCGTCGGTCTGATACTTGTCGATCCTAACGAACATTCGAGATAGCCACATACAGTCTGGTCCGAGACTATGACTTCCTTTAGAGGGGCTAGCGTAATGTGACGTCATCCACCAATTCCCGATGCCATCGCACATGTAGAAGCTGTCATTTTCATTTCATTGAAAAAAAAGAACCGAATTTAAACCGTGGGAAATATTTGTTTACGCACGGAAAATAATCATAATAATGTCCAGCAAAAAGGAAATAGCTCAAAAACACTTGCATCATTCTGGAAATCGTGCACCTCGTCGGCTACTAGTTCTAGAACAGATGAAGCCACAGCATCCAGTGTTTTGGCTAAGAAATCGGCGAGTGATCGGCATAAAAATAACAATGACAGTGGAGCCGGGAATATTATTACAAGCTTAACTGACAATGATCGTGATTCAATGTGATTTTATGTTTGCTTTAATTTTGGTGCATGCACACTTTTTGCTGTGCATATGAGACTAAGGTCTAGAAACACCCCCGAAATGCCGTTTTGAGGAATTTTGCTAGCTGAATCTTTTTGATGAAAGTAAATCTTTGACAAGATGTAACTTTGCTACGGAAAGTGCTACATGTATGAAAAAAAGTTTTTCAGTTTTGGCTTTGTTTACTCAAGGGCTTTAATTTGATATATAAAATGATGCAGTTTGATGGCAAATTTGAATTCACCTAGCATACCTATATTCAGGTTACGTGAATCACGCTATTGTGGACCATCCTTCTGATACTTGAGTGTTTGGACACGCTGAACAGTTTTTTGTCTACCTCTCTGTTTGTAAACAAACCAGGAGGTCGAAATCGCCCCTCCTGAATGGAATACGAAAGTCAGCGTAATAGTACGGCACTAGTACACGATAGAGTAATAAGTAAGAACCATGTCATGTCAATTTATCCTGGGGGGGGAGGGGTCACTCCCATTGTGGCCTGTACACCATCCGCGATAATGAAAACGCGTAAAAAGGGTTGCTTTTCGTGGGTAGGCACAGGCCTGGAAATAAGTCGGTCTGAACCAGGAGCCAAACATTTGGAAAAGCGGCTCCTGGTCCTGTAATTTTCTAGTGAACCAGGAGCCATTTTTAAAGAGCCAGGAGTCATTTTTCAAATGCTTATTTTTGTTATTTCTACAGCTCGATGCTCACCTGAGACTTTTAGATCCATGTTATTTGTTATTTAACTTATTATATTATTAATTATTGTCACAAGTTAACAAATAACAAGTTATACAATGAATGTTATTATATCTGAACAGACCAGTTGACTCTTATTTTATTATTTTTTTAAATTATTTTTTATATTTTATTTTATTTTATTTTATTTTATTTTTAATTTATATTTTATTTTATTTTATTTTTTTTTATTTTATTTTATTTTATTAATTTATTTTATTTTATTTGATTTGATTTGATTTGATTTTATTTTATTCATTTTTTTTTAATTCATTTTTTTATTTTATTCAATTTGGCCTTTTATTTCGTGATTTTAGGAAAATTTTAAATATCTCTAGAGAAACAATGTCGCCAAAATTCAAGATGGCCGCCTTCATGTTTAGCGATCATGGTGATCACCTAACCTGAAAACAAGGCAAAATACTGCCAAAATTATGAGCCCTGAAGGCAAATATCAAGGAAAATTGGTGAAATATTAGGTAAAAGATAAGATTTGGCACTGCATTTTGTTGAAAATACATTGAAATGGCCAATATTTTGAGCGGAAATGAACTTGCCTGACTAAGTTTTACTGGGCCATTTCCTGAGCACTGATACCGGCGCAAAATACAGATTTTCTCTGGCGCCTGGGCGTGTAATTTTGGTTGGATCCAGGCGTTAAAACTCAGTAACCGTAGGGTAAAAATCGCTCGGCGCCTGCTTGTTTCCAGGCTTGGGTAGGCACGATACGCGCGTAACACGTTTGGGCCATCATGATGGCCATGGGATTTCAATCAAGTAGTAGATTTGCGTCCACCGCCCGCATGCTCCAAAATCTCCCGCATGAAAAACTCATTATTTCAGTAAAATTTCATTATTTGTGTAATACTGTAAATATAAAAAATTAATACGTATTGCAGCAAGAAATGGCCTACAAACATGACAAACGCATTTTTGCAGTCATCAAAAGTCACAGTGAATCCTCCGGTGGCCTCTGCATCCCGGGACAACAGCAGTACATTGTACATGTACAAGATCTGCTCCATGTGCAGTGTCCGAAATAAGGAAAATATGGAGGTTGTCCCGAGGATAACTAAAGCATAAATTCTGCTTGTCCTCACTACATTTTGGTTGTCCCCAAAATGTGTCATACTTTTGGAGGTAAAATATAGTGGTTGTCCAGGGGATAAGTACATAGCTCAATATGGTTGTCCCCAGTGATTCTTGGACAAGAGGATAAGTGCTTATTTCGAACACTGTCCATGTGTGACATGTTTACATGCCGGCTGCGATATCCACTTCGAATAACGTGTTAAAACTTGCTCGAGAAACACTAGCTACAAATTTGCTCACGGATGCCCTCGCATTCGTAGCTAGTAGTGATGTGGTCGGCACCGTTTTTTATTGTCGACATGTCGATATAATTCTTATACCGACGTCGACAGTGTGTCGACATAAAAAAAAAAAAAAAAAAAAAATATATTTGGCCAGAAAATCAAGTTATAGGCCCAAACTGACTTGTTATTCAAGGTTGAAACCAGAGAAATACTGCTACTCAAAAAAAAAAAAATGCAATTTTTTTACAAAGTTGAAAAAAGTTGTACATTTTAATTACTTTTGTTTCTATTGAACAGCTAGCAATGCATACTAATTCAATGTGTCCCTGACTGTTCAATAGAAGCAAAGGTAATCAAAATGTACAAGTTCATCCAACTTTGTAAAAAAAAATTGGCATTTTTTTTTTTTTTTTTAGTAGCAGTATTTCTCTGGTTTCCAACCTTGAATAACAAGTCAGTTTGGGCCTATAACTTGCTTTTCTGGCCAAAAATATTTTTTGAAAAAAAAAAAAAAAAAAAAAAAAAAAAATTTTTTGTCGACATGATTTTTTGATGTCGACATGTCGGCATACGTGCCGACGTCGACATTATGTCGACATAAGGCATGTCGACCACATCACTAGTAGCTAGTGTCCTTTCGAACCTGAATGCAGTGCGGGAATAAACATGTAAATAACACCGTATGTACTTAATACAATAGGCCACTGACTGCTTCAATAAGCATACCCTTAAATACCACTTTCCACACAACATGACCTACCAATTTGTTACTATACACGTTCCCAACATAATTCTCAGTAATAATTCGCATTTCAAGTGCAATTGCGTGGATATTTCATCACTAAAATTGCTCCCATTTTTCCATTGATCGGCGATGATTCAACTGTCAGTTCACGAAGTAAAATTTACTGTTGTTTCTAGTTTGTAATTTCAATTTCCCTAGACATGTCTATTAATAAACAAAACTCTTAAAAATAATAAATTTTTCTAATTGCTACTGACAGTATATCGGAAATTACTTCTTCATTAACTGCTGATTTGTTTTTGGACTATTTTATAACACTATATCAATATTTTGTATTGTTAAATTAGGTTTGTACTAAAAACACAAACATAACAGAGACAAGTCCAACGCAGCTAAAACGCTCCACCTCATTGGTTAAAAACTAATTGCTTATCACGTGAGCCTGTTACGTCGATAATATTCTCAACCTTAAAACAAATGAAATTAAATATGTCAAAGGACAGATTGTTACTCTATTTGGTAAAAATATCCCAAAGAGAGATCGCAAGGTGTCTGGGAGACTAGGAGTAGGAGCAGTACTACCTCTACGATCGATGCAACTTTCAAAGTCGGAAACCACTCAGTCATCAGCCATCATCATGGCATATGCTCATGCACATGATGCACTCATGGACTACATAGCACTGGTACATCATGGGTACATGTACGTAAAACAGGTCGTAAACATTGTAAAGTAATAGTATTACTACTAGCCACTGAGTGAATTCAATCACCAAACCAAACATCCTTTTTCAACTGGCTTTTCAAAAAAAAAAAGAAGATAATTACGATGGCCCAAATATTTTCTCAAACATAAAAATAATGCCCAAAGACAAGTAATAATAATATAATATTGAATAAATTATGCCCACATTACGCAGCGCAACGCCTATCTGTCTGTCAGTTTACTCCAGAACTCTAGTTTGAATTAGCCTCAAACATCATGGTAATGGCCCTGTTCCTTCCTCACTAGGGCCCTGAATGCCATACGTACGTAAAAACGGGGCACCGTGAAGTCACGTCGCGGTGATTACGTCAGGGTGCGTACCTCGGGCTAGTGTCGAATTTGTACACGTTCCTACGCATTCCATGCTAGAGTGCTTTGCTATCGCTTTTCAGGCAGACAGCAGTGCAATTTTTTGCAGTTTGCACCGGAGGTTCATTCTGTTAATGTTGAAATTTGGATGAAAGTTATTTCGATGAGTCAACTGCATCTTTTGAGCAAGATTTGCCTTTTTTTGTCGAAGAGTGAAATGTAATTTTAGCAACATTTTTGATGCAATCGCCTGTTGTGATCGGCTGTGTTTACTTCTAAACTTCCATTATTACACGGTGTCATTCTTCAGCAAATCCGACTAGATTTTGAATGCAATGTAGAATGTGAAGCTATCGGTGAGCAAATTCTTATTTTTTCGGAGTCTTGGGGTTGCGTGTTCCTCAAACTTGGTGGGTGGGTGCATCTTGACCCGAGACAGAACAAGTTTGTTTTGGCAAGTGGGTCAAGGTCACCCGAGGTCATTTGAGGTCAAATTAGTAAAATTGTCATGGCAAGAATTAGAAACTTGGTGGGTACAGTCAACATTTAGAGCCAAATTTTTGGAAGGTCATTTCGGGTCACCAGAGGTCATCTGAGGTCAAATTAGAAAAAACTGTCCTATGGGCATGAAACTTGATAGGTACAGTCAACATTTAGAGCCACATTTTTAGAAGGTCATTTTAGGGTCACCAGAGGTCACACGAGGTCAAATTAGTAAAAACTTTTGGGCGGGCATGAAATTTGGTGGGTACAGTCAATATATAGAGCCAAATTTTTGGAAGGTCATTTTGGGGTCACCAGGGGTCATCTGAGGTCAAATGAGTAAAAAGTGTTAGATGGGCATGAAACTTGGTGGGTATAGTCAACATTTAAAGGCAAATTTTTGGAAAGTCATTTCGGGGTCACCAGAGGTCATCTGAGGTCAAATTAGTAAAAACTGTTGTATGGGCATGAACATTGGTGGATACAGTCAACATTTATAGCCAAATTTTGGAAAGGTCATTTCAGGGTCACCAGGGGTCATCTTGAGGTCAAATACGTAAAAACTCAATGGGCGTAAAGCTAGGTGGGTATCGTCAACATTTGGGAGTCAAATTTTTGGAAAGACATTTGGGGGGTCATCTGAGGTCAATGTAGTAAAAACTCTCGGACAGGCATGAAACTTGGTGGGTAAGTCAACATTTAGAGCCAACTTTTTGGAAGGTCATTTTAGGGTCACCTGTGGTCATCCAGTGTCTGAGGTCAAATTAGTAAAAACTGTCATATGGCCATGAAACTTGGTGGGTACAGTCAACATTTTAGAGCCAATTTTTGAAAGGTCATTTTGGGGTCAACAAGGGTCATCTAAAGTCAAATGAGTAAAAATGGTCGGACAGGCATGAAACTTGGTGGGTACAATCAACATTTAGAGCCAACTTTTTGGAAGGTCATTTTGAGGTCACCAGAGGTCATCTGAGGTCAAATTAGTAAAACTGTCATATGGGCTTATAAATAGGTGGATACAGCCAACATTTATAGCCAAAATTTTGGGAAGGTCATATCTGGGTCACCAGGGGTCATCTGAGGTCAAATTAGTCAGAACTGTCTTATGGGCATGAAACTTGTTAGGTATAGTCACTTTTTAGAGTCAAATTTTGGGAATGTCATTTCAGAGTCACCAGGGTCATCTGAGGTCAAATTAGTATTAACTGTCATGAAACTTGGTGGGTACAGTCAACATTTGGAGTCAAATTTTTGGAAGGTCATTTTGGGGTCACCAGGGGTCATCTGAGGTCAAATTAGTCAGAACTGTCTTATGGGCATGAAACTTGTTAGGTATAGTCACTTTTTAGAGTCAAATTTTGGGAATGTCATTTCAGAGTCACCAGGGTCATCTGAGGTCAAATTAGTATTAACTGTCATGAAACTTGGTGGTACAGTCACCATTTAGAGCCAAAGCCTTATTCAGACTAACACTATTCTTGACATAGGCCTACTGCGTCTGTATATAATTATATTTTGATGTGTTTTGGCCCATTTGGACTCATTTCCACCCGTTTCGATCCATGTCGCTAATTCCCTAAATTGATTGATGTATCATTGTATGCGCTGCAAATGAGATAGCTACCAACCTACCACATGTACCTGTTGGGGGAATGTGATCTGTCACATACTCAAATGATTTCACTTGTTGCCCATGCGACTCCAAGAACAATTACTTTCACTGTCACCAAAAAGCGCAGAGCCACAGCGCCATTGGTGCTCTTGTTTGAAAAATCACAATATAATACAAATTTTATGACAAATTATAAAAATTTGATATTTTTCAAATTTTGATATATATAACAGTCCTCGAAGTAAATTATATAAATCTAATGACATATTCTTAAAGTGTATGTAGCAGGGAGGAAAAGCCGACGGTCAATTGAAAATTTTGACCTTTCATATTGAAGATATGGATTTTTTCCCAAAAAGACCTAAATATTTTTTGGTGTTTTGGGAAAAAAATCCATATCTTCAATAATGAAAAGGTCAAAATTTTCAATTGATCGTCGAATTTTTCATCCCACCTACATACACTTTAAATATAAATCATCAGATTTATAAAGTTTACTTCAAGTACTGTTAAATATCAAAAATATCAATTTTAATGATTTGCCATAAAATGTGTATTAAATTGCGAATTTCAAAAAATCAAAATTATTTGATATCAGAATGACATTCTTCGTATTGAGAATGCAATTCGATATGTCTGATGTGCTCTAATGTCCCACAATAAATACTGTCCAAACGTTCATACCCCAGCCCTTAATGATATCAAAATGCATTGAATTTTTTTTTAATTTTTTTTTTTTAGATATTGCACTTGAAACTGACAATTTGAAGACTGTAAATAAGTCAAAACACACAGCACTTTACTGGTTTAACTCTTGAGATGGTTCTGCATGTTATACTATTCATTTTCTTTACATTTTCTTTCTTTAAATTAATACTAACCACTGTTTTACTAGCCCATTCAACGCAAATTAAAAAAAAAGAAAAAAAAGACACAGTCAGGACCAGGGTACACGGTCAGTCGGATGTGGACAAACAAGCAATTTTTTTTTTTTGCCTTACCATTAAATATCTCATTTGTTAAGACCAATATCTTGGAAAAAATCACTTTCCTTAAGTAGCATTTTTGCAATAAAATAGGTCAAAAACCAGATTTGACATAAATTAAGCTGATTTGATAAATTTGGCAACATGCCAAAAACACTCCGTGTACAAAGTCCATGGCGTTTTTCAACAAAAGAATGATGCAAGTCAAAAACGCTCTTTTGGAAAAAATTCAAAATTGGCAGGTGAGTTTTTCTCACCAATCAACACATTCTGTATAATTTTCAAGCAAATCTTTGCATGACACGATTAGCCATAAAACCAACTTTCCAAATAGATTTTGAAGTGAACACAAGTTACAAATCAGTCCCATTTGGATACAAACTTGTTATATTTTGGTAACTTTTTTCTCAATTTTTTTAAATCATCCACGAATGATTGTAGTACTCCGCTCTAGGTCAAGGGACTCTCCAAATCCATGAAAAATATTTAAAATGCAATTTTTTTTTCCAAAATGTCAAAAATTGTATTTAGAGCCAAAATGCGCAAATTGCACCGCAAGGCAATTGCGTAACCTTAGCAGGCCAGCCATACCTTACATGTACATGTATGGCATCATATTCAGCTTTCAACATGAAAATTCTTTGAGTATTTCCTAGTATGACATTGGTGGTAATTACCAATATTTCCCACCTGGTTGTACATTGCAAGTACTTGCAATGCAAAATTATGAAACATGACGTTCAGTCGTGGCGTTGCCTTTTTTAAAGACATTTTTGCTTTTTTGGTATTTGGTGACCTTCTCAAGTTTTTATTAAATTTGACCTTCAAATAGTACCGGTATACAAATATTGAATGTTTATGAGTACAAATAAATGGTTAATTTAGATATTTTCATGAGGTGAAATATGTACTGTTCCATTATTCAACGAGCAAGGGTGATTTTAAGCGGGCGCAGTTTGGCCACCAGAAACCATGCAAGGGCGCTTGTGACAAGCCAAAATAATATTGACGACTGACGAGCGACACCCATTTTCTCCCGAGCTTGCGAGTGCAATTTCTCGGAACTGGTAAAGTGGTAAGGTGTTTACTGAATTGATGCAATTTGGTGAGGGGTGACAATTAGCAGTCTCCAAATTTTAGTAGGTTTTCGACTCGTCACAAAATGGTAATTAAGTACCTAATTTGCATAATTTATTCATATTGAGCATAACCTTGTGCACAGATTATCTGGAGATCCGTATGGGTTACAATGATGAAACTTGATGGAGAGTAGCACAGCCAGAGGTTCTTCACCTGATTAGATTTTCAGCGCAAAATATGCATAATCGCAAGGTCATAGTGGGGTCATTCGGGGTCAAATCGCCATATATTGTTGCAGATTCATGAAATTTAGTATAGAGTGACCACATCCCACAGTACAGTGAGACAAAAATGTCAAGGTCATTTTGGGGTCATTCGGGTTCAAGGTCATTTTGGGTTCATCCGAGGTCAAATCGCCATAGATTGTCGCAGGTTAATGAAATTTTGTCGGAACCACTACCGAAACGAGGCAAAAAAGTCATTTGGGTCAAGTCTCTCAAGTGAAATTGATGCACGTCAAGGTGGAGGTATTGTGGCCGACACTTTGCGTAGAGAACCGCAAAATTCTAGTTAGGTTTACTTCCATTTCCAGTTCCATGGCCTTACATAACACCACTGGTACAGTTCTATGTACCGGTACATACTTATTACTACTAGCTTCATTATAGTATCAATAGCTGTTGAAACATCGGTTTGAGGTGCTGACAATGTGTCTTCATTTATTCAGCTGTTCCCTGATTTTATTGTTTCATCCTTCTCAAAAAGTTCATCATATTCAAAGTTCTTTTCGACTTTGACGCCATCTTGAGTACCGTACTTAAAAACTATCAAAACTTTTGACCTATTTGTTGGCGACTGAAAGCTTCAACAGTTGGTCACCATTGGCGCCAGGGATTGAAGGTTTAGTTGCCTAAGAAAAAATATAGTCGCCAATGCACCGTGCATCACTGACAAAAATATTTAATAGTAATTGTCCAATCAAATAAATTGCAGTAAAATGTTATGAAATGTAATTTTTTTTGGCGCAGATAGTTGTCAGAGTCAAAATGAGTACAAAATGCTGAAGTCATGCCATGCAGCCGAATATGTATCATGCATGCTGCATCCACTGGTCAATACTTTTCTGTCCATCTATGCAACCGACTTGGATCAAATTAGTTGCATCATGTCCCGAGTGGCCCCAAGTTGACAGTGGTCACCGCTCATTCAGCATATTTAATTAAATCATGAAAACGAAGCACACTGCCCTTACCCCGAAGTCAAATTGTACAGTACATGCATGTGAAATTGAATGTTGACGACTATGTGGAATACCAATTGTCAGCGGTTTCATAAAAATCAAAGTCCAGTGTCGGACCGCATCAGAGTGAGAGTGATGCCCAGCTCTGGGTTGAGTTGATGCAGAGTTCAGGAAATGTACAAGAGCAGTGCATACATTCTAGCAGCTTGTTCTGCTCGTTCTGCAAAATCTTTACATCAGTTGCATCATTTTATTGCCCGGGAATGATGAAAATGTCTCTTAGACCCAGGTCATACGAGAGAATTTCTCACAAAATGCAAATCTGTAAATTACTTTGAGTGTGTATGTGTGTCCACAAAATGTTGGCGGCGTATATGATTATGTCATCATCCCCATATGATTTGCGAATTACATTTTACCATCATTCGTCTGGTTTTTGGCATGATCCATGAATGTCCACAGACCACAAGATCATTACTCACGCTCTTTCAGCTAAAGTGCCAGTGGATGCACTATGCAACAGTAGATAGCGAGTCCAAAGTCACCTGGATCGATTGATAATCAAATTGGGTGTTGTGACATTATTTCACCGGTGTAGTGCATCCAGTTGTGCCTTTTTTGACTTAAACTTGTGTAACGTTGTTCTTTGGTGCTCAATTCTATAAAAGGTGGCTGCCAGGATCATCGGACGTCTTCCTTTCATTTGTTCGGCACTCTATGTGTACTTGTTCGGCACAGTAAGCACTACATTGTACCTCTAGCCACACTGCCACAGATCCTGGATCTGTGCCCTAACAGGTCCTGCTTGCTCTTATCTTACCGTGTTGAAAGTCATCCTGAAGTAATCCGGTCTTTGTTGCTAATTGCAGAGGAATATGGGATCATCATAAACATAAACATGTATTCAAGCCTCAGAATAAGCAGATCTGGACCACGAGCTACACATTTGGAAAAAGCAGCTCCTGGTCCTATCCTGAGATTTATCTGGTGAACCTGGATCCATTTTTAAAGAGCTTAAGAGTCATTTAAATTTAAATTGTTCACACTAAATACAAACCTGCTTTTGGTGTGGTTTTGGTGTGGACTAGGAGCCAAAATGTTATGACCATTGGGTAAATAGCTCTTGGGTGCCTGGTTATTTTGAAGCTTGTTTGTATTCAAGCATAAAATTACAAGATGTCCACAAATCAAAATTTTCAAGAGGCCTAGCCATTTGACAAAGCACATCTATAGAAGTACATGTACATACGTATCAACCGGAAATGGCAACATGAAATTGTCAACATAAAATTGTCAACACCATTTGCAAACTTGTAAAGCCAGTGGTTCATATCAAGTATTCAAGTTCGGTAGTGACGTAGCCAAAAAGTTGCAGACCTCGCCTATCTGCTAATGTAAAAGGTTTGGTGGCTCTGAAAAGAGCCGTTCACTGAAAACAAGCCATTCACTTGTCAACAGTGAGCAAGCAGACCTCTCATATCTGTTTTCAAGTAAAAGGTTTGGTGGCTCTAAAACCTTTTACATAATTAGCAGATCTACACTGTAGGCGAAGTCTGCTTGCTCACGGTTGACAAGGGGCAATCTTCAGTGAACAGCTCTTTTCAGAGTCACCAAACCATTTAAATAAGCAGATAGGCAAGGTATGCTTGTTCACTGTTGACAAGGGCAGTCTTCAGTGAATACTCTTTTCAGAGCTATTAGTAGGCAAGGGGCGACCCTTCATGTCTCATTGACATTCTTAGGTACTTCGTCCTGGAGGAGCTACTCCTGACAAAAGCTTGACAGTTCTAAACTTGTCCGACGATGAACCTGCTAAAAACTTCCTGATTGTTATGAACCCCCATTGTAATTCCCACAATCACACAGTACTGTACTGAATGAAACAAAATGATCATCTCAGCACTTGTAATTTTATAAAGAAAAACATATTGAAACAACCCACTTCAAAATAAATAATCACAGCTGTGTCATTATTCTTCTGTTGCGACAATGCACAGATTTATTCTAAATAGCAGCAGAAAATCTTGCTATATAGATTGTGTTAATTGTGGAACACCATCACTGCCAACCTTGGTTGGTTTAATTAATAGTAAATGACTTGCTAAGAGCTTTTGTTGTAATCTCTGACATTCTGTTGTAATCTCTCCCTGTGACATGTTGTGGTTATGATGAACGGATGGGCAACAACAAGCACCGATAGGTCATGCCGAGTTCAGGAAACAACTAGCGAACAAAAGATAAGGATACACGAGTAGGCGTATGACTTGTGTGCGTGTGTGCATACTTGGTTTATTTACTAAATATACATTGTACTACATGTACAGTGCTGGTGTAGAGTGGAGGAGTGATGGACCGTTTGTTGAGTCTGACTTTATTGGGTCCATGAAGACTTTCCAAGAAATCACTGTAAATTCTGAAGTTCATTGACACCATATTTCATGGTTGGAGCAATGGGAGATATTTTCGAAATATTCGAATATGACCACTTGACCAGGGAAATCCAAATTTTGTCTCTTGAAAATTGTAGGCAAAAGTACACATTGCTCACATGGGGGAAGGATATTTACCATGTTTACAGTGACAAGAGAATGTCAGTTACTGGGGGGAGTGAATAATTAAAATTGAATTGAGCATGAGTGAATTTCTTCTGGTGAGTTACTTTGAATTTCTGGGGGAAGTTTAGAATAGCGATCACTCATGCTCATTGCTCAAGGAAATGTTAGTAAGTCTGTAGATGGGTAGAGAGTTGGCACTTGGCAGGAGACATGCAACACGGGTTGGGGGGGTACAGATTGCACTTGCTGTGACTGGGTTTCCCCCATAATAAAAAACAAAAATCCCAAAATACATAATTTTAGGCAAATTGTCCACCCCCCTGTTTTTTACGGCACCATCAGGGTTGCATGAATCACCACCAAAACCAAATCTTGATGCTCAAATTTTGTATCTTTAGTTACGGTACCGGTTCTGTTTCACGCACGGAAAATGAGCGACAAGGTAGATAGTAAGCACATATAATTATAAACACAAACAATTTGCTAATTAATGCCGGTCGGCACGCTATTCAAGAGCATTGCGATCGGGAGGAACTGAGCCAGTTGCAGAGAAAACCTACGAAATTGCCATTGACTACATACATTTCAGAATATTAGGAAAATAGGAAGTGAAAGCTCTCTAGAGTGATTCTGGGTTTACAGTGATTAATGCATCCCACCCTGAAGTGAGAATAAAAAGATATAAATTACCATTTTCTGGGAATTGTCTGTGGTCTCAGTGATCCAATGAATGATGAATGTTATCATTTCGGCCTATCACATGATGATGGAACTTGTGTGTACATTTATATTTTTCCACAGAAAATTACTGTATGTATACATAGTGTATATGCTGTTATTTTTGTGAGGATTTTATTTTGCAAATTTCTGTCTGAACTTGGCATGCTCACATGCACAACCAAAATGTCTGCACTAAGGTTTGTATGCATGCTATAGTCATGTACTTCCACATACTGTAAATACCCGGTATATGAAGTTGTGTGATAACGTTTAGGATTAATTTGATTTGAATATTATTACTGTCTTTTCCCATTTTTATGAAACAAATTTGTGAAATTTCATTGAAATGTGACTCGCAAGTTCAATGTTCTAGAGTCCAGTGTAATTTTAAACGCCTTACAAAAAATCATCTCCCAATTTCACACAATTAATGTAGCCCATCAATTCTGTATATGAAAGTGGATTAAAATGAAGTGTCATACAAAATGTCAGGGTCAGTTTCTGTAAAGATCAATGACTCTTGAGATCATGTTTTTGCTGATGTAATGAACAGTGAGTGAATACCTGCCATAGTTTTGGAATCATTCAAACCAAGATGTATCATTTCCATTTGGTGTAAATGAGATTTTGGTACCAAAATGTACAGAATATTGGGCATTCTAGTAACAACGAAGACTATGTTCAGTTCCAACCCCAAGCCACAGACCAACTGGTGAGACATTTCTATAATGAGACCAGAATTCCTTGAGGGATCGGTCACCCACCTATGCACAATATTTTTCGTGGGACCTGAGACCACATCAGACACAACCAAATTGCATATTAATGTCCTTCTGTTACCAAATAATTCAGATTTTTTGAAATTTGCGACATTACAAATTTTATGGCAAATTATATTAAAAATGGATATTTGTGACATTTTAAAACAATCCTCTTTAGAGTAAACCTTAACAATCCTCTAAGTAAACCTTATAATTCTAAATGAGTGGAGGAAAAGCCAACCATCATGACAATTTTGACTTATTGAAGATAATATTTTTTTCCAAAAGACCTACATTTTTTCAAAAAATACTGTGCAAACGTCTCTATCCGAATTTTCTCAAAATGGAGATGAGGTTGCTGTTGTGTTGCACTGAGCCTCATTATCAGCATGTTACTATCCTAAAGCTCACAAGGTGAGCCAAATTATAGCTTTGAGAAATCTCTAGAGGCTAAAATATCTAATTAATTTTCTTGATTTTTTTTCTATTCACAGATCATCTGTACCTCTCCACCGATGAGCTCTCCATCCAGACTCCAAAGCAGTAGGTTGCCATCATCATCCTCATCACCACACCCCCACACACCCACACGGCTACATGTTCAGAACCCTTGAATACGACCCTCCGCCGCTGGTCGCTAGGTAGTCTCGCCAACCAACCAGGTAGTAACTGGTGCGCTGCCTGCCACCTGGCCCGCCACTCAGGATGCCACTACCGACCCGGGTGTCTCACATTCGAGACCCGGCGGTGCAGGCGCTCTTCTCCGAAGATGACCCGGAGAAGCTGTTCACTGACCTGCAGGAGATTGGCCACGGGAGCTTTGGGGCGGTATATTTTGTAAGTATATATTTAGCATTTGAAGCTTTTTTATTTTTAGCCTTGTTCACACAAAAACTGATGATAAGAGGATTAAGAATGATCTGGTGACTATCTGGGATTTGAACCAGCAACCAGATGGAATGCAGCAGAAGTGTATAAACCCATCAAGAGTCTCAGAGGTATAACAGGGTTTTGAACTCCCGATCTATTGGCACAGGTTTGCCAACAAGTTGAGAAGATTTTTGTGTGACCAGTCAAAGGAGTACCACCATCTACTTTTCTACAATCTACATCATGGAGAGTTTTAATAATTCCTGAAGAATTACTAAAAAATTATTTGGATGTGATATTTCATCATAAAAAGAACAAATAAAAATTTTTTTTAGGGGGGTGATACCCTCATAGCCTATTCCTCGATCCCTATCGTTCGCTTTAAAAAGATAGTGCACAAATCAAGCCCTGGACTTGCTCACTTCGCTCGCACCATTTCAGGTTTTTTTTTTTCCAACAGCTACTTACATCGGCGATACTGATAGTGCTATATATTGGGAAATATTTAATTTTCATGATAATTTGAGTCACCTTTTATTTGAACTATTTTGGATTGTTTTTAATTGTACAGAAATTAGCAAGAAAATGGGCCCAATTTATTAGTGCTTGACCTGTTCTGTCCTTCATAACACTTCAGTCTGTTGACCCAAATACGGCATATTAATTATTATCATTGAAGCGTGAAAGCAACAACCCATTTTCTCTCCATATTTGTCAGTTTTTCACACATTAGTAATAAACAAAGAAGCTTTACCTGAGTCATTACACTACACACCCATGTCATCTCTTGGCTGATGAATAGGGATTTGTACTAAGTACTGTTATTATTGTTTTTCTGCTATTGAACCTATTCAGGTTTGGATGAATGGTTATTTGAATAGTGTCATTATTTTGCTATTTATAACCGCATCGTGTAATGATAAATAGAATTATCTAGATCATTTGCTGAAAATATGCAAATATGTGAGTGCATCATTTCTTTTAAGCTTGTATTTATTTTTTGCCATGCATAATTGATGAAATGAAATATATATGACGGTATTGATTTAAAATCCAGGATACAATGTAGACTACAGTGCGGTATCAAACCTGCACAAAGCAGTACCATAATATTATGAACCAAAGATTAAAATTGAGTGTACGAAGCGAGTAGAACATTCAAGCAAATTAGCATTTATGTACAACATAGTGTACAATACATCTCATTTCTTGCAAGCGGTGCTTTATTTTATATTTTTTTTGTGACATGAATTATTTTACGATATTAATGCACAACTAGATAACAATTTTGCAATGTGATATTCTGCTATGGCACAAACTATACCCGTGATTTGTTCTATTCCCAATTGATGGAACTGCACTAGCAGTTCAAGCTCCGACTCATAATCGGATGTTTGCAGGTTCAAACCCTGGCATGTTGTGCCCTTCAACAAGGAAAATCACAAACTTCACATCAGCATGTGGAAGAACATGTACATACGCACCGTATTTCGTCAAATAGTTGCCCCCTTCAAATAAACGCCCCCACCACTTTTTTCAACCAAGATGTTTCAAAAATGCCGTTATGTCCATGCTATCTTGTGTAGTAAGCTTACCAACTTGCCCACATGGTCGATAATAGCATCAATAATTGGCGAAAATCTGGACTGGAAACCCTGAAGTGAACCAGAAGTCAGTGTTTCTAGTTCATAATTCATCATTTTAGCATGAGTCTTAAGTTTTAATGATTTTAACGGGAATTATCGTTCTAACATTGACCTTGAATAAATGCCCCCCCCCCCCCTGCTTGGGAAAATGTAATACATTTGGGGCGTTTATTTGACGAAATATGGTATGTATGACTGGAGTATATATTACAAATTTTGTAGATGTATACGTACTTTGGCACATGAGCATTGCTGCGGCATGACTTTTATTCTGTTACTGTAGTCAGTTACAGCCTATACAGGCCTGCATGTTTACAAGCTTTTAAGCTTGGCTTGGGTATTTTGCTTGAGCCTGGTCCCATCAGGACCCAAGTGTACAATGTGTGTCCACCTGGACTGACTGGTTAAACAATGTTCACGTATTCTTCCCAGAAATGGTCTTCCTTAAAATTGTTTTTGACTTCAGCTATGTGTAGTTATGAGTTCAGCATTAATCAGCAAACATGTACATGAAGGCTTCAGTGCTAGTGTGAAGTGTGTCCATATATGCCATTTTCAACTGGTAAATGTCTAAATGATCCTGTAGGAATTTAACATGCTTGCATCTCAAATAGAGCTAGAAAAAATTATAATAATGTAATGTACATCATATCATTGTGCTTTATCATTGAGAAAATCATTAATTTTGCCATATGGACACTGAAAAGGAAATTACATGCATACACATGCTGCAAATAAGTGTTGATTTTAAAGTCATATGATAATGGTTGTATTGCATTTTGTTACGGTAAGTATTTATTTGATAACAAAATCTTAGATATATTCAATTTTGCCCTTTTATTTTAAATATTAGGCAAAAAAAAAGGTTTGTCTCAAAGCTCACGAGTGGTTTGAAAACAAATGCGAAATGCGATTTTTTTTTTCTACTTTTTTTTAATTCCCGACTTTGAGAAAAAAAATCAGATTTTGCAGATTTTCCCGGAAAAAATATTTTTTTGTTCTCAAAATAAAAAAAATTTCGGCATTTCTTTTTAAATTTCAAGTTGCACGATTTTACAAATGCGCATGCAGCCATGCAAGCTTTGAGACAAACCTACTTTTTTGGCCTTAATAGCAAAATAACATGTTCAATTTTGCACATTTATAAATTCTTGTGCCATATGTCATTATGTAGGGCCTACCTTTTTAAAATGTTGGCATACCAGTTTAGTGGCCTTTGACCCAATTTCTGTAATCATGTTGATACTGTTTCACAATGTTGAATAAATTTACATTGATCAATGGATTTCAAAAGTGTCTGTATGCTGGTCAGGCAAATCAAATATTTTGAATGAAAATATGTTTGCACTTTCTTGTGGTACCTGATTGTAGAAATTTGATAAGCAAATACATGTATGTACTTTGTAGTGTGTACAGGTTATTTTCACAGGGGTTTGAATTAAATTTTTGCCATTTTAAGTGTAACAGAATCCCGGGGGGGGGGTCACTTCCATTGTGGCCTGTACACCATCCGCGATAATGAAAACGCGTAAAAAGGGTTGTTTTTCGTGGGTAGGCACGATACGCGCGTATCGCGTTTAGGGTGTCAAAAACATGAAAAATTGGAAAAAAGGGTAGCAAAATTGCAATTTCTAAATACGCGGAAATGAAATTTAGGGTATGAAAGTTGATGTTAGGAATGAAATCCCTGTTTAGGGTGTCGTTTTAGCCAAGGGTTAAATTAGGCACCGGAGTTTCGCGCGATCGCGCAAAAAGCGCAAAAAATCACGATTTTGGGGGTCCATCGCGATTTTGGTGGTCCATCGTGAATTTTGAGAATTTTGCCAAACTCACTACTTTTAAATGTAAATTCACCAATAATAACCTTTTTACAACATAACAGGCTTCCCGTTAGTGTGCGTCATTGCGTCCAGATAATAAAAGCCCCAAAATTTTGACCCACCTGCTGAGAATTGAAGTAAATTCTTCAATATTTGTAAATGCAACGTCAGGAAATCGTGCACTTTCTGCATGCTTTCCGAACGATCGCTGGCCTGATGGTGGGGAAGTCCCAATTGATTTGTTTACAACCAAGCACGTGCAGTTAATGTTTATTTAATTATTTATCACAACCTGACAATATTCAATTTTAATATTTTAAGTTTATTTTCTCATAAATAATTTAGGTTTCCTTTATTAGTATTATTATTACGATGAATAAAAGCAATTTTAAAGACAAAATCCAAATGATAACCACTTTTTCATATTATTTGTGGTAGCGCGTGTTTTAGTTTTTGTAGCATCAACATCACGTTAATTTAAGAAAAGAAATGCAGAACCCGGAAGTGAAAGTACGAACGAAAATTGCTCAAGATTGACAGACTTTGCTCATGTTTTTGCACCTGTTTTTGACCACGTTTCGGACCAAAACTGACACAGAAATGAGAAAAATTATCATAGCGAACGGAGATGGAATATCACGGCGAAAATGCACTTCTATTTTTTTTTAACAATCAACATTTGATGAGGTGTAGACCCGGGGTTGTGTGTATCGTCATAATCGTGAATTTAAATACTGGAAAAGAGCTATGTGACTTGAATTTTCACGCATTTTAGCGCTTTATAAAAAACCGCCGCAAGATTTTGCCGTTTTAAATCGCTAGCGAAACTCCGGTGCCTAGGTTAAATCCTTGTTTAGGGTGCTTTTCAAAAGTTGATTATCGCGGATGGTGTACAGGCCACAATGGGAGTGACCCCCCCAGGAACAGAATGCCCTTCTGATATCAAATAATTTTTATTTTTGAAATTTGTGATAATAAATACACATTTTATGGCAAAGTATTAAAATTAGCAGTAAAAAAAACCTAGTCATTTTAGTATTTATTAAATTGTATCAATATCTTCAAAACGAAAAGTCAAAATTTCATAAGATGGACGGCTTTTCCTCCCAGCTGCATACAAAGTTTTTTAATATTCTTCAAAAAGTGATGTTTCTTTTTATTATTTTCATTGAACTGCATTACCTGGTGTGGGTACTATGGGATATGAATTTATTATGAATTTCTGGCTAATATTCTTTATTTAGGATTATCCTGTGAAAAATTCATTACATGAAAATTAAAAAATTCTATAATTATTTTGATGCGCAATCTGATCCAGGGTTGTTTGAATTTTGTCGGGCTTGCTATGGATTGAGGCAAATTACGTGATCAAAGGTCAGTCAATGGCTAGCTCTCCATATTCTATGGGCATATAGAACTACACAGGATCACACCGTGCCTAATATAAAATTTTGTATACAATTTACAATAATTTTGTTTTAAAATAAGCCATTAACAGGTATGTACATGAATTTATATTATAAACACACACGTTTTACAAGGGGGAAAGCCATTCAGAGAAAACAATTGTTATGAAAAAATGAACGGAATCAAGAAATGACTGTCACTGAACATGTCTATTTACATTTGTAGCTTGTAGGCATGAATTCCAATTTAATCCTCTTACTGTAAAATTGGACATTTTCGCAACACTAATTGTCACGCTTTTTGCGCACAACACACCTATCGCAAATTTTAAGCAAGCAAATAGGCATTTTTAAGGGAACTGGGAAACATTTAAACAATTTTCAGCAGTCATGTCAGTCTATGATGATTGGTAAGAAAGGCGAAGGATGAACAAGGGGGTACTACACCCCTGGCCAATTTTGTCCCTATTTTTGCATTTTCTTCAAAAATTATAGCGCATTGGTGACAATTAAGATAAGCATGTTGTAGGGGCAAGGACTACAACTTTTGCGCTGAAAATTCAGCAACTCAAGGCAAGTAGTTATTGATTTATTGATCAAATACTGGTTTTCCCTCATTTTGGACTGCAACTCCACAACTGCTGTCTGTGCCGAAATAAAATTGCCAGTGCAGTTAGTTGTAGTCCTTGCCCCTATAATATATACATATCTTACTTGTCACCAATGCGCTATAATTTTTGAGAAAAATGCAAAAATAGGCTCAAAATTGGACAGGGGTGTAGTACCCCCTTAAATTGTGCATCTTTTTGCCTTATTATTGCTAGCCATTTGAAAATGTATTCTTTCTCCCTACCCTTCCCTTTAGCAAGAATTGTACTGCATAAGTTGCTCAAGAGGTTCCAGATGTGGGCAGCATGGTTAGCTTGTCACACATGTAGAATTCTGGTCATTATTACTAATGAGTCGTATTATTTATTTGTCTGGTCTGTGGCTCTGTAAAATTAGCGACCTGGATCTGGAGGTCAGAGGCCGTGAGAAAAACACTGGGCAAGTGAAAAAGTTAAAAAGAGGGGAGGAAGTTTATTGCACTGAGAGTATAAAGGTTATGACACTATGAAATGGGAATAATGATAATATAACCCTGACCCTAATTCTGTGTGAAATTACATGAAGGAATGAATAACTCCCCCTCTCCCTCCCCAATGTTGAATGGGTATAATGATGAAAGAACCTATTTGTTTAGTATCCTGACCAGTATCCTGAATTGTCCATGCTCACTCAAATTGCTCAACCATAATGAATCAATCCATAGACTCTGAATAATCTTGAATCTTCAGTAGTGAGAGGGTGCTTCAAGATCATGTGTCTAGTAAAAGATAAATAAAAATTCCCTTTAAAAGGGAAAGCCAGCTATCAATGTAGAAGAGGTCTTGCAATTAGGCAAAAAAAAATTGTTGTGTTGCCCTCAACCGTCCGACCCTAAATCCTGAAAAAATCGGGTCGTTTTTTTTTTTTTTTTTTTTTTTTTTTTTTAATGATGATTTTTACACATTTGTTCAAAAAATCAATGTTTTTCACTTATAATTAATATTTAATTGAAAGACTAGTCTTTAATTGATGTTTAACAGGTATCCAGAAGTCAAAATTGACAAATTTCCCCTAATTGAAGAAGCATAATTTACTATTTGAGAGTATTTTTAAAAACTGAAGGCTTAAAAAAAAAAAATTAAAAAAAAAAAAAATCCGACTGTCCGACCCAACTTTCCCATTTTCCCACTTGAGGGCAACACAACAATATTTTTTTTTGGCCTTAGTTTGGGTGGAAGGCATTTTTTTTTTATTCAAGTGATATTGATTGTGCTATATTTGAATTGTGTTTTTGAATTTTAAAAGATGCCGTTAGCCCTGAAGCAGACCTGCACATTTATTTTGTATGCAATGATGAGTTTCAGGAGTTTACTCTTAATGAGTTGTTTATACAAATATCGTCTTTAATCATTTGTGACAGCCAGCCAATTTCCTGTTGTCCTGTACAACAATCTCTTGACTGATGTCCCTGTACAGGAATAACAGGATTCTTAAAAGCACACATTTTCATCTGATGCGTTAGCTTGTTGATGATATCTCCCTGCACAAGATATGTTTAACGTGAAGAACATAATAAATTTACATACATGTCTGTAATTGGAGGAAAATTGATCAAATAGCGCTTCAGAAAAGTGTTGTCAATGCATGTGTATTTTAGGAAGGTAATTTTGTACCCGGGTACCTGACACATTTTTCAATTGGGGCCTAAAACAAAGCTTCATATTGGGCAAATTTTCTCCCAGCACCCACTAATTTCAAGGCTTGCTTCTAAGCTGCTGCCATTCCAACTCATAAGCTCAAACTATAACCCCTAAATCTCAGCTCTAATCATAACCCTAAACCATAATCATAACTATTGGATACATCTAGTGTTCTTAGAGCTGATATATATCTGACATTGCTGACCTGCTCCATAAATGTACACACACATTTGAATCCATCTGACATTTGCACAAAGCAAAGTACGAAGTACACACCACGCATACGCTTAATTATCTTTCCCACACTCATCAGAGGTATCCAGACACTGAATGGAAAGAGGGAGGGGTAATTCCCTGCAGCAGCTACTGTCACTATGAACCACAATGGCCTCATCCCAATGCCATAGTTCAATAACCTCAATTAAACAATCATTGAGCAAAATTTGACCTCAAGTTGCGGGTGTATGAGTTTGTGTACCTACATTTTCAAAGGTCATTCAATGACTGTGCAACTGTATTGGGGTTAAAGAACTGTGCCCTGATAGATGAGGCATGCTGTGGATCCTAGTGTGTAGATTCTACTTAATTTCCAGGTGTAACAGTTTCCTACATTCCTCTCCTCTGGCTTTTTTCTGTGACAGGAAAAGAATGCTTAAAATTGGCTTAGAGGTCATGGGTCAAACTTGCCCAATCAGTGTATCTAGTCAGGCTAATGATCGCAATGTTCAAATAAAGAAGTCAAATCTTTCACATGGGCAAGTTGGCCAAGTACTAGAATCGAAAACAATTGTTTGAAGTTGTGTCTTGCTTCAAGTTGATTGTGTTTTGTAATAAGATAAAAATGCAGTCACAAGCTAATTTATTATTTAAAAAAAAAAAAAAAAAAGTTATTTTTATTATTTTTTTATGTACACCCCATTGCAATGGGGTACGAAGCCCGACCTACATATTCTGTTGAAAGTTAAAAATGTTCATATTTCATTCTCTCTAAATATGGGAAGGAAGGGGTCAGCTCACTAACCAGGCCTATCAAAAATGGGGAAATCATGAATCTCATTCCTAGGAAATTTTGTAAACCGTTGAAATTTTAAGGAATACATAAATGTGGGAAATCCTGATGTTGGAGAGAAATTATACATTCCTGGGAAATAAACAATTCCAGGCCTGTCTCTAACAAAAATTATAGGGTTCATCGATTTTTGTTATTTATGTACATGTACCCTACTATTTATGTAGACTATTTTATGTAGAGGATAGTTTAACTTTAAAGCCAGTAGTCTTGTCAGGGCCTCATCAGGTCATATTTTCAGAAGATGGGATTGTTGTGATTGTGAATGATGTTTGGTGAACAAATGTCAAATCCACAGCTCATTGCCAGAAATGGGTAAGTGCAATAGCTGCCATGTGTAGCTGTCATTTATAGACAAGTACAATATACTGTGTGTAAATTGCCATTGTGGGCAATTGTTCACAGGGCAGTTATTGCACCCACTTTTGGCACTGAGCAGTCGAAATGTAGAAAAGGAGATGGATGTTGCTGACGTTGGATCAAAATATTCATGTTGAAACTTGATATTGACCCATGGTAGTGTTAATAATTACTGAAGATGTTTCCTGCCTCACAGTCTCCAGCGCAACTGTCTGCACATTAACTGTGGTCGTACATTTTATGTATCACTCGTGGACATACTATTGAATAAAAAATACAAGTTGAAACTTGACTTTAGCGTATGGTAATGTTACCGCTTTGGTATTCCTGATGGTCATTAACCAAGTTACAGTAAACAGATTTGAGAACATCCCAGCTGATGCTATAATGGTATTGGTACACAAATGTCACATATGTAGAGTGCATCAGGCAAGTTACTGACAATCATTCCTCCTGTTAGCAATTGCATTAGCGATCTTTACGATGATGATGCGCGCAGCAACAAAAAACAAATAATTCTCACCAAGCTGATGATTAATTGGTGAAAATTATGTTTTAAAACGGTGATGGCTATTTAGCCTAATTTATAACTTACAGCATGCATATGATATGCTGTATACCAGCACACATGATGTACATTGTATGTGTATGTGCACCCCCAAATGTATGTACACGCGATACTGAACTAAAATGTCCTTCTTTAGACATAATTTGTGCTATAAATGCTATTCCCGATTGCTTTGTTTTAGTACCAGATCTACATGTAGTCCAGATTGAAGAACATCTTTGATTTATTTTGTAATGAGACATTGATTTCCACTTTAGATTGGTAACTCACTAGGCCAGGGTTCAGTCAATGTCAGGCAGCTCAAAGAAAGCTACATCTCCCTTCATAATGAGTCAGTTATGTACATCAATTCCTGAAATAAAGATGCACATGTTGATCAGGTCAAATCAAATATAGATTGCTTGCTTGTCTCTATTTCACAGCTTAGATATCCCAGATAGCATGGAATTTCAGACGGATTCCTCTTGTAAAGTGGATTTTTTACTTAAAAAACTGTCTCCTCTACGTTGCATCTTCAATGACTTGGTCCAATTAGCAACAGCACATGATAAGAGCTTTTTAGCTCATAAATCATACTGCTAATTGATAGTGAAGCATCCGCGAGGTCGGGTTTCTCGTTATTAACTAACGCATTCAGTTCATCATCTGAGACGTGTGTGATTTGGGTCAGAAGAATAAGGCAGGTGTTGTAAAAGAGACGTGGAGTGTATAGCATCTTTGGGTAGACAATCCAGACGTATGTGTTGTATAGAGATGTTAGTTACACTTGAATTTGTGGATTATACTCAGGCGCATGTTGAGCATGTACAGTGAAGATCATTTCATGTTCAAAGGTGAAGGATGAGTGGCCTGAAGCAGCTTAGGGACGCACCATTAGATATTATCGGGGGGGGCTAGGGAGTTTGGGCAGAAATTTTTTTTTTTGGCGCCGAAGGCGGAGAAATTTTTTTAAGCTGGCTTTGGAGGCAAAATTTTTTTTCCGCCGCCTTTGGCGGCGAAGTTATATTTGTTCAATTTTAATGTATACCTTTATACAGAGCTGGGTAGGGAAAATTTTTATTTTTTGCTCATCAATGAGGCACTTTTTTTTTTTTTACTCATCAGTGAGGCAAAATTTTTTTTTTTTTTTGCCCATGCGACTCCAAGAACAATTACTTTCACTGTCACCAAAAGCATGAGAGCCACAGCACCATTGGTGCTCTTGTTTTTTACTCATCAGTGAGGCAAAACTTTTTTTCAAAAACTCCCTAGCCCCCGATAATATCTAATGGTGCGTCCCTTAATGACTTGAGTTTGTTACTCGATGAGGCAAAAAGTGTCATATCCAATAGCAAAGTTCAGTGACCTGCAGTCCTGCATTCAACAATCATAGCCTATAAGTTGACCTTACCTTGCTGGGTATGAGTTTTAATGGCCAATATATTCAGAAGCATTTTGTGAGTGTACAGCATATTGGGGTTAAAGAACTATGTCCTGACAGATGAGCATGTTTGAGATCACTACACTGTGAGCCACGATGATCTCATCCTCAATGACATTGTTCATTAACCTCCATTTAACAATCATTGCCCAAAATTTGACCTCCAGTTGTGGAGAATGAGTTTTTGTACTCCAGACATCTAGAGGTCATTTCATGAAGTATTGGGGTTAAAGAACTTGGGCCTGATAGATGAGAGTGATTGAGATGCTAGTCTATGGATAATTATGTGAAACAGGATGTGATGTGCATGCTAATTTAAACCTGGGTACCTGTTGTGACTTGGCAGCTTCAGATCTGACAAAATTTTGTCAACCCCCAATTATTTTTTTTTTTGGGGTGGAGGTTTAAAGAAACTTTTTTTAAATGCATGCAAATATTCATTTACAGAGCACAAAAAAGCTTTAATTTGTGTAATTATGGAAGGAATTTTAAGCAAATCTCAAGATTTTCTAGTGTGCAGTACATGTATGTAGATTGCATATAAATTATATATTTAATTTGTTGTTATTATGTGTCATTCAAAAATCTTACCTTTGAATGCTGATGAGTTCATTTTATTGCCACTAACACAATCATTTAAAAAAAAAATATCAGCAATTTATTAATCCGTCTGTATGTATTTTTGTTCATCCACAGGCCAAGAATGTTAAAACAGGGGAAGTAGTGGCCATCAAAAAGATGTCCTACAATGGGAAAAGTTCTAACGAGGTAAGTTGCAGGCATGAGAATTTTCCTGCTTTTGCAGGATTTCCTGCTTTTTTGTGGTCCAAATTTCCGCACTTTCTTTTAATTTCAGCCCGTTTTTTGGCACATCAAAAGGGGGTGCAAAGGTTTTTTGGCACATCAAAAGGGGGGGGCAAAGATATTTTGGCACGGCCTAAGGGGGGGCAAGCAATTTTTGGCAGACCATTTTGAGAATTCATCACCCGGGGTACACATAATTTATTGCAGCACCCGGACTCTTCCCTCTTCCCAAATCAAGGAAATTTGCTTTTGTAACTCCCAATTGACAATTTCGCCACCACCTCCAAAAATTTTGTTAAAGCCTGCACCGTTTCAAATTAATGGAAAAAAACTGGTTGAAGTGCCAGTCACATTGGTTTGTATTTTAAAAAACGACATCGAGAGAACATTTAAGTGATTTTTAGTTTGAGAATTTTACATAAAATTGTATGACCTTTCACTCTACCCTTTTTACCTCTTTTCATGGTATACGGTTTAATACGGCTTGCTAGAGTTGGTCGGTGCGCTTCAAAATTAATCACAGTATGATAGGGGACAGGGCCTGTGACTATACATTTGTGTTGCATAATGGCAAATGAAACTCAAACAACCAAACATTTCATTTTCATCAAATCAAAATTCCTGTTCCTTTATATTGCTTGTAAAATATGCACCCATCAAATCAGAACCTGGGGCAAATGTTTGTCAGCTCGCTCTTCAACTAAAATCTAATCAAAATTTCATGATATGCGAGAGGAACCCTCAGTATAGATCTCAGGGTTGCCAAACCAGCGATTTGGTAGCCCAATTGGGCGACTTTTGAAAGATTTTTCGCGACTTTTGACAATTTCCGGTCCATAGAAACCAATGGTTAAGAAAAAAAATTGGGCGACTTTTCAACATTGGCTCCTTGACTTCCGCTAGTTTCCTGCCCCATAGAAACCAATGGTAAAGTGAAAAATTGGGCGACTTTTCGATTATTTGACCCGCGATTCGGGCTGAAATCTTTTGGCAACCCTGATAGATCTGTCTGGGTATTGGAATGTTTATGTAGTTCCTCGCAAATCACAAAGATATATTTAATTTAAAGACTTGTAGGTCTAGGTCATTACGTAATGATTTCCAATATGAAATCATTTTCTTAGGAATATTACATTGTATACATGCCTGTGCCTCAGTCAGAGTGTCTACAGTGGGACAATATTGCAGCTACTACTACTCCCTACAGATACAAATAAATTAGGGGTTGGCTCGCTATTAAGTTCTATGTGTCTTGAACAATTCTGTCAAATATATGTGTGCGCTTCAAATTTTCCCAATCACTTGAAATTTTGCTTTTGGGTTCAGGCTTCTTACATGTGTGACTAAATTGTCTTATTTTCATTCGTTTTGTGTGATTTATTATTGATTGATATTGGTCAATCAATCAGCCAAAATTGTATTAATAACGCACATATTTCAGGTAGTGGCTCTTGAGTCACATTCTTATAGTTTGAAAGGACATGTGAATTAAGTGATGACGATGATGATGATGATATTGATGATGATGATGAAATTCAGTATTCAGGCATGAGAATTTTCAGGATTTTGCCTGAATTCAGGCAGTTTTGTTGTCCAAATTTATACATTTATATTTATTTTTAGCCCGTTTTGGGCCTTTTAAGGCTGAATTCACACGCTTTTTCTGGCAGTTTTTAAAATAGTCATTCTCATGCCTGAGTATTCAGAAATGAATTATACCTTTTAGGAATGTCAGAGATTGTAAGATTCACTATTTAAGATAACTATAAAATGAAACGTTTAAATGTATTTGTGATTGCAAGACTTGTACAGCTCCTTTATGATTAACATACCATTTATATTACATAACATCACATTTTTTCTCCCCCTCATCTTCCCAGAAATGGCAAGACATTATCAAAGAGGTGCGGTTTCTTCGTCAGGTGAAGCACAAAAACTGTATTGAGTACAAGGGATGCTACCTGCGGGAACACACAGCATGGGTAAGGAAATGTGACAAATTATAAGAATGATGATGAGAGTGTAACACGGGCATATTACCTGCTAAATAGCTGCCATGAGTCTGTAACACACCTTTTTGTATACATGCATGTATAGAATACTTCATGTGATATGAGGCAGCTATTATGCAAATATATGGATAGTTCCATTTTCATCATAATGTGATGGATCAAGCTGAGGGAGTCACTTGTTGGCAAAATTCATTTTGAGATGATATGAAATACAATGAGATTTTTTTTCATCAGATCTCAATAAATAAAGTTCACTTTCATTTATTAATGTTTTCATAATTTGATCGTAACAGGTAGCACGGTAGCAGCACATGTGAAACTGATTTTGCCCAACAAGTGACGATTTACTTGTACAGTAGTAAATTATCATATCCCAAATAAACAAGTAGTTTTACTAATCATATTTTCTTGTGCAATCAATAACAGAAATTATCACCTCTCCAGGCAAAGTGCCAATTTGAGGGCATTGAGCCCAAGATGTGAAACTTTGCCTGGAGGGACGATCATGCTCATCGTCGGCGGTTTCGACAATCTGATAGCATAACCTAGGTATATGGAAGCCACTAAAAAGCTTTTGGTATTCAACCATGTGTGTGTGCTGGGTCTGCGTAGTGCTAGTGTCAGTCACAGTGCACACGGACTGTTATGCCTAGTGGTTATAAATAAAAATTCAAAATTTGGATCAATACCGTGATCAAGTTGCAGTGTAGGGTGTCCAATTATTGGTAGGTATTGAATTTGAAATAGCAGGTAGTTGTGATATAAATAGATGGATGTGGAAAACAAGGTTGCCAAACCTGCGATTTGATAGCCCAATTGGGCGAATTTTGAAGATTTTCTCTGCAACTTTTGACGATTTCCTATCCCATAGAAATCAATGGTTAAGAATAGAATGGGTGACTTTTCAACATGTGCTCCCATGGCTTTTGGTAGATTACTGTCCCATAGAAACAAATGGTTAGGAGAAAAATTGAGTTAGAGTTTTTTGATGATTTGACCCACAATTTGGGTTGAATATTTTAGGCAACCCTGCCTGCAGAGAAATAGTAAAGGTGGCTCTTACATTGTACATGTAGTATGAGGTAAGTATTTTCCAATTTTTTGATTGGAATTAAATTCAAAACACAACAAATGAATCATGTGGGTCTAGTACAGGAATATTGCAAGGTGGTAAAAAAATTGCTTTGAGCAAGTTATTTGAGAAGGAACTGCTTTCAAACTGGAAATAAATTACCTATTTATAGATATCAAGTGACCACTGTTTTCATTGATTATAATATTGAAATTAAAATTTTGAAAAATACATGTGATTGCCTTTGTGATCAGCCGCAATTACATGTAGATGTTTCTTTCAGACCTGCAGAGTAAGACTAGGGTAAAGACTTATTTTTTCTCCGGGTGCTCCGGTTTTCCTCCTGCATCTAAAATCGGACCTCTTCCCATATCCCTGGCGTCCCTTAAATTTAGTAGCCTCTGAGCACTATTGGGATTAGCCTGGCTTCGGCCGAATGTTATAAATAAAAAAAAAGCTTATGATATTCCTCAATGAAGTTGACATACAATACTTCTTTTGAGGATGAATCTTAGCTTGTTGGATAAATAAGAGAGTAACGGTGAGGACCACATCCCCCCTTCTCCATTTGGCTATGGTTCCATGCTCTTTGATTGTTTGCTCACTTTGTTTACAGCTAGATGTTTGAAATAATTGCTCTCCCGTTCAAGATTGTTCCATAGGGACAAGCATTATATTTGGTTATATTTGGTTGTTATAGATCCCCAATGCAAAGTCCCTGCATTACTGTTTAAAAGCTAGCTCACAATATCAAGTTGTTTTACTGCGTACATGTACATGTATTCAAGACACTGCAAATACTTGAACTGTCAAAATGCTGTAGCGATGTACATCAGGTGAGCATTGTAATGAAGCCGTTATTGAATGTTTTCTTGAATGAGGCTCTAGGCAGCGAATATATGCTTGTGTCACTACGTGAGAGTGAGTGAGTGGGGCTTTTCCTCAGGCAATCTCCTCTTATCCTAAGTCTGTGTTTACACTAGGTGGCTCATTGCACTGGGATGTATACACGATGACATATTGATCGCATGATAGAATTCGAGGTGATGTGTGCTACCACGATTTCTGATTAAATTAGATATTTTTATAGGAGGAGAAACCTATTGTCATCAGCTGATGTGTACGTACAATAAACCCGGTCTGTGCTGTAGAAATTGTCCGTGTGGGTGTTAAAATGCCACCACCTCGGTAATCGTATGGTACTTGATGCGTGGAGTTCTTGAATTGTGCACATGTAAGCGTGATCGGTGTGATTACAGTATGCACCATTTGTCGTCAGCAGTAGAAGTGATGACAGGAATGTTTACTGTGATGTTAATGATTACATCAGTAATTTGATGGCTTGCATGTTATTGGAGTTGCTTCACATATTATTATGGTAATGCTGGATAACAAGTGGAGACATATTGCACTTCAATAAATCCAAATGAGCATTAAAAATCCAAATTATTTTGCCTTATTTTAAGGTATTTTTTATGAACTACATGTATGTTCTGTGATATGCTTTTGACAGTTACGTAGATTTCATCCTCAACACTCAAATTTTATTTTCAGTTTACTAGATTTTAGTTAAGAGGCAGAGTGAAATTTTTAAAGAACAAATCCCCTTATATATGGTAAAACAGTATTTTCCTCTGGTAAAAAAAGTAAGTACTGTATTCATTCCAATAAGCGCCCATGCCCCAAAAAGCGCCCACCCAGGGTATTTTCAATTTGCTAAACATGCTAAAGGGTACCATTAATGTTGATGACAGATAGACGTTGATACAGTGAAATATCTCTGGAAGACTACAAGTCCTTTGTAAACTTGCAATACATTTTCTGCATTAGAAAAGCTACTAGAACGTCTCAGGACCCTTTTATAACATCCGTAAATTTGTCTCTAATCAATACCCCTTACGAAAAAATTAGGTAAACCAGGTAAAAAATATAAAGCGCCCACCCAAAATAACTTTGTTAAGCGCCCTGGGCACTTATTGGAATGATACGGTATTCAAATATCAAATACAGAGTTTTGCTACATCCAATCAAACTTATCCTTTTTTGTGACTAGCACCAACTTGACCAAGCAAAGTATTGATAGCAGTATAACAATGGCTGTATGTGGGCTATTCAGCCTGCGGTACATGGTTAAATCTTTTGGGACAAAATATGGGTCAAACAAAAATAAGTGTATGTTTTGCTACATATTTGTTCAAGAAGTGTATGTATTTGAGTGTTCAAACCTTCAGAATCAGTCTAATTTTCATGTTACCGGTACCGAAAACTGAACGTGCAATGGATTAGTAACTTGTGACCTGTAGATTTGTAACTTTTAAGGTCTGAATTCCCTGGAGGTGATTGCCCTTTTGATTAACACTGAAATTGTTCTTTTGTCAAAAAAAAACCTGACAATATGTTAAAAGCTCTAAATTTTCACTGCTCCAGATTTTCATTGTTGTGGAAAACAGTTTGTGTGGTGTGTAGATAGAGTAGCAAAATATAAACATTTCTTCTACAGCATAATAAATTAATATGTATAGAAAACAAATGTCTGCAAGCACAAATCCATACCTCTCACAAAGTTTGCAAAGTTTTCATACACAAAAATTTCTTGCTTTACATGCATTTGACAAAATTAGAAAGTATTTGGACAAAAGTTAACACCACTGCAATGCACACTATTGTTTATTTTTAACCAGTAAAGTTTAAAAACAGAATATTAACCAACTGTATTAGTGTCCGAAATACTAATGGGTTCATTTAATCATAGTTAAGTATTAATGTCAAAAAATAAAATACTAATTAATTCTAATGGGTTCATTTGATCATATTTTAAGTATTAATGTCAAAAAATAAAATATAAACTGATTTCAATGACATAATTCATTGGGGGAGGTGTCGCTCGGATTGTGGTAAAGAAATACATTGCCTTAAAAAGTCAGGTAATTTAGATATCTTGATACCAGAACCGCATGATAATAGTTGTCACATTTACAGATCTAAATTTGGTAAAGATACATGTATGTAAGGTCAATGTAAACTAAAAATAATGTTTGAATGTGGAACTATATGCACATTCATATAATTATTTGCATTGGCAGTGTACATAAAGCTAATGTGCTTCACCCCAATAGACGATAGCCTAAGGTTTCAAAATATTCTGTATACAACTATTAATAGTAATATAGGTGGACTTTGACCCTTAATCCCGATTGAATGTCAAGGACTCATGCTGTTGGCATTTATGTACATGGTAATGACTTCAGTGACGTGAATGAATAACTTCCTTTTCCGATATCTCCCCATTGTACTGCATATATTATGGATATTAAAGGAAGCTGGACTGTTTCATCAAGGCTAGAATACCTCGTGACAAAATCAGGCTATCCTCCTTTAATATGGTGAGAGATGTGATTGAATACCTCATAGTGATCTAATCAGGGTGATATTAGAACTTGCTTAGTTCTCTCCAAACATGATGATCCTGATTAAGCATGTGAATGTAATTTTGTGTGTGTAAAATCTGACTTATTTTACATGCAAACTTGAAAGCGATGGGCCCCTATACTGTCATTTTGCCAGACATGGTTTTAATGAAAATCAAACCTTGGAGCTTTTGACACCAAAATATTCATAGGTTCAACGCAAGGAAAAAAATGAACAATATCCAAAATGAATTGCTCTGTGAATGGAGTAAACAGCATGTGTGGCAAAATATGCAAGGGTGCTCTACATGTTATAAGATTATAAAGAAAATGGTTTGAAAATGAAGGAAGTTATATTTAGCAGCATGATCACATTTTTTTTCAGATCACAACTTGAATACCATAGAAGATTATCAAGAAAATGGTTTGAAAACAAAAGAAGTCAAATTTAGCAGCAGGATCACATTTTTTTTTTTTCAGATCACAACTTCAATACCATAGAAGATTATGAGGAAAATGGTTTGAAAACAAAAGAAGTCAAATTTAGCAGCATGATCACATTTTTTTTCCGATCACAACTTGAATACCATAGAAGATTATCAAGAAAATGGTTTGAAAACAAAAGAAGTCAAATTTAGCAGCAGGATCACATTTTTTTTCCAGATCACAACTTCAATCAGGGGTGTGATTTTTCCGGATTTCCGGATTTTAGGGATTAAGAAGAAAAAAAAATCCGGATTTTCAAAAAAAAAAAAAAAAATTTTTTTTTTTTTTTTTCCGCTTTTGGAGTGGCCCTGGACCAAGAGCTAAATGCTTAACAGAGATGTCACATTTCCAGAATTTTCTGTTCCGGATATGAGAAAATCTCCAATTTTAAAATGAAAATTCCTTAGAACCCTGACTGGATGATTTATAGACACACTGTACTGTGCAAAAATGCAATTTTTCATGTGTATGTGAATGATGTGATACTGGAAGTATGTATTCACAGATAATAAATGTTTTTATACTATAAAGTGAAGTATTTTAACAGTTTCTCATTTTTGCATTTTACCCCATGAAATTGCATCTCCAGTGGTGCTCAAGTGTGTAAAACCCCTCTCGGGGGGCTTCGCCCCCTGGACCCCACCAGGGGCCCTTAAGCGGGCCCCTGGACCCCCCGCCGCAACAGGCGAGAGCTCCGCTTCGCTCCGCTTCCGCTTCGCAATTTCATTGCCTTGGGTTTTTTTTCAAAAAGCACCAATCACACCCCTGTTCAATACCATAGAAGATTATGAGGAAACTGGTTTGAAAACAAAAGAAGCCAAATTTAGCAGCATGATCACATTTTTTTTTTTTCAGATCACAACTTGAATACCATAGAAGATTATGAGGAAAATGGTTTGAAAACAAAAGAAGTCAAATTTAGCAGCATGGTCACATTTTTTTTTCAGATCACAACTTCAATACCATAGAATTTCATCTATTGTAATATTTTTGTGGAGGGTGTCTACCTTTCATCTCTTTTGTCAGAAAAAGAACACTTCATAGCATGCTTATGACAGGGTTCGAGGTTTGAGGACGGTTTTACTGCCAAAATGGGGGGAAAATGAAGTTCATGTTATCATAACATTATACATGATTTCTGGACTAGAATTTTGTGCTGAGTCCATTTCTGAAGTTTTTAATACACAGGCTATCACCATTTTAAAGATATGTAACAAATTCTAAACGCATGCTATGTTTACGAAGATCCTGGGAGTCTACTTGGAACACAACTGTATTTTAAAAAACTTACAGAGCATTATTACTTCAGTTAAAGTTGTTTTGAATCTATAAATATGTTAAACAAACTATAAAGACTGCTTAAACACTGTTCTCATGTATGAAAATGAAATGATGTTGGTACCGAGGCCCTGTATTCCTATATATTTAGTAAACATATAGCGGTCAGGTTTGGTGTCAAGACAATAAATCTATTGATGTCTAAAGTCATTAAAGAAATGATGTTCTTAAAGTGTTAATGTATAACTGATTACCTTTACACAATCTTAAAATGTTTATACTGAAGCATAGCACTTTATTCACCCCTGACATCAGAAATGGCTTGTTGATAGCGCAACTGAATATTGTGTGATCTAGCGGCACGGGCTGCATCAACTTTATTTTCTGATAAGTGGTTGATGTGATGAGCTGGTACAGAACTAAAGTTCTCTTCACCATACCACTTGACTATTATTTGATTCTGTTTCAGTTTTCTCAGGATAGAACTTCTCAGATGTTCAGGTACATCAGTTGGGGAAATGACTTTAGCTGGATATCAGAAGCAACCATGCTTTGCCCATACTAGATGACACTGTACGTGTGCATGAGCATACATGTACATGTACTTGCTGTACATGTATAACATCCCTTTATAATTACATATTTGAGGGCACAACATGAAAGGCATTGACTGCTCTTCCTGGAATAACTTTTTTGGGTGTGACCTTTGGGTTTAAGGGGTTGATACATCAGAAAAATGGCGTGAACCTCAAAATGGGGCAAAATCTGAGTCGTAAAAAAAATTATTTTGAAAAAAGTATACATGGCATCATTCCACAAATCTAATCGATTGTGGGGATTGGTAGAGTGCACAATCGATCAACTTTTCAGAGCTGTACCTCCATAAGTTTTTCCGAAATAATTTTTTTTACAATTTGCCATATTTTTTTCACGCTTAGGGGTAGAGGTAACATTTTTTCAATTTTCTTCAATTTTTCTTTTTTGAACGAAGTTAAAATTATTATCAGTGTGTGGCAAATTGAAATATCATTAAAATGAGGGGTTAATGAGGTCTCTAGACCCTTTAGATCAAATTTTATGGCGAAACTAAGATACAAATCTCTCGAAAATGACCTTTTTTGGGCTTCGTTTTTCACTTTCAAGTTCAACTTTATCCAGGTATGGTTTACAAAGTAAGCAATGAAATCAATTAAAAACAGTTTTATTTGAACAAATAAACCATCAGGTAATACAAAATAACAGAGAAAGACAACATTTATCTATATAGTAGAAAATATTAGGGATTAAAAATTAATGGTGATTTTTTTTTTCACCTAAAACTGGTCATTTTCAGTAATAAATGGCCATAAATCCATGTTAAACCCAAAAACGACTTAAGATACAGTATTCTAAGTTAGAAAAATTGAAAATTCAGACATTTTTACCTTAGAAATACTATATATGCTCATTTTTGGCTCTGAGCGGAGCTTATCAGTGCCTTTGTCATGCAACTAACTAGCATTCATTTTCAGGCCACAATACGCTGTTGGTTTTTATGCTAAGGATCATTTAATGACTGATATGAAGACTTAAGTTTCGTTTCTAAGTTTGGCTAAGTTATTTTGAATCGATTGCACTCCAGATTTTATTGAAATTCAGGCGATAAAAGTATTATTTTTGGGTAAAAAAGACCAAAATAGTCACGATAATCGAGTTATATCTTGGTTCCCTGTATGTGCTAGAGATTATTCTGGTCTGTATAATTTAAGATGCGTAATACAGACGGAAACCAATGGAGGTACATTTCTTAAGATTTAGTTCAGATCAGAAATTATTTGACTACTTCTTAACTGTTCTTCACTATTTCTTTACAATTTAAATAAAGAGATAGGTAAGGAATGTCAAAAAATAGTCAAGAACATGTCTGAATCTTGAATAAATCCCGAATAAATCTGAACAAATGACTTTTCTGGGGACTATTTGGCTTGCGCAAGTGCAGTACTGAAAGCACTGTGCCGATTTTTTGTTAAAGGTCACGTTTTTTACCGATAAGCTGCGATGCTCAACAAACTTCGTACTTTTCTATGAGGCTATTTTGAACCAATAAATCGATTAGTTTTTCTTGATTGATGACATCACCATTTCTGAACCAATCAGCAAACAGTTTTGTGTGATTGATCGATTCTTGCAGTAGTCTCCACAGCAGCCAGTTTGGTTCCGCCCTTCCACACAAACATTTTTGTGGAGGGGCGTAACCAAACTGGCTGCATAAGACTAAGTTCACTGACCCACTGACCTTGCAAACTCAACCACAGAGAGCTACGGTGCATAATCGAGGTGAAAATCGCTAGTTTGTTTACCATTCTGAGCTCATGAGCTTCTGGTAAATGTCATTCGAAGCATTTACGAGCATACCATAATATTTTTTTTATTAAATATAAAGATGTTTATTTAAGTTATTTGTAAAATTCAGCGATGGACTTAATCTAGAAGTGGTTTGATTTTAGTTGTAAGCGCGGGACTCGACCGGCATGACAAGTTGAACATGTGAAGTTCCAAATTCGGAAGCCATGTACTACTATTCCATGTACGTAGGTCTCACACGAACTGCTCCGAGGTTATACTGACTACTAGATTGTCTACTTTTGTACTTTCGTAAGTGATGAAATTGAAGAAAAAATCATGAAGTGAAATCTATCAGAAATAAACACTGATGTGATGTAGGCTAGTCCTGCTTAATCGGAGTACAGCATCCAGGCAGATCCAGATCCGAACAGAACTTACGATTGTTCGGTTGGACCGGGTTCAACACACATGACACAACAGACATGTCAGGACAGAACAGTTTTGGTGTTTACAAAAAAAAATGCAAATGATCTCAAGTCACAAAAATTTGTTATAAAATTTCATTTTTTGTTTCGCTTCAGTATTTCTGTCTGTCCGGGCGGGGTGTGGATGTCCGTGTGTCCGTCCGAGCTGTATCTGGGGAACTGTAAGACCTACTGGGGACGCTACTTGGTGGGAGGAAGGGTATCTAAGTTTGCTCCGTAATTGTATGTTTTCGGTGAAAAATAATGCAAATTAACATAGCTAATTTGCATAATTTATCGAAAATCAGCGCAAATTGATAAAATTTCATTTCTGAACTTTGTTCAGGATGGGACTTAGTAATCACTATTTCCGTCTGTGTGTGGGGTGGGATGTCCGAATGTCCGTCCGGAGCTGTATCTGGGGAACCGTAAGACCTACAGGGACGCTACTTGGTGGGAGGAAGGGTATCCAAGTTTGCTCCGTAATCGTATGTTTTCGGTGAAAATATGCAAATTAGCATAGCTAATTTGCATAATTTATGCGAATATCAGCGCAAATTGATAGTGGCGCATGGTAACGAAACCTTGTGACAGGAATGATACACACCTGCTGATCACCTGATTAATAGTTTTTGGCGAAAAGTATGCGCATTTAGTTGTTAAGTTGCATAATTTATGCGGAACGCTTCTACAAAATGGTTGGAAATCTGAAGAAATCCGCCTTGTGAAGCTGTTTCTGGGGATCCGTAAGAATGCTAAGCCCTATGATGATGAAGCGTGGTGGGGGTAGCATGACCAGAGGATCTCGACCTGATTCGATTTTCAGCGCAAAATATGGTAATTACCTACCTAATTTGCATAATTTATGCATAATATGCAAAAACCTTTTTCTCGGAGACTAGGGGTCGTACGTTCTTCAAACTTGGTGGGCGGGTGCATCTTGACCCCAGACAGAACAAGTTTGTATTGGTTAGTGGGTGAAGGTCACTCGAGGTCATCCAGGGGTCATCTAAGGTCAAATTACTAAAACTGTCGTATGGGCATGAAACTTGGTGGGTACAGTTAACATTTAGAGTCAAATTTTCTGACGGTCATTTTGGGGTCATCCGAGGTCACTTAGGGTCATCCGAGGTCAAATTACTAAAACTGTCGTATGAGCATGAAACTTGATGGATACACTTAACATTATGAGTCAAATTTTGGACGGTTATTTGGGGTCATCTGAGCTCACAAGGGGTCATCTGAGGTCAAATTTCTAAAAACTTCGTATGGGCATGAAACTTGGTGGGTACAGTCAACATTTAGAGTCAAAGTTTGGAAGGTAATTTCGGTGTCATCCAAGGTCACCAAGGGGTCATCTGAGGTCAAATTACTAAAACTGTCGTATGGGCATGAAACTTGGTGGGTACAGTCAACATTTAGAGTCAAATTATCGGACGGTCATTTCGGGGTCATCCGAGTTCACCAAGGGGGCACCTGAGGTCAAATTACTAAAACTTGTATGGGCATGAAACTTGGTGGGTACACTTAACATTTAGAGTCAAATTTTCAGACGGTTATTTGGGGTCATCTGAGGTCACCAAGGGGTCACCTGAGGTCAAATTACTAAAAACTGTTGTATGGGCATGAAACTTTGTGGGTACAGTCAACATTTAGAGTCAAATTTTTGGAAGGTCATTTCGGGGTCATCCGAGGTCACCCAGGGGTCATCTGAGGTTAAGTTACTAAAAACTCGCATGGGCATGAAACTTGGTGGGTATAGTCAACATTTCAAGCCAAATTTTTGGAATGTCATTTTGGGGTCATCCAAGGTCACTCAGGGGTCATCTGTGGTCAAATTACTAAAACCTCATGTGGATATGAAACTTATTGATGGATGTATTATGCTCTGCAAATAAGATATAGCTACCAACCAGCAAGATGTATGATTGCATGTGATCTGGCACATACAATGTATATGATTTCACCTGTTGCACATTCGACTGCAATTACTTTCACATTCAAAAAAGCACAGAGCCACAGCGCCATTGGTGCTCTTGTTAGAAGTATTCTTCACACCTAAATATTTTTTTCACACATTTGGCAGTGAAACCGTCCTCAAACCTCGAACCCTGTCTTATGAAAGGAATTCTACAGTATTCTTCAAAATTAAGTTTGTCTTACTTTATGTTATGTTCTAACGTATAGTCTAGCCACCCTCTAATTTGCATAATTAATTAACATTTATGCTAATTAAGGTGGCTGTGTACTCTCAGACATGCATGTAGTAAAAGTGCAATAACTTTGTAATTATTCGCGCAAAACATATAAAAGTATACATTTTTATCTTCTTCTTCTTCTTCCTATAAAGCGTGCATACCTCAAATTGAGTATTGTCATGACGGGCTTAACGTGCACAGTTTACCTATGCACGATCCTGGAACCTAGGATTGATTGCAGATATCAGAGCCGGGGATGGTCCCCCTTCTCTTTTCGAATAGCTCTGACACTTAACGTGCACAGAGTTTGACTCTTCCTGTACACGGGACCAACGGCTTTACGTGACTTCCGAATCACGGACGAAGCACATACACTACCTATATCTGCACGTGATAAGCAGTGTATGGGGGCGAGAAGAAATTCTTCAATTAAATTCTGAAATTAAATAACTGAACTGAATTGAAGGATTCCTGACCATATAGGAATTTTTTGGGAGGGAAGAGAATTGTCACCTAAGGCAAGCCCAAGGCTCGAACCCTCGTCGATCGTATCTCCCGGCCGGCAGCGCAACGCCTTAACCACTCGGCCATCTCGCCCTCATCAAGACATCAATAAATCTTAATATAAATACAGATTTGGGGTAAAAACAACAATTTTGAAGAAAATCACAAAAAAGTGAGTTTTTGGCAATATTTGTTAGGTACATCATAACAAAAAAACACTCTTTCCAAAATATTTTATTTTGCTTTTAGCTCAATCTTGAGGCTCCATTCCAAAAACGTTTTTTTTTTTTTTTTTTTTGATATTGGCCTTATTTTTTGAGATATTGACCATATAAGGCATCAAAATGAACTTTTTAAAATTCAAAAATGCCTATTTGCACAAAATGATGCCCAAAATCGGAAATAGACCAAAATATAAAAAATGAGAAAACCGTTTCTTGAGTCGATCATGCTTTTACGATGATCATATTTGCGTCTGGCCCATTTCACGGTTAGCGCCACTTTTAGTGAAAAAACTCGAAATTTTCAATATGGATTAAATTTAATTTCATAGGGGTTTTCTTTTCCAAATAAGACCAGATTTTCATAAAAATATCATTTCCCAGCTTAAATCTGCTACTTCTTGAAGAAAATTATGATTTATTATCTCATGTTATGTAATTTTTTAACAAATTTGATCAATATTGAGTAGTGTATATTTATACTTTGACTGTCCAATACATATATCATAGATATTTAAAATAAACAAGTATGTCATAGGCTCCCTTCTGAACAAATTTGGGCAAATTTTGTTGTGTAATGACAAATTTATGGCCACTTTAATGTAATTGTTGTGGTAAAAAAGGGAAATTGACATGAAAAGGTTTACTCAACAATTTTAATAATCAATGAATGACTCTGATATTGCACAGCTTTGAAGGTCATAATATGGGTAATGTTCACAAATAATATCAGCCAGTTTGAAAACACAGGTCAAATTCAAGATTCTGATGTTTGTGCAATTTTGGATGTGACTAATGTCAATGTGAACGGAAACCACACACTGTAAAGCAGAGTATGTTTCAGAAAATAATGATTCAAAGAGTTTTCACACACTCCGTGAATTAAATGGGATATATTGAAACATATCAACCTGTGTTAGTGTTCATTTTAAAACATTGTTTACAATTTATAGAAGTGGATGTGACATTTTCAATTGTGAGCGGAATGTTTCATTATGATAAACAGTTTGCTTGTCAAAATATAAGCTTTGGGCACTTCTAACACATATATTTTGTGAGATTCTATTGAATTGAGCAATGCTAAAACGTTTTTCCTGACCCTTTATATTTTTGACAAGCAAAATGTTTATAATTTACTGAAATGTTCCGTTCACAATTGAAAATGTCACATCCGCTTCTGTAAATTGTATACAAAACTGTCCTCTAAAGACAAAGACAAAGCTTTGAAATAATCATATATGACATGTACAAAATAATAAACCTATTTTAGAAAGTCAAATATCATGTTGTTTAAGTATTAAAAAATAAAAACTACTAATTTTGAGGATGTGACATGTGAACGGAAATTGAAGCTTTTTGAATCTCCTGTCACAATTAAAGAAGGCATACTGAATTAAAGATTTGTTGTGCCTTTTGATCCCCACAAACCTGTAATGAAATAACTTCAAACTGGCATCCTAGTCCCATTCCTGTCTTAGTTCTTTGAAGAAACTATTTTGGATGTGACAGGTACCATGGATGTGACACATGTGAGCGGAAACTTTGAAATGACATCTGCAAGCTAAGTTGATGAAGGAGTTTTCATTAAATGGTGTCATTAGATAGCTCATAGCAGGAGATTTTTAAAATCAAGGAGAAAAATTCTGCCACATTTTGTTAATAAATTATACTATTTGGAAAATTAATCGGATGTGACAAAATTGTGAACGGAATTTGTTGGCAAAAATTCAAAATATCGCTGTATCTACATATTAAGAGCAACAAGTGTAATTTGTTCAACAAATAGTAACAAGACTCTGAACTTTACTAAAACACACTAGTTTGCCATTCATGTAAAGTATTAGTCGATCTATTCCACATTGAATAAGGTACATAGGTGTGAACGGAAAATGTCACATCCGAATTCAGAAATTTAAATGGTTCTCATGATAGTTTAACTGACAACTAATACTTTGTTCATCTATGGCTGTATAGTGCAACTTGTTCACTACATAAAAACAACAAAAGCAGCTGGTAGGCTCAACATAGTTAAAAGTGGCAGCATTGGAAAATAAATGTCTGTTTCAGGTTGCTAGTGAAATGTGGTTTTTGACCACTTCTGACCCCTAAGCGCCCTGAAAGATAAAACTAGAAAGGCCGATTAAGCTAATGGAGGTAGGCCATACAGAGACAATGAAAAATCACCAACAGTAAATTCTGTAACCCCATTATTTTTTACACACCAGGCCAGATATGTTGAAAATCAAAAAGTGGCGCCTAACCGTGAAATGGGCCGTACCTATAGATGCTGTATTTATTGAGTTATCGTGCACCTAAATCGTCATTTTACCGAGAAAATGAACATTGAAATAATGGCCGTTGAAGTTTAAAGTGGTCACATTTTGCACTTTCATCGAATCTCACAGGAGAATCGACAGTTTTCGTTTTTGTAACTTATATTACGTGAACATCGGGTAAATCCACAGCCCCTTGAGAAGTTTGAGCGAAATCCATTCATAACTTGATATTTAAATCGGGGAAAGAACTTGAAAAAACCCACATTTTATCAGCTAAAAGCGGAGCCATTTGACCACTAGGTTTTTGTGAAATCAGTGCTTCCGTGGTGTTTCCATAAGATGCGCTGCGCATGCAGATAAGCGTCAGCGTATTTGTGCGTTAACAAATTACGCGCGATACATAACGCGATGAGTTGTTCAAGCGTGTACCTTGCTGGTACAACAAAGATTTTCTTTCCTTTTCAATTTCAAACACGAGTGGAATAGTGAAATAAAATCCTTAAAATATTGCAGTTGGAGTTTACAAATCTGGATTTTCATTCCTTGTATTTATAAAAAACATAACAAGGTACAAACATATCATAAAAACTCAATTTTGAGAAAGAAACAATGGCTAGAGTACACAGCCGCGTTAATTATGCAAATTAGAGGGTGGCTAGAAAATGATGCAGTAGAACATATTAGAAACACTTTGACCAAGTTTCAAGGCAAAAATATGCAAAATAAAAGTACCCTAAACATTTATGCATGGATTTTTAGCAAAATATTGGCAAAATTGAGCCTTTTCAGTCATTTTAGCTCATTAACTACATTGATTATTGATAAAACAATAACACACAAAGAAAATATAAATTGATGTGTAATATGTAAACGGTATGTTCAATTTGCTCAAAACAAAAGGCATATTGATCATTGTACTTTACCCGGCTCAATAAATCTAGAGCATTTCCTATTTTCCAGAAATATCCTCATATTCCACTTTAACTTCTGAATCCTCAGAAGGGTGAACATATTTTAAGCAGTGGCGTAGCGTGGATCATCATATTGGGGGGCACCGACCATGATTGGGGGCACCGTGTCTGACTGGGGGACACAAGCCGGATACAAGCCGTTTTGGCAATTTTCCTATGGGATTTTCTAAATTTTGCAATCGATTGGGGGGGAGGGCACGTGCCCCATGCCCCTATGACGCTAAGCCACTGCATATGAGGTGGGTTATCTTTTAAACATGTAGTTTTAAACAACATTCACAAGATCATCAGAGATTGAGTTAGTGTTTTGATTCTTACAATTTCATATTGGTGGTGATACTATTATTTAACAACATAATTTTGTTTGTTTTTGTTTCCTTGTACAGTTGGCAATGGAATATTGTTTAGGATCAGCATCTGATATATTAGAAGGTAAGAACAGTGATCAAATCAGGCTGGGAAATAAGTGGGGGCCAGGGGCCATTTAGCCCCTGGTTCATTGAAAATAGCCTCTGGTTCCCTGGAAAAAAAACCATGAACCAGGGGCTATTTTTTTACAAAGTAGCCCCTGGTCCGGCGCTTATTATTTCCCAGCCTGGATCAAAGCTGCTAAGCCATGTCTGTAGTCCTTTGAAATGCATGCTGTCTACACCTATTTGCACAAATCTTTTGCATTGCCCGATTTGGCGCAGTTTATGGCGTGAACATGAAGTCGGGTTCTGATTGGCTCAGCATCACATCAGCACCGATGAATCTGCGTAGCATTGCGTGACGCAGGAGTGTTTTTACGGCCAGTGCAATAGGTCATTGCAAAATGGAGTGGAGACTCATGAAATAGATGATTTGTAGGATTGCAGATTAAAATTGGTTTGATTTTCTGATTGACAAAAGTGGATCCTAATATATTTGGTCATTCTGAAGAAGCCGTCAGCCAAGATGGGAAAGTGTAAAGCAGTGAGTAATTTTTGGATTTGTCAATCAGAAAATCAAAACAAGTGTAGATGCCATTTATATACCAGCTTTCTTTCACACTCATTGCCGAACTTATATTGCGTACAGCCTGGTACAGCGTAAACATGGAAGTGGAGACTTCATGAAATGTAGGCATCTCATTCGCCTAGCAAGCTGCATAGCATCGTAAGACCAAGGCGTGAACTGGTTCGTTTTTACGTGATAACCAGGACTTGGTTGGACGTCATTGCCAAAGCGAAAAGACCTTACCGAGAAATATAGAATGTCTGTGGAAAGGTGCATTGCTTTGGTCTTAATGCAATGGCAGTACGATGTCTGTGTAGACTGTGTTGCAGACCTTGTACCAATACTATCCACAGGGAAAGAAACTGTTGGGTACCACAAACTCACACAAACCAGCACGGGTCATTGACTACTGTCACTGGACAATCACATGTTTGACGCGATCAGAAGGGTCTTCGACAAAGTTTATTGGACAATGGATTGGGTGAAAAGAGGCAAGGAAGATACAGTATCATGACAGTGCATCAAAACCAGTTTGTGTTGAACCGTTTAAATCCCGTAGTCCTTGTGCTTTGAAAATATTAAGGTCTAAAATATTTTTTTGCTATTGGTGAAAAGAGGCTAGGAGGATACAGTATGGAAGCACATTTAAACCAGTTTGGGTTGAACCGTTTAAATCCCGTAGTCCTTGTGCTTTGAAATAATTATGGTCTCAAATATTTTTGCTATTGGTGAAAAGAGGCTAGGAGGAAACAACATTACAGCACATCAAAACCAGTTTGGGTTGAACCGTTTAAATCCTGTAGTCCTTGTTCTTTGAAAAAATTAATGAAGGTCTAAAAAATATTTTTTTGCTATTCCAGAAGAAGAGATCTTGTAAATTTAAAAAGGATCATTATAAGTTTTAAACGATTTGAAAGTTTGCCAAGGGTGATTGTAGTCATCCCATTTGTCTGATGCACTAAAATCCAGTGTTCAATACTGATTTTATTATCCTTTGTAAGCCGGAAAAGGTCATTAGGATTTAATTGTTAATTTTATCGGCGGTGATTAACTAACAGCTAATTAATTTCAATTACTATTGATATCATGACTGTTTTCTAGAGGATATTGGTTCATGTGTGCTGCCATAAAATGTGGAAAGTTCATTGCAATTTTGCATTGTTTTATTTTTAACAATGTGATCCTTGTCATTGAGCTATTCCAAACCCCCCCTGGAATATTTCACTGCCATCTCAATTCCAGTTGCCCCTTTATGGGCAATCCAGCTGGAAATGTTTGCTAGTTTTATGTGAAATTCCAACTGAAAATTGTTGAAATATATAACATCCAGCTGAATTTTGCACAATTTTTTGGTCTAAAATGAGGCAATTCATGAGCAAAAATCGTCCACACCTTTTACATTTTCTAACATCACATCCAAAGCTCCCTTTGGGCGCCCCATTCCTTTTTAAAATGAATTCTTATTTATATGGATGAAAGGGGTTGGATCTGGAATAATTGAAACTTTTGAATTTGGTTGGAAATCCAAAATCTTCCACAGTGGGGAACTGGGGTGTGATTTTCAATCGGAACAGCCCATTTTGTGGAAACAGATCAAGAAAAAGACAAATCAAGTGATCTCATCAGCAAAATTTAAACTTCAATATGGAAAATCAAGATTTTTTTCAAGGTCAGTGAGTTTGTCTGTAAATGGCCAAACATTGTATAAAATTTAAGTGATCAAGAATATATTTGGTATGATGTACCGGTACTGTTCATTATAATTTTGAGAGTATTTCATCTGCAACTGGCACTTCTACACATGTACATTCCCTTTGAATTGTGTTATAACCCAAATGCCCGATATCCAACACATCGCACAATACAAATCTCGCCCATTAAATTTTGATTGATTTTGCAGTCTAGATACATGAAAATTGGAAATGCATGAAGTAAAATGTATGGCTATTGATCCACCTAATGTTTCCTTTTTCCCTGTATAAAAGCAATTTGTGGAGTAAAGTCAATAAATATTTTGATATTTTGCGGTTCAATATCACCATGCTTCGCAAAATACAGATCCCTTGCTAATTTTAACAAAACCATCAAAACACCCACACAATTAATTGCTATGTGTACACAGGATATGTACGGGTTTTATGATTATCAAACAAATGGAAAAATTTCAACTTCATGTTAATTTCATCCAAGATATTAATGTAAACCAATTTGGCAAGAATAGTTTGATACCCCCAAATTCCCAAGTCAATTACCCTGTAGACCTCAAATATACACCTCTTCACACAGTTTTTATGTTCAAAACAATTATGTGCGCATGTTTTGGTGAAACATTTCATTATTATCGGACATGCAAGAATGTTCACATTATTATTAATCAAACATTATGTACATAGGTGGGTAGCAATGTATACAGTGTTGAAGAATACAAAATGTCAGTCCGTCCGTCAGGAGAAATCATTTATCAGTGTTCTTGACATTCAAATTTGGCTGGAGGAGAATATTTACTTACCAGGGAGTATCTATAATAAATTACTGAGTTTGGCGACTTGGTAAGGCTAAAAACTTCTACGTTTTACATTATTTCGGAAAACGGATTTTTGCGTTGCGTAGAGTAAAGTTGTCCGCACCCCAATAAAACGTCTACCAGAGCACCTGCATACTAAAAAATGTTGACATAGCCTGAATTAGGCCTTCTATCCTGTCATCGGTGTGAGGATATTATGCCTGTAGTCTCAATTATTACATGACACAGTAGAAGTATGCCTATTACATGACACAGTAGAAACTCAATTAACATCTATTGTTTATTCAACTAATTTATCAACATTAGCATGTATTCTGTGTTTTTATGGAGAACCTATAGTCAACAGTAGAGTGTTTGTTTATTGAATTAGTTTGTAAGTGAAACTTTTGAAGGACAAATTAATCAGGGTTGTAACTTTATATGAAATAGAGTGTAAGGAAATGTGAATAAAATTGTTTCAGCTGCACAGTGGTGTAGCTAGGACTTTTTGAGAGAGAGAGAGGTGGGGCGCAGGGTCTTAATAGCTAGCCACCCGTCTGGCCGTCATTTTAGACGGCCAGTTTGCTCCTGGGACGGGCAAAATTAATTCCTTTGACAGATGCTATATTATAAATTGTATGTTTTGAGAAGCTAATTGACCTTTTTAGTAGACCCAATTTGTAGAACAAGGCCATATCAGCACATATTTGAACTCTTTGAACCCCCAATGGGCTATAGATGTCTGGTAAATATTTTAAAGGTCAAATTAGGACAGGCAATTTTATTCAAATGACGGGCAACCCTCAATTTCTAGCTAAGTCTCTGGTGGGGCGGGGGCAAGGCAAATTTCATGGGGGATTGTCACAAATGGGCTAAAGAGTACGACAAATTTATCCAAAATGGGCTAACAAATAAAAAGTACAACAAATGCATAGAAATCCAAAATATCAGATCAGCCAGCAGGCCACAGGGGGCCAAGAGGGATGTGAATAAAATTGTGTTCATCTGCTCAGTGATTTAGCCAGGACTTAGCCAGGACTTTTGCAGGAGGTGGGGGCAGCAAGGTACATTTCAAGGTGGGGGACAAACTTGGATGAAAATGATAAAAAATTAGCTAAAAGGTACAACAAATTTGTCTAAAATGGGCTAAAAAGTACTGTCGAAACAAATGCATAAAAATCTTAAATATCAGAGCGGCCAGCATCCCACAGGGGCAAGACTTCTCACGGTGGATATGATATGGTGTCAAGAAGACATGCTTCAATCAATGATCTAATTTCAAGCCATTGATTTATATGGAAAAGATACTAAATATTATACTTCTAAGTTCTAAATGATAATCTCCTCTCATACCATTAATCACATTAAATAAAACATTTACATGTACACAAAATATACAAAATTTACCAACGGCGAAAGACCCTGACCGCGAAAGACGGGTGACCACTAGTCATATAAATATATAAGACAGATCTTGGTATTGATTACAGTATCATCAAACATCCTTCAATGCATGAAATTTAGAAGCTGAAAAGGGGGCAAGTGTTTTCTTAGATATGTGTAATTTGCAGCCCTCGAATTAACCCACGGCACCCATGGCATTTTGCCGTGGGTGCCCATCCCCACTGCCGTAATGCCCTCAAAATATGTCCTATACCCAAGGCAGTCACTTGCCGTGCCCTCTAATGAAGTTGCCGTTGGTGCCCCAGCCCTGCCCCTTCATTATAAAATCATCTATCTATGTTTGTGTGTGTTTTCTTCACTTTTGAGAAATTGCCATGATGCCCTTCTCAAATTTTCAACAGTTGCCATGATGCCCTCTTGAAATATTACAAACTGCTGTGCTGCCTTGCCTTTTCAGTGAAAATCCAAGGCAATTATCAACTTGCCCTAAAAAAGTTGCCGTGCCCCTTCAGATCCTTAATTCGAGGGCTGGTAATTTGTAAGTATCAGGTTCAAGATTGCAGGTTTTGGATGTATATCAAAACAGTAAAATTATTGAGAAGGATTTAAAAGTTGTTTTTTGAAACTTTTTAGTGAAATTTTAGAAAAGAATTGACATTCTTGCGGGATCTAATTATTCATGGATTTATCAAAATTCTGTTAAATTGCCAATGTACATGTTATAGCAATTGATATTGAGTTCGTGAAAATGTGCACATACAAAAATTTGCACACTGATCGATTGATAGTCATGGCTCAACAATACTCATTAACAATGCCAATAAATATTCTTGGGATTGGATATAATTGGGATGTAGTTTTACTCTATTCACAGTCTATTTATCCTGCGTACATGTACTAGTTAAGATATTTTCTGTTGAATTATTTTTAAGAAATCAAGATTTGTTATGAAGATTAAGATTGATTTATTATGGATAGAATTATTTGTAAGCTTCAGTTAGAAATCTAGGGTAGAAGGGAATCTCTTAAAAAACTAACAAAAAGCGGAATATGAATGAACAATATAGAGTCACAGGAAAAGCACATGGGGCACATCTTGGGTCTAGGTGAAACCTATTGCGATCAGGTTACTAAAATGATTATAATAAGCCCTGTAAAAATCCCCAATCAAAAAAGTGACCAATATTGAACGGGCAAAACCCAACCGCTCTGAATATTCCAATAGCCTGCATAAATTCCTGTAAATGTACATCAATCAGGTTAATCTTGAAACGTTCCTGAATCCTGAATGACAAAATTCAAATTGTCTTGACAGTTTGCTTCTGTTTGCTTAAATAGCTTCTCCATCAGGAAACTTGAGGAAAACAGTGCTCTTGACCGAATAATTTGTTTGTATACGGGGTGATGAGTCAGTGAGATGGAGTGTTTAGGTTTAAAACAGACACCGGGTGTACATATGTCGTGTATGGGTTACATGATGCAGCGTTTACTTACTGGCATGTCTAGCTGCGTAGCGTGTACATTGTAGTCGGTTGAATGACCTGCATACCCCTGCATAGGAGATGTTTCCAAGTAAAATGGGCTATTCCAGTTGAAATCATACACCCCTGTGAGTCAAATGTAAAAAAGGCTATTCCAGTTGAAATCCATACATGCCTGTGAGCCAACTGCAAAAGGCTATTCCAGTTGTAATCCATACACCCCTGTGGAAGACATGAACTTAATCTTTCACACAGGAACCTGTGAATTTCAAATGGGTTACCTGGATGGTGATTCCATTTGAAATCTACACCCCCTTTGTGGGAGATTAAGGTCATGTCTTCCATAAGGGGTGTATGGATTTCAACTAGAATAGCCCAATTAGCATATCATCATCTATTATTGATGGAAAATGTTTATGTAATAATTTTCTTTTTTCCACATACATGCACTGTACATATTGTTAGGGATGCATACGTACATGTATAAAATGCTGAGCCTGAAGATCATACTTGTAGTATCGATCAGTTGTATACCGCCGTTTCAAAAGGATTTCATATCACTTTTAAATTAGTAGAAAATAAGGAAGTTTATGTGCTTTAAAATGGTAAGAAAATGTTCTCTGTCCCCTCAGAGTTAGAAATTTGGTGAGAATCTTTGGAATTGATTTGCAAAGATTCTCCTTAAAAAGATTTCATGAATCAAAGTTTGATTCCAAATTTTCAAATTCTGCAAAGATGATTTGTGAGAATCTAATGATCCTTTGCAAGAATTAAAACAGATTTTCACATCATGCAATGAAAAAGTTTCATCCAACCCTCAGCGCATTATGCTAGCTTAGTAAAAAGACCTTTGCAGAAATTGACTTGAAATCTTAAATCAAAATGTCCCACACAAACTGTTCATTGTATCATTTGCTTGTGTCTATGTCTAGAGACCTGTCTGTCTGCCTGAACATGAATTCATGTAAACTTGTATCAGTGTAGAGCAAATTCAACCCAGGGATTTAACTGAATCTAAAAACTGCCGTTCACAGACCCTGGTGGCTGTATCAAATGTTATAAGCTCCCAATGAGTTTTGCGATAATCATAATGGCGACTGTTTATCACGATGCAAAAATATAAAAAAAAATGCCATATTATGTTGCAGATTTTAAAATATTTGAACTGTTTTGAAATGAAATTCTACTATAAATTTATCTCATCTTGCATTTTTATCAGACAGGAATATGGATGGCCAAGTTGTGTTCCAAATTCATCATCGTCCTAGTCGCTGGCTCAGCCCTTGATCCAAACTCGTGCGCGTATTTGGGGGGGGCTATGGGTGCGTGAGCCCCCGGGGTAAAAGCAGGGGGCGGCGAAAACAAAGGGGCGGCAGAAAAAGAAGGGGCGGCAAAAAGAGGACGGCGGAAGAAGGGGCGGCAAAAATAATTAGTAAAGGAAAAAGGGCGGAAAAAATTTGTGAAAAAAGTTTACTATACATCAAAATGCGTTGCTTTTACGGCGCTAGCCCCTATAATCCTTTTTTTTTTTTTTTTCTTCACTTTTTCAAAACACCAACAAAAAAATTGGGTCAACCTTTTCGGGCTGTTGAGGAAGGGGTGGCAAAATTGTATTTTCTTCAGCCCCCCGGGGTAGGAGCGGCCACGGTACGCCACTGAAACTCTTGCTAATTTTGTGTTCATTTCTTTTGTTTCTTCCCCACAGTACACAAAAAGCCATTACAAGAGGAAGAGATAGCATGTATATGTGAGGATGCCTTAAATGGATTGGGCTACCTACACAGCAATAACAGAATACACCGAGACGTCAAGGCGGGCAACATACTCCTCACAGATAATGGAACTATCAAATTAGGTATGTGTCAGTGATCAAAACCATGTGTTTACTACCCGTAATTGTGTGGGGGTGGATAGTTTTGTGTTGGATAATAGTACATGTACCTGGGTTTGGATTTTTTTAAAGTAAGGAATTCAAGAAGTTTTGTGATTCAAGCAGAATCAGATTTCATATTGCCCTCCCCCTTAAAGGGACCATTGAATGAAAATATTATTTGGTATCAAAATAAAGCCCATAAAATATAGAATCAATATCTAAAACAACTGAAGAACTAATTATTTTAGAAATAAAAATACAATGAAAAGAACGTACTCGATTTACCCCTTCCGACGCTACATCGCGCGTCATTTATCAAAAATAGCAAATTGGGCGCTTTCCGTATGACGTCATTGTGGTTACGCGTTTTGTGTTGTGTTGACATTTTTGCCGGGACAATTTGACAACAGCGATCGCGATCTAAATATCAGATGCAATAATACAACCACTTATATATTTAAAGGTCAAGTAAAAACAAAATACCAGTTGATTGTCCACATGTTATCAAAAAGAGGAAGTGGAGGGCCTTTTTATTTATCTTTTTTTTTTAATGCAAATCGGTCATGTATTATTCCCGGACATTATTTAGTTGTGTAACTTGTAGAGGATGATGATAGGATCGAGGCTCTTGTTATTTGATGGTTCTCTGAGAGGATGATTAAAACAAAGCCTGTAAATTTAAATGCTTATTGGACAGAAGCAAATCTAATCAATTGACAATATTATTAAGTTTTGAAACATTAAAAAAAAAAAAGTTTTCCCTAAATAAAGGAAATAGCAAGAACATATCCCTCCTGCAAAAGGAAGCGGGCGGGGACGATCAATTGTTATTTTTTTTAAATCATCATCAATTGCATGCAGCTTCTTATTTTACTTATTCATAAATTCAACCCCCGGTCAACATGACCAAGATATGATTCCGATGACTTTATGTAAGCCCTACATGACATGTATAAAACCATAAAACTAATTATGAGTAGGCCCTATGATAGGCCTATAGTGACGATGACGAAGGGAATATCGCCGAGATTTGCCGCAACACATAAATTGCAGATGATGTGCCGGCGCGAGCACCTCTCGTGCCTAGCTGGGCTCCATGGGTATTATTATAGGCCTAGGGCCTATGTATTTTTTCCGTAGGGCCTACCTTAAAATATTCAAGAGATGATTATTTTCCCCAAAACCTGACAATTGGTAAAAAGGCCTTTTCTTCCATAAGTTAACTTAACTTTCAAAAGTGCTTATTTTCATACCCCCAACATGCCAAAGTAGGCCCTACCGATTTTGCAAATTTATTCCCCTATACCATGTGTATACGGGTCACTTGCCAATATTATTTGAGCCGTTGGCACTGGGGCAGTAGCTGAACGGCAGATGAAGAACATGACATGCAAGCTGTTCTTGAAATAAATTACGAGGAGCGCCTACAGACATACATAGGCCTATGCTTCAAAAATTAAAGTACAAACATCAAATGGGTAATATACTGCGCCAATAAAGTATCCTTACAGTTGGAAAAATAATCGCAATTTCAAAACTGAACAATATTGGGGTAAATTTGTTTTGGATCCAATGTGGTGTCATAATGTGCAGGATTAGATAGTGCATCTATTAAAAAAAAAATTTACCCCAATATTGTTCAGTTTGGAAATTGTAATTATTTTTCCAAGTGTAAGGATACTTTGTTGGCGCAGTATATTATAGGCCTACGCTTATTTTAAACCAAGGATGGTTAGGCCCGGGGTAGGCCTAGGCTATGCGAAATTGATGTCAGTCATTTTTAAAAATGAAATATTCAGCCGGGTGCGCTGTATTTTACAACATTGACCCAATCAATTAACATAAACTTTGGACATGTAGGCCTAGGCCCACCTTTGATAAAAAGCTCAGACACTTAAAGTGTTGCACTTTCAAGTTTCAGTGGGAGTTGAGATTGGAGTAGGCCTATAAGCATTTCCATAACGCAAACTAAAGCTAAGGCTGACAGTAAATATTGTTCATTTGATTGTTTGGAGTGGCCTTTATATATGTTCCTCTCGTGGTTCTTTTTCATAGGCTTTTAAAAATAAATAAAAATAAATTTCGGCTTTTATATATAGCGCCTTTTCCCAGATCTCGGAGGGTTCAAAGCGCTGTAATTTCGCTGCCATGGTATTTATCACAATCAGATCGCATCATCTATAGGCTGGATGCTGCCGAACCTGGCGCAAACCTAGCCACACTTAGATTGTAACATCCAACAATTATCTTTGCAGCTCCTCAAATTTCATTGGGTGAAGGAAGTTTTTGATAACCAAACAACTAATCACCGATTTTTGAGAAGCAGGAGGAAAACCTACGAGAGCGAGCATGGGATCGGGATCCCGGGATAAACCAAGTTCACATGAGTCCTTGGGCGGCGCCGGGCTTGAAGTTGAACCGGGACTCTCAGTGGTGCAAAGCGAGGAACAACCGGCGCCAACTCGCTCTCCCGAGCCTGGTTTTTGTTTTGAACCTGGTCCCATAAATTAAGTGTGTCTCTACACGGAGCGACCGTTTAAAGAAAGAAAGAAAGAAACAAACACACTTTAATCATTCACAATTCAGCTTCCAAACTTCGGAGTCAGGATCGGCTTGTGTTTTAGGCCCGGTGGTTGTAAACCTAGGCCGCACGCCCGGGAAGTAGGCTTTTAGGCCTTCGCATGTCATGGGCTAACCCGAAACATCATTGCCTTCTCCTTCCTATCCTCACCAGATATATATCAGAGGAAATATATAAGTAAAGAGTTGCTACATCACCGGGCTACATCAGAATGCCTCAAAACAAATGATAAAACACGTTCATGCATTGGTTTAGGACCAACTCTGGCTAATGCAGTGTTGCCATGCAGCGGAAAGGATAACCACTTTGACGTCACAGGGGTTGCCACGTGTCTCTGCACATATGAATTGGGCGGAACGACGCAACATTGGGCGCTTTGTCTTTATTTGCTGATTTGGTGGGTAAAATGAAGGAAAATTGCGTTTATCATTTTAGAAATGGATTCTATATGTTATTAGCTTTATTTTGATACCAAATGTGTTTTTCTTTCAATGGTCCCTTTAAGTGCTGCAATTACTGCTGAGAAGCCAGTTAAAATTGCACTTACAAATAAAATTTCTCCTTTGACAATAAACAATACAATAAACGGAATTTATATAGCGCCTTAGCATAAGTATGAACAAAGCGCTTTAAAGCGCTTTTTTTTGACACAAGAGAATATACATAAAAAAGTAGAAATGGAGTTTTGGCTTTAAAACTAAAACCTAACACTACTACTAGACCATAACAAAACCATACAGCACAAAACGACTGCAATCGCAAGCATCCCACATGATTCGATTGCGCTGTCATCAGAGCACAAATTCACACCAAAATGCTGGCCGGGCCTGGTCAACCCTTGTGAATTGCTATCCCCAGTCGGTGGTTCTTAACCCGACCAAGGCAGCAACCTTCCCCTTTACATTTGTTCTTTCCTTTTCCTTTGCCAAAAAGTAAAATGGGAGTTTGGGTTAGTTCAGTTCAGAAACTGTGGACCACAAAATCACCGAATATTAACAGACTATGGAAACCACACTGTAATAGCTAGTGTGTATACCAAATCACTTTCATGTAGATGCTCCATGATTTGTTAAAAAGGTCCAAAAGATGGTGACACTTACCATGTGGGAGACCCACAACTACATTTGTAAAGCCTACTGCACTATGGACCACAATGGCCTCATCCCAATGACATAGATCAATAACCTCAATTCTAACAATCATTGTGCAAGTATGACCTCAAGTTGCAGAGCATGAGTTTTTGTACCCAAATTTTCAAAGGTCATTCAATGAATGTACAAATGTATTGGGGTTAAAGAACTGTGCCCTGATAGATGAGCATGTTGTGGATCCTAGTGCTGTAAAACGTCTTGTGTATTTGTGTAGTAATCACAGTAGTGCTTCATACTCAACTTTTAAAATTGCATTTTCATCAAACACTCACATAAATTGGCATAAAATACTTTGTGTGAGCACAAATATTTAAAAAAGCAAGTTAACTACTAGACTATGCCATAGTCGATTTTTGATAAGTAAAAATGTTATTAATCATGATGAACGCATTCAGTTGAACTCAAAATTATACTGATATTTATTACATCAAAAAACTAGTATAAAATGGTTATGAAAAAGTTTATATAATTATATTTGTGACAGTAAAAGTAAAGTATAGGCCCTCATTGAGGCTTATATTATTGAATGCAACATATCATAATGGCATAATTATAATGACACTTCAATACTGAACAATTCTAATTTTAGAATCTGCCAGTTTATTATCCGTAAACAACGACTATGGACTTTCACTTTTAAGCAGAATTTTACCCCCTGTTTACCCCAGGACTTCGTTCTCTAAAACACACTGTCAATCATACTTGTTTATCAATAAAATCTAACCACAAGACTAAGCATTGTGGTACAATACGCGCTAGATGCATACGTTCATCCGCCAGCACAAAAGCGCCGCATTCCCTAGATAGTTGTGTACCATGTATAGTTAATGGTACCAGTAACGTGTCGGGAGGATTTAAACAATAACGAGATCTGGGCGACCAATCACAAGCCAGATTCATTTAAAGATGCATTACATCATGACCAATTTTAGTTAGGCCAGAAATTGGCCTAACTCTCCATAGAGTCCCGTGTTAAAAATGTTATTTGCAAACCAAAGTCAGTAGTCCACTTGGGAAGCTAACAAACAGATGGTGTACGGTGACTGAAAAGATCAGTTGTGAAAATCTATCAATTGTGCACACATTAATTAAAATCAGAGTTTTAAGCTTAAATGTAATAGCCAGAGTATGCACATTATTGGCAAGTGGACTACGGAGAAGTCTAGTTAACTACGGATATACACCAAAATTATGTGAATAATTACACTCTATTTATGTGTGATACACAAGTCATGCATGAAGTAAAAAAAAAAAGCCTGTATAATTATGTATGTTCAGTTTTAAACATTGAAGTCAAAAAATGAGCTGAGGTACTTTTAAAACATTTTATTTTGGTGGATAGTTTATTTTGTGAACTATAATGGGTGATCAACATTTTTGCATGGACTTAATTTTAAGAATTTGGAAAGTAAGTTTTACTTGAAAACTGCACAAAACACAAAAATTGACCAATTTAAGGGTACCAGTATTTTAAGTTGTGAATTCCGGCTGGTTGAAATTAAAATACCTTATGAAATTAGGTAGTTGAACAGTATTCCCAGTGAAAATAAAAAGAGTTGATCTGCATAATCTGCATCTCAATTTGAGTGCGCTAATGGGATCATTGTTTCCAACATGAAGGGATCATGTGGGTACATTGACATTGTGTGGTAACACCAGGATCCACCATGTTCATCTATCAGGGCACAGTTCTTTAACCCCATGCATTTGTACATTCATTGAATGACCTCAGAAAATATGGGTACAAAAACTCATACTCTGCAACTTGAGGTCTAAAGCAGTATACAGACTTTTTATTGTACGTACAATATTGTATGTACAATATGTACGTTATTTAATCTATTGCCATTCTATTTCCAGTACTGTTTAAGTTCTAACGAATGTTTGATGACGTAAAATCGATAATGTATTTTTGCTAGATATTGTATGTAACATATTATCGATTTTTCGTCATCAAACATTCGTTAGAACTTAAACATTACTGGAAATAGAATGGCAATAGATTAAATAACATACATATATTGTACATACAATATTGTACGCATAATACTCGGAGTCTGAAGCGGCGCTTAATTTTGCACTATATGTGTTTAATTGAGGTTATTGAACTATGCCACTGGGATGAGGCCATTGTGGTCCATAGTGTAACCATGTAAAGTAGATATCCAATTTCAGTTTTTGTGTGTGACAGGAAGCAAGTAGACGATGTACAGATGATAAGAACCAAGATGAGCTGAAGAGTAAATTATTTTTAGAATTTTTTCCGAGGAAGCTCTGGTGCATGAAATTTGAAATTGGAAAGAATTTTTACTTGGTAGGATAATACATGAACCTTGATTAATTGATGAATCTAATTGTCTTGTTTTCTTTCTTTAACATTTTTTCTGCAGCTGATTTTGGTTCAGCGTCCTTTGTTAGTCCAGCAAATTCATTTGTAGGTACTCCATATTGGTAAGTAGTCATCGTTTCAGTTCAGTTCAGCGTCCATCAAATGACGGGCTTTTATTTCTGTCTCGTTGACCCCTTCCGGGGTATGAGAGAACAAAACAATAGGTGCGAAGGTATGATATACTGTATTCATTCTAATAAGCGCCTAGGGCGCTTCCGCTTAACAAAGTCATTTCGGGTGGGCGCTTCTTTTTTACCTGGTTTACCTAATTTTTTTGTTAGGGGCGTTTATTAGAGACAAATTTATGTATGTTATAAATGGGTCCTGAGACGTTCTAGTAGCTTTTCTGATGTAGAAAATATTGAAAGTTTACACAGGACTTCTAGTCCTCCAGCTATTTCACTGTATCGACGTCTATACGTCACTTCAACATTGATGGTACCCTTTAGCAAATTGAAAATACCCTGGGTGGGCGCTTATTGGGGCATGGGCGCTTATTGGAATGAATACGGTACATCATGGTGATTCATTGTAAATGGCATAAATGTTAAATTTCACTCTAGAAAATTGATATTTAATACCAATTCAATTCATTTTCCAATTCAATTCATGCCCAATTACAATTCAATCTAACGCATTGAAGTGAAAATCACTAAAAAATCATTTCAATTCAATTCAAATTTCAATACATTCAATAAACATTACATACATCCCAAGAAACCATGCACAATATCTGTAAGTGGGGAACCAGTTCAGTTGACCCAATTCAGTCAAAAAGTTGAATTATGGAATGCACATCAACGACGCAGCCATGCAAAAATGCACACAATTTTCCACAAATTGTTGCAATAGTTTGCATCCTTTTGATTAACCCTCTGGACACTACTAGTCATCTAACTGCATTTCTGATTGGTTGATATCTTGAAATGCTCATGTCAATTGCCAATTATGACTAAACTTTAAAAATATTTATGGTCAAACTTGCATTTGCAGATGATCTTATTAATATCCTCCTTGATTGGTTCAAAATTGGACACAACATTCATTTTGGCCAATCGGCAGGTAGTTCTCTTGGGGTTAAATGTAGTATTTGTACAGATGGAGCAGTCAAAGAAAAAGTGCAAGCACTTGGCACTCATTAGAACTGGGTTAGAGATTATTTTGTAATCACCGAAGTAGATAAGCTCATCAGCTGTGTTCATGAACCAGTCAGATGACACCACTGACAGAAATACTAATCGCTTTTACGCATCCGCACACTTACTAACCAATTGCTACCTGTATCGCTATGACGATGACAAGTGTGTGACCTTTTCTGGTAACCTTGATATTCAGGGTATGTCGTCCACGGCAGAGGATGAAACCGAGTCGAGATGGATGTCGTCATTGTGTAATAGGACACACGGCATCAGTGCTCATCTTGCTCCAATCTGGGTGTTGTCAACCTCTTTGCATCAATTGATACCGGTGTGTCTGGTCTTGGTCTCTAGTTTCATCTGTGGTTTTGTCCAAGACCTTTCAAGTTTTCAGTATAGATTATTGTTATTTACTGTGTTATTTTGGTGTATTTAGTACCATATGGCATTAGCTCTTTCTCATCAACTTAACTTATTTTGCAGTTGAGTATGTAGACATTAAGCCCTCCAGGTCATCTCATGAAACCCAAGTTTGGACGTACGCATTGATTTTCGAAAGCGCTGGTGGACTTGTATGAGAGTACTTAACCTGCATGTTTGCATAATTATTCCATAATTTGACCTATTTTAACCAAACATTTTGACTCATTTAGGTAATTACAGCAAACTGAAAAGTAGTTCATAAAGTCAACTATTGATTATGAGTCATGTAATTTTACATACACATGACCTACATAGACAATTATGTATGCGAAGTGATGGGCAATTAAACAACATGCCCGTAGCTGATTTGCATTCCATCGCAAATTGAGGAATCCTTACAGTCTACACATACAGTCATTCACTGCTGTGTCAATGAACATAAAAAATATTTCTTCAAGTAATTATCTTTCCTTACATTAGGGGCTGTGCAATAATTATGAGATGGGACAATATTTTATTGGTATGCCGAAAATGGTTTTACAAGATGTTTTTTGACACACATAATTATATGGGGCACCTTTTAAATAACAAAGCTCTAAAAAGGCTCAGGAAAACAGTATACGTACAAACATAATAAATTTGCACAAATTTTGCATGTGCAAAGTGAGAGCAAGGATTTCTGATTTTACCCCCCCCCTTCATAATTATTACACATCCCCTATCTTGTTACCAAGTTATTTTACATGTTTTATTGGGATTTGTAACTATGTGATTCTGGCTGTTATTTTCTGGCACCAAATAACCCATTAACAGCTCTGATACTCACATGTACACTAATCAAACTATCACAGACCATTATTAATATTAGCATGTTGGAAATTATTATAGGGATCTTGACATTTGTCACGAAACTTGTTATTTTACCCAAATAAATCTAGGCACATACAAACTTGTCTTTGGTTATCTTGTTATATTCGGAATGCACTACACTGCTACACCATAAAGTCAAAATTCATTAACAAAATTCTAAGTCGCTCATCCCAATTCCCGGAAATATCAGAGTGTCACTTTCTGGGTTTACGATACTTGTTGATGGGTAAATCCAAGTGATTATAATCCAATCCAGTCTTTCCACGGTACAGGCAGCTACATATACAAGGAATCCCAACTACTTTCCTTGGGCACACACTTCAGTAGGAGCATTCCTGCCTCTGTTCTATGTCTGGAATTTAAAGCCCTAAACTTTCTGGTTATGTTTTTTGACAGGATGGCACCAGAGGTGATTCTTGCCATGGATGAAGGTCAGTACGATGGCAAGGTAGACGTCTGGTCGATGGGAATCACCTGTATTGAATTAGGTAAGCATCATATGTGTGTGTGGTGGATGTATAATAGGGGAGATAGGTTGAATGGGGGATAATCCATTGACACAGGAAAAGGTTGGATTTCATTTCATTAAGAATTATGAAGTACACTGTTTCAAATGATTTGTGTTGTAGGATGGACACAAATTGCGGTACAAATTTCAATTGAATGAACACAGCCTGACATAGCGTGACGATTTTTTGCGTACACTGCGCGATGTACGCCAGTGTGTGCGACTGTGAGTGCGTAATGTGGAAGTGATGGCAACTCACTCCTGATTGGTTAGTTTTGTATCCAAGGTCATGCGTTTGTGTTGTAGTTTGAAATATGCGATATACGATCGCGGTTGGATCGAATACAGCTGTTGAAAGCTGTTTTCATTCAATTGAAATTTCTACTAGTTGAAAGACTTGTCTAAGTGTGTTGATTTCTAGCACATTACACATTACCTCAGTGTTTATCATAATGATAACTGTATTAGGCCAAAAAAAAAAAAGGTTCGTCTCAAAGCTCGCGTGCGCGTTTGTAAAATCCCACGATTTGACAAAAAACAATTGCGGAAATTTTTAGTTTTTTCCAGAAAAAATCAGCGAAAATCAGACTTTTTTCTCAAAATACCATGAAAAAAAGTCGGGAATAAAAAAAAAATCGCATTTCGCAAATTTCTCGTGAGCTTTGAGACCAACCTTTTTTTTTTTGGCCTTATGGAGTAACGTTAATAACCCAGTGCTGTTTATTTTGCCATTCTTTGCAGCTGAAAGGAAGCCTCCCCTTTTCAATATGAATGCCATGAGTGCCCTGTATCACATAGCCCAGAATGACCCTCCCAGCCTGGGCCAGAATGTTACATGGTCATCAGCGTTCAGAAGTTTTGTAGACACATGTCTTGGCAAGGAGCCCGAGAGAAGGCCTACAGCAGTACAGTTACTCAGTGTAAGTTATACTAGCAAAGTTTGCAGCGTACGGGAAAAGTGGCGATTTTTTCCCCGTGTAATTTTCTGTGGTTTGTCGATTTTGAACTATTTTGCTCATTCTTAAATTTGCAGTTTTCAGTCATCATACATAGACCTATGAATAAAAAACATAATTTTTTTATTTTCGCGGTAGTTACTTGAAACATGAAAAGTGCGAAAATTTCCACTGTTCAGTAGCGGAAAAGTGGCAATTTTCGCTCTACATTTATTTTCGCGTTTCAAGTAACTGTCGCAAAAAATTTGTGAATATGTTCCTTTTGTGTAGAGCTCAATGTATGGAAACATAAAATCACAAATTTAAAAAATCAGTGGGAACAGTTAAAAATTGGCAAAGCGCAAAAAAATACGCTTTTACAGTCAACTTAATGGGCTATTCCAGTTGAAATTCCTACACCCTGTGGAACACTTGACTTAAATCTTTCACACAGGGAGTGTGAATTTCAAATGGGGCTATCTGAATTGGTGACTACGTTTGAAATCTACACTCCCTGTGTGGGAGATTGAGGTCATGTCTTTCATACAGGGTGTATGGATTTCAAACGGAATAGCTCAACTCTAGTGTTTTGTCACACATATTAGTTGTGTAACAATTTTTTCCCCAAAATGATGGGCCAATAAATGTGTTATTGGATATTTTATAGAGGCCTATAATTCACTCCTTCCATTGGAAGATCTGGGATTCAAGTGAAATAGGATATCTCAGTTATTCCAGATCAGGGCTTTCCCAGGAAGCAAGCTAAAATGTTTTAATATATATGTAAAAAAGACACAATTTCCCTCCAAACACCAACATTTCCTGGGAAGGAGCTTCCCAAATTCCCCACTTTTTCAAGCCATGTTCCAGATACAATAAATTTTCATCCAAAAGCAGGGAAACACATGATTACAAATTACTGAAAATGTGAAGAAAATTCACTTGGTCTGAGGACAAATCCAGCTGGAATTTGACTGTGTGGCAAATGTTCTGCTGACTATTTGGTTTCAGATCAAATGAAAATGATGTTTAATTCCAACATCTGTCACGGTATTAATTCGGAATGGGCTATTCCAGTTGAAGGTCACACTACCCCTGCGGAAGATTTTGGAAATATGTTCCACAGGGGGAGTATGTTTTTCAAATGTAATCAGTCAGAGTTAATCATTTTGAAACCCATACTCCCCCTGTATCATACCTTTACCTGTATCTTGCACAACTGGAGTAAGGATTTCAAATGGAAGTTACCCAATTGTGTATTCTAGTCAAAATTCATACTCCCTCTGTGGAAGACTTTAGCCAAATTTTCCACAGGGGTAGTGTGGATTTCAAATGGAATACCCCAATGCCAGGAAAACATGTCCCAATTTTCTTGCACCGACTATGTCATGAAAAGTAGCACATACACTGACCTCGTATGCAAACCAAAACAAACTGTTTCTATCAAGCCAGAAGTGATCTAGGGAAAATGGCAATATTAGTTGTAGTTGGCATAATACCACATCCGAGTGATATCAAATGCATGGGTGTAACCAATTTAACGAGGAAGAGCGGTCAGGGTTTTTCCTGTTTGAAATTCACAGAACTTTTAGTCTTAAGGTGATGATAACATGTCCATTATTTTAATTTCAAAATATATATAAATAAAGGCTTTTCCCAATCCCATATATATATATATATATATATATACAAAGAACCAACAGCAAAAGTACAGAATGATGCAAGGAGTTTAAAACTATTCAAAAAACATTAGACCTTTTGTGCCTTTTCTGAAGTCTTTGAATTTCTAGGCAGTTGTCCTGTAGAATGCTTACTGAAATAACCAGATATGGTAAGATGTATTATTATGGATCCAATAATACTAGTGCATCCAAACACTGGCCTGTCCTCCAAGATGGCCTCCAGAAAATAATAATAATAATAATAATAACAGACATAATTTGAGCAGGTGATTCAATTGTCATTCTGGAATCAATTTTGCCTATATAACACCTCCAGCTTGGCTGCCATTTATTGCACAGGGTCTATATGGGATCTGTCTGCCTGTAGAAAAGCAAATGAGATTCATTCATTAAGTTCCCATTTCTTTTTTGGTCCTCTCTTCTTTTACCTAACCCGTTGATAGCTAAAAAAAGTGTCAGAAGTGAGTAAGTGTAATAGCTGCCCGCTAACATTTGTCAATGTACACAAAGTAAACTGGTCCCAAAAAGTAACTTACCAGGTAAAAAAATACGTCTGTCAAGTTCAAACGACAAATCGTATTATACTGAATAGCATATGAGTGGAAGCGGTGTACATTTACGCGGAGTTTGACACCTCATTTGTCGCAAACAGATCAAAACTTTTGAAGTTATGCTCATTTGAACAAGCCTACTATCAAATTTGAAAGTTGCAGGTCCGCCCCAATGAATTCACACAATAAACAGACACATTCGTGACTGGCAACTTTGGCGCCTACTGGCAGCACCTTTGCAGAGCTCTGCCAACTTGTGCCCATTTTTCCATCTTAAGGGCACTTGTTATTGCAATTTTTGCATCATTCATTTTGGAACATACACTGACTATTTTGTGCTATTTTTCCTGTTTGTGACATTCGTAATTTTGTGTATTTTCTTGAAATATGATTTTGATTTCAACTTGGTTGATCTACAATGTACAATGTATGCACTACACTGCTACTGGTAACTACATATTGAACCAGTAATACTGTACTGAATTACATGACTGGATTATTGATCTCTTTGATCACTTCATCACACTCTTGGTGAGTTTTTGCCACTTTATATTGAACCTATAACTATTGAACTATAACTTCATCAAGAACCATGCTACTCAAGTACCTGATAATTACCCTGATACTCTCAGGTGTGAGATGTCAACAATGTACTTTGCTGAACTCTAAGTCTTCATCAATGAGCTACATACTACAGCATGACAAATTTGTTCAGAAACCGATTTCATTGTATCCAAACAGTACAATAACTTTCCAAATAGGGCTACTTAGTTGTGGAGATATACAGTCCAACCCAGGCCCTGATGATAGCAATGAGAAATATGTTAAAATCTCTGCTTCTGGTACTAACTCTGCTAGACGAAAAATTAGCTACACACGCGATGAACTTCTTCAATACAGAAACAAACAAAACCAGTGGCTGCCAAATGACACTTGGTCAACAATTAAAGATCTGAAGATTAACTTCCCTCCTGTAACCCGGGGATGTCGAGCTGGCGCTCATATCAAACATCGTCGCAACCAAATGAACCTTTCTACTATAGAAAATGCTGAACCAACTGTCAAAGATGAGAAGATAACTAGTCTACCTGATCAAATGCAGGATCAAACGCAGCCTAAAACTATTAAACCCGATTCAAATATTGAGAACATGTATGACTGTTTCCACAGAAGGGGTTTACATTTTATTCATTTAAATATAGATTCAGTTATTCCTAAATTATCGCAACTTAAGATAATTGTTCAGAACTCTAAAGCCTCAGTAATTGGAATTTCAGAATCTAAGATTGATGAAACTGTTCCTGATTCAGAAATTGAAATTGATGGTTATTCTATACTCCGCAGTGATAGAACCAGGAATGGAGGTGGAGTATGTGCCTATGTAAGATCTGATTTGGCCTTTATGTTAAGAGAAGATATCCAAGATATGCACATTGAAAATCTTTGGTTTGATATTCTTCTTCCCAAGACTAGGCCTATAACTGTCGGCATTTGTTATCGGCCACAAACAAATAGTAAATTTCTGGATCATTTTCAGTCTTGTCTTTCCAAAGTCTCTCCTAGTAGTGAACTCATAGTATTGGGTGACTTTAATATTGACTTTAAAAAAAGAACGAGTGTATGTTTAAAACGCAAACAAACTCTGGACATGTTTAATTGTAGTCAAATCATTAACAAACCAACTCGTGTGACAGCTACTTCAGCTACGCTTATTGATCACATTATTTGTAATGACACTGATAAAATATGCCAATTTGGGAATTTAAATATTGGTCTCAGTGATCATATGGCTGTTTATTGCACCCGTAAGGTGTCGAGAGGTAATTTTAATCAACACAATACTGTCAAAATTAGATCCCTCAAAAATTACACCAAAGAGGGACTTCTAGTGAAGTTGAATGAAGTTGATTGGTCAGATATATGTAATTGTAATGATGTGAATTTAGCTTGGTTAAGATTTAAAAAGACTTTTATCTCCATCCTGGACTCAATTGCGCCTACTAAACAAGTTCGAATAAAAACTAGAACTGAGCCATGGATGTCGAATGAAATTTTGGAGAGTATCAAAGAAAGAGATCAATTACTCCACAGATTTAAGAATGAACAGAAACCTGAATTGTTCACTGAGTACCGTAGAATAAGAAACAAGGTTCAACGAGAGGTTAAAAAGGCGAAGTCTGTTTACTTCAGAGACAAAATTGATGAGTATAAAATGATTCTAAGAGATTATGGCAACAACTCAAATCTCTTGGCTATAGTACCAAGTCAAAGGTAAAAAACAAAGTTGTTCTTGATATTAATGGTACAATGTGTTTTGACTCAGACAAAATTGCTAATCATATTAATATGTTTTATACCACCATAGCTTCAGAGCTTGTAAAAAAACTCCCGCCATCTACAAATAGGTTTTGTGCTGACTCAAAAGCTCTCTCTGATTTTTACAAAGATCAAGGCGTGCAACCAGATAACTTGATACTTTCTCATGTTTCTAAGGAATTTGTTTTAAAAGAACTTAGCAAACTTAATGTAAGTAAAAGTACTGGCATTGATGATATTCCTTCTAGATTTCTGAAGGATGGTGCTTGTGTGCTTGTTGAACCAATAACACATATTGTCAATCTTTCCATCACCACTAATACAGTTCCCAATGATTTCAAATTGGCTCGTGTCAAGCCCTTGTTTAAAAAGAATAGCAGAACTGATGTTGGGAACTACAGACCCGTCAGTATCCTCAGTGTCACATCTAAAATCTTGGAAAGAGCTGTATATGTCCAAGTTGAATCTTACTTGAGGGAGAAGAAATTGCTTTATGATTACCAATCTGGTTTTAGAGGATCATGCTCCACAGATACATGTCTCGTCCATCTTACCGATTACATTCGCACTCAAACTTCTCTAGGCAATTATACTGGTATGGTGTTATTGGACCTACAAAAGGCCTTTGACACAGTGAACCATGATATATTATGTCATAAACTTATCGCTATGGGCATTGGTTCTTCATCATGGTTCCGTTCAGTATCTTTCAAATAGGCAGCAAATCGTTAGTGTCAATGATGTGGAATCTGATCCTCTAAACATCTCATGTGGAGTCCATGAGGGAAGTATTTTGGGCCCACTTTTATTTTTATGTTATGTAAATGATATGCCAATGAGTGTTAATTGTAAACTACTTTTGTATGCTGATGACAGTGCTCTCCTCATTTCTGGTAAGGATCCTAGCGAAATTGGTAATTCCCTTAGCAAAGAACTCGATTCATGTAGAGAGTGGTTAACTGACAACAAGCTTTCCTTCATCTTGGCAAAACCGAATCCATCCTCTTTGGTACTAAACAAAAACTCAATAAAGCTACTGATTTTGTGGTTAAATGTAATGATGAAGTTATTAAATGTGCGCATTCTGTCAAGTACCTGGGTATTTCTCTGGATCAATGCTTGTCTTGCTATGAAATTGCCTTCAATGTCATTAAAAATCTAGTGCCAGGCTTAAATTTTTATACAGACAAGGTTCGTTTCTGAATGAAAATCGCGTAAAACATTGTGTTCTGCCCTCATCCAATGTCATTTTGACTATTCATGCACTTCCTGGTACTCGGCCTCTCTCAAAAACTCAAAAATAAACTCCAAATTATACAAAACAAAATGGTCAGATTCATCCTGAACCTAGACTCCCGGACACATATAGGGCAACAGGTACTTGACAGACTGCGCATGCTTTATGTAAAAGATCGGGTTACTCAACTTAAAATGAATCATGTTTTTAAAATTTTTAATGGCACCTCAGTTTCTTATCTTTCGGACAATTTCAAACTCTTTTCTGATATACATGGCTATAACACTCGTTCCAGTGAGTTTAATTTTATTCTTTCCCGTGCCAAAAGTCAAGCGTGCAATACTTTTTATTTTACCTCGATCCAAGATTGGTATTCACTCCTAAATCATATCAAATCCATCATAAATCAGAATTGTTTTAAAAGTGCAATAAAGACCTACCTAAGTGAAACCAATTCATAATTTCATGGTATTTTTTTAGTGTTTTTATATATGCTTATTTTTCAATTTCTCTTTAAATATTGTATATCGATTATTTCTTGATTCTGTATTGAATTGAATGTGCTTTTCTTATTATATAATATATGTTTTTATAATTGGACCCCAATGGAAATAAGCCCCTTTTGGAGGCTTTCTTGGGTAATCCAAGATTTTAATTCAACATTGTTTGATACATTGTATTTGTAATTTAAAGTTATATTGTATATTCTGTTTTTTGCTGTAATTTTATGTTGAATTTTAATCGAATAAAATCAATCAATCAATCAATGAAAGGATTACACCTGTATACTGCCAACCATCTCAAGTGGTATGAGTGCAACTTTCATTCCAGTGGATAGGTTCGGTTAAATAAGCATAACTTCAAAAATACTCATCCGTTTGCAACAAATGAGGTGTCAAAATACGCGTAAATTAACACTGCTTCCACTCATATCCCATTTAGTGTAACACAATTTGTCGTTTGAATTTGACAGACAAATTTCTTACCTGGTAAGTTTCTTTTTTGGAGCAGTTTATATTATACTCATCTACACTACAGCTATTGCACTTACCCACTTCTGGCACTGAACATTCAAATTAGTCAAAGAGGTGGTAAAGTGAGTCCTTGATGCTGTCAGTTAATCATCAAATTTGGTATTTTTACATTTTCTTGGCCATGCAATAATCAGCTTTAATTGGCAGTTGCTCTTTGTCAAATAAGTTAATTTTCAAAAAGAAAGTTGTGAAAAATCAGTGTGAAGTTGTAACGGTTAGTTTCACCCGACAGTGTTGTTGGCCATTGTCCATGTTAAATAACCTCAATGTTGCATGTAATCCAAATAGAAACTTAATGAGCTGTGGAGAATCCCCATATCATATTATGCATCCTGTCCTAGTTTGGATAACACTGAAATGGGCTATTCCATTTAAAATCCCCACAGCCCCTGTGGAAGATTTAGCTAATATCTTCCACAGAGGGAGTATGAGTTTTGAATAGAATAGACAGTTGGGTAACTTCCATTTGAAATACTCACTCCAGTTGTGGAAGATATAGGTAAAGCCATAATACAGGGGGAGTATGGGTTTCAAAATGATTAACCCTGACCGATTACATTTGACAAACATACTCCCCCTATGGAAGATATTTCCAAAATCTTCCACAGGGGTTGTGTGGATTTCAACCGGAATAGCCTTATGTGGCTGAAAGATAACTAAAATCACTATAGGAAGTGGATATGTTATTGATGACTAGATTACGGGACTTGTGGTTTTTCAGGGGATATGGCTGCTTCACATTGACATATTGAAGTAATCTTAATTGGTGACATGAATCTATAAGACCATCAGTAATAATACATTAACTGCCCATGCCCCTATAAGTGCACACCTAGTGACTTTACAACATGCAAACTGTGATATTAGTTTATTAACTGCCCATACAAATCTGAATCATGGTCTGAAACATGACACACTGATGATGATGGATGAATATTTTGGACATTTTTCTTTACATATTGTAGGCCTAAAGAAGTTTTAAAACACCTATCCAAAATAACTTTATTAAGCACCCTGAGCGGTTAATGGAATGAATACAGTATAAAGAAATATTTGCATAGGGTAAGAGAGGTGATTCTTACATGTATATCATACTAAGTAATCGCAAGGAGCGCATTGTTATTTTATGACATTTATCTACCTATAAGCCGATATCTAATCAAGAAGTCTCTGGCATGCCGAGCGTCAAGTCGAAAGCCAGTTGACTTGAAGGCAACTTTGATGCTTGCAGCGATTGCACGCTTCTAGCGATTCTGCAAATGCTACCAGCATTTGATCACTAGCAATTTTTAGCGCAAAGCCAGCTCATGCAATAACTCTGTCCTTCAATTATTTCGTAACAAACGCTCATTCGTTGAGGTCATACTGTCGTTCGACTTCGGGTGGCATAACACGTATGCGCATTGCATTGCATTGCTGGTATGCCATGCAGCAGTGGCAAGCGATAATACTCTGAACTAGAAACGTTAAACATTGCATGTGTTTTGCGCATGCTTCACGCAACGGCTGTGGACGCATTGGTTTGCGCGAAAATTTACGCGAAAGCGATAGACGCAGTCACACCATCGGTAAATCTGTAGTTACGGCGACAACGGACAAAATTTGTTGTGTGTGGAATATTCAAAGAAAATAACAGCAAAATCAGATCGCTGTTTCCAAGATTGTTGAATCGTATGATGCTAATATGATATATACCATTCAGGCTGTTTTAACAGAAACTGAAACAAGACAACAGACATTGCAATACTTGCATTGCAGAGAGAAAAATAACTTTCCTGTTTTAACAGAAATTGAAACTTTATTGTTTCCATGTTGTCCCTTGTTTCCATGGCAATGTAACTAAACAATGAAGGTTTTATGATTGTAATATCACCATGTTTTGTTTTTGTTGTACCAGTACTGGGTGGTACTGTTTCATAAAGTTTGTAGCAAATGGGGTTATATTTAAGGTGATGCCCCATTCCTAATACCCTGTGATTCAGGCGTGTGCCTACTTAAAGGTGGGATCTTCGATCTCTGATCACTCCTACTACTATTTGTGTTGTAGGGGTTCCTTTTGAAAATCAGTAAATGGTGTCGTATGAAAAGTATAGCCTTGAGCCATTGTTAAAAACAATCAATTTTGATTAATCGCCCAAGAAAACCCAGATTATTTTCAATATACCAAATATTTTGTGACTGTAATAGGTTGAGTACCATTCATGGTGAAATAGAATCCACCTATTAAATGTTGTACATTTATTTTATGTGGAGAAAAATGTGTTTTTATTGTGTTTTTAAAACAGTTATTTCACATGTTATTTTTGTTATAGTTTCAGGTAATAATCGTCTATAAAGATGCAACTATTTTTAGAATCGACTATCAGTTGAAAGCGTTGCTTGAAAAAATCAATTTGCTTTGAAAAACAATTGTTTATTTTCAATTATATCAAAGTGTGAATACTTGACGGTGTTCGTAAATAATCAAGTACGGTACTCAAATTATTGTCAAATGATCAAAATATCGCCCAAACCTGGAAAAGTTGTGTGCGTCTTACTACTGTAACCTTTATTCAGTGTGTGATTGTAACATAACATTCCATCATCATTCAACTTTTGATTAATCTTGATTATTTTGTCTTCCATTTTTCAGCATGAATTTATAATGCGTGACCGGCCCAACAATGTAATTATGGAACTAATAGAAAGAACAAAGAGCACTGTGCGAGAACTAGATAACCTCAACTATCGCAAGATGAAGAAGATTTTAATGCACGAATCCATCATCATTACGAATGAAGAGAAACAAGATACAGATGACCAAGAAGATGTAAGTGCCTGTTACAGTGCCTGTGATTGGGTAATTACATGATATAATCATCTGATTAACCAATTAAAATAGAGGTTTTAGATCTTTTGGCACTTTTGAGCTCAATCTCCTTCAATCCTATTGGCTATTCTTGCCATATACCTCTGATTGGCGATTGGCTCAATACATGATATAGTCCTCTTTGTAACAGTCAAAATAGTTCTTAGAGGCTGCTATTCACCGTAGAAGTGGCGTCATAATCGGATTAACTACCAAAGCAATAGAGGAATACAATTTTTGAATAGATGGCCCTGCACTACAAGTAGATCGCACTAATCACCTGTGTATATCAGCAAACATAGATTGAATACAATACCGCTCTTTTCAAAGATACTAATCTTACAGGCGCGAGTGATCAGCCTTTCTTTGACATCTATGGTTCAATGCATCGGTACCGTGTGAACGTTGTAGTGCAGGACGATATAGTCAAAATTGTATTCCGCTATTGCTATGGTAGTTAATCCGATAAACTACGTCACTTCTACGGCGAATGGGACTAAAAGCTTGGGATGTTTAATAGAGTTTTGTTTGCAGATTCCATAGAATCCAAAAGTAACCCAAGAATGAAAAATATAAAATATATACCTTGAATTTTCAATTTTTGTTTCATCGTCCTCATCAGATGAAATCCAGTTTTGTAATGGAGAGGATATGTGTCATATGTTGAGAATATTGCTTTGAATATCCTGCATGCAGGAGATCAATTTAGTATGGGTACTTATTGCCTGAATATATGCACCTGGGTTCAAGCATAGGTTTTTCAGCTGTCCTTTGGCCCAGATAGAACCTAGTCGCTATGGTTCACAACTGGTACATCGGCATTTCAATTTACTGGGATATTTTTGAGAACTTTTGTTTGTGTGTGTGTCGAAGAGATAAATCTCTAGAAAGGATCTCTCTTGCCACCAAGGACAATGTTATTTTGTTTGAGCACGGCAGTCAAATGCAAACCAAACTCTGCATAATAGTGAGCTAGCAGATGGTCCTGTGATAGGCCAATAAGTCTTATATTAAGCACCGGTCCAGACATACTTATATAAAGCCTGTAGGCCAATGTATACACTCTTTCAGAAAGAATATCTAGATATTACTAGAGCTCTTTTTTGAAAGAGTACAAGCTGTTTTGATCAAATTGACCCATGTATGTGTATTGATCAATTCTCAGAGCAGTTATGAACAGTATCTGTGCATGTCTCTTGCTGGGGCAACAATCAAGCATCAGTAATGATCTCCTGTACTTGTGTACTTGCGTAATATTTGTTTGTATGTATAGTATACCTCGACTGCCTACATTAGTACCCAGTTTCAACCACAGTTTATCAGTGAGAGTTGGTAGCCAAATGGATAGGGTATTCGTCTAGAGATCGGAAAGTCATAGGTTCGAACCCCATGCCGGCACATTCCCTTGCTTTATTTTCAAGTTGAGGTGTGCGCCGGTAAGGATATGTACTTATTTCTAACACTTTGGGGTGGTAAATTGTTCTTTCTTTCTCACTGTCGAACGTTAAATAATGCATTGCTTTCTATCTTTGTTTACACCATATCACATTGAAAATGCCAGCCTCCATTCATTTCATTTTTCCAACCCCATCTCACGCAGGAGGACAACGTGTTTGGTGGTCCGGCTAGCGGAACAAATAGCGTCGGCAGCCAACAATCTATACCAGAAATTGTACAGGACAGTAATAGTAGTAGCAACCACGGCAGTGTTAATAGTCTTCCAGGCCCTGCGGCGCACGACCACGACCACCAAGAGCTCCGCGCACGAGACTCGCGGGTAAGCTATTGCATTGTGGGTAGCTGGCTAGTGCATTATGGGTATTATCAAAACAGGTTCCTTGATAGTAGTCCCTTGGTTATTATTTTATATGTGAGATGGGAAACTAGACTAGATTGTTTAGACTACATTTTGTAATCGATTCTGTATAAAAGTTCAGTGAACTTTAACAAAAAAACAGTGGATTAGTCGTGTGAGCTAAATCTTGTTGTCCTTTGTTAAACGTCTTTCAACTTTCTTATATGAATGTGCTTAATCTTCTAGAAATTTGCAGCTTGTAGATAGCCCCCTTTAGTACTTAATAACTGTGCCAAGTTTGTATTATAAGCTAAAACCTATCCCTACACCCACAGAATGCTCAAAGAAAATCAAATCAATGATAAGTGAGAAATAACTACCATGAGTGCATATCATCATTGTGATCCACATTCCAGAAAATTTGTTAACACATTAATAACAAAAACGATTGTTCATGTTTGTATGATACTTACTTAGCCATTTATATTGATATTCTCTCTTGATTTGCATTAACTATCCTCATCTTTTTAACTCCAATGATTCTGCTATCCAATTTCCCCCGCCCCTTCCTCCCTTCCCGTATGCTAATAACCCCTTCCCAACATGTCATATTAGTAGTTCATTGCATTATTGTTCTTGTATTGTCATATAATCCACATGTTTTTACAGAACGGCCAAGACGTTTATGAGGAGCAACAAAGCGCTGACTCTTTATCTTACGTAAGACCAATTTTGTCCGCTTTGGGATAGTTAAGGCTGTTAATTAATCAACTACTAACCCATCATTGTTATTTGGTTAATGAAAACAGAAATCTTTTTTTTTTTTTCTTCAACTTAGTGCACAGTTTATGTCTGTTTGAATGTAAAAGACATTTTATCAGTAGGGGACACCATTGTCATTGACCAAACTTACTAATATTATTTTAATGATGTGTTTGGGGCTCGATATATTAATTTGTGTCTTGCATTGTCCTACGCCCTGCTAGGGTGAAGTATATAGGCCTCCTCCTTCTTCATCATTTAATATTATTTTAAACAGGTTTCATCACATTTATATCATGGTTGAGTTTTCACACTATATCATGGTATTGAGTCATCATTCACATTTTATCATGGTATTTCAGCCCTATTCTCTTACAACTAAGATTATCAACTTCTTTATTAACCCCATGAGAGCTACCTGCCTATTGGTCAAAAAGAAGTTTTCATTATCAATTGGACCAATCAGCAACATTGTTTCAATAATTTCACCATGCCAAAAATTGGGATTAATTATGTGCAGAACTCCATTCTGATTGGTGATTAAAATGAAGATATCATGCAAGTGACCAATAAGAGGCAATGTTAGATCGGCAGGTAGTGCTCAGGGGTTTAAGTGACATTGTTAGACTGTCCATATTAATCTAAATCAGCACAAATTGGTTATTGTTTGAAAATAAAAAGTGGTATGACGTTAAATATTGGTATAAATGTTGAAAATTGTCATTATATTCTCGGCATTATATATGTTGAAAATTAATTGCAGTTGCATGATCCAGAATTATGGAGCCAATCGTCAAGTGTTTCAAGACTTAGTCAGGTAACTTGATATGTTGGCAACTATTTGTAATTTGCTGTGGTTGATACCAACAATTTCTTATGCCATTTGCTTAACAAAATTACTACACTAAATAAATTAATGCGGGATAGTGCACAAATAATAAGCTTCTAAATCTAATCACGGCTTCTAATCTTTGTAATTTACTGTTACACTTCAGAGTTTTTCAAGAAGATTTTGAAGAGTTCTGTCATGGTGCATTGAATGTGTTTTTGTTGCTTCTTGAACCATGAAAGCTTATTGTTTTACATAAAAGTAATCTATTCTATAGCCACTGATCATGCGGGTTTCCAAACAATTGACCCAGTTAATGCTTCACTAACATTGACTTTTCTTAAATACACCGTATAACCATGGAACAATATCAAGATTTTAATTGAACACAGTAAATTTAAATGCAGTCAAAGAATGGAAGCAATAGGAATCGGCAAAGTGTCTGTTCGGTTATGGCATCGAGAATGTAGGAGTTAAATTAAATCAAGATATTGGGAAATCCCCAGAATAAGTAGGTCCCTGGGCACTGTCTTGTAATCTGATCAATGAGGAACTGGCAAATAGCTCTCCCGAACAAAACCCTTTAGAGGAGAGTGGAAGAGACTTCTCCTAAAAAATGGGCAAAATAGAACTACTCCGAATCCCTTAGTTTTGTTAGGAAAAAAAAAAAAGGTTTGTCTCAAATGCGAAATGCAATTTTTTTTTTTCTTAGTTCCCGATTTGGTATTTTTATGGTATTTTGATGAAAAAAATCTGATTTTCGCCAAATTTTTCTGGAAAAAAACTATAAAATTTTTTTTTTTTTTTGAAATAAACAAAATTTCCGCATTTCTTTTGGTTCAAATCACACGATTTTACAAACGTGCGCGCAAGCTTTGAGACAAACCTTTTTTTTTTTGCCTTACAGATAAGGACCAAAATGGAGAATGAGCGAAGTTACAAGAGGGTCTACAAATAAATGTACATTCAACAGTTGGGAGTATTTCCATTGCCATAAACAGTTGGTGCCTGTATTTCTATCAGTTTTCAGTTCCAACCTGTTATACATGTACTAATTTTATGTTTTTTCTCTGAAAGATCATCAGTTTTTCTGCAAAAAAGGGACTGCAGTATGAAGCAAAACAACTAGAGATGCCCCATATCAGAGCAAGATATAAATTTCTCAATAATGAGCTTCATTTGGAATAGTGAAATAGACAAAATGCCCCATCACAATCAAAATGGTTTAGAGAAAGCAGCTTTTGAAGTTCAAATGTCATTTGTGACACGATCAAGGGAAATGAGTCGGATGTCGCTAATATTGATTTTGAGATATTGGCAAAGAAAGTGTTAAAATTCTTTTTGTTTTATATTGTTTTCAGCAATTGATAAATTGATATAACTTCACAAAGGAAAGTTGTATCAACATGGGGTTTTCAGTTTCTGAAAGCTCTAAATGTCCTCTTTAGAATCATATGTAAAACTCAATTTCGACCAGGGCCGATATGTGACTCATTCCCCTTGATCATGTCACATTTTGTCTTACAGAACTTTGTAGATTTCAGAGATTACACATGGAATAGAGCTGACATACCAAATAGATGTTTAAAATTTAGAAGACCTGTGGGGACATTTATGAGTTTTTTACAGTATTCATTCATAACCAAGAGAATAGGATTAATATTTAGATGAATATATGCATAAAAGTTAATAATGTAATGATCTTAAGTATGTTACCCCATTCCTCCCCCCTCCCCCCGAAAAAAAAGTACAACAAAAAAAAGCACAGTAAAAAACTTATCAGAGTCTATAGAACGGAACATTTTCAAGTGATTTATTTAGGTATTGCATTACTATAATTATATAACATAGCAGAGTGGCATTTCTGTTAAAATTCAATTCATTCAGAAAAAAATTTGTATATGAATAGAATTAGATACCGTCATAGCATTTTACTAACTTTCAATTTTTGAGAATCACTTCAGAATCAAGTGCAAGATAAATACCACACCAGCGATCATCATAACATTTCATATCAGTGTAAACTATCATTAAAAGAACACTTGGTCTTTTTTTTTTTTTTCACTTTTTTTTATAGCCATCGCTCGAGCTGCTAACAGAGCCTGAGTCGTTACCGCCCGAGACTGTCTCGTGCTGCTGTGGGCTCATCTCGTTTAAGGCACTTAATCATTATTTCATCTATTAAAGGGGCACTGTCACACTTAACTTTGTTGTTGGCTGCTCTTATGATCACCATAATTGTATTTCATAATTAGCATAATCTTTGACTTTTGTCAGATTACCTTTAACAAAAGCTTGCATAAAATTCAGAATAGAGAAATTTAAGTTATTCGAATGTTAAAAGTTGAAAGTTAAAAAAGTCGTGTCGTGTTTTTCTAGGCCTAGCACTGATAAATAACAAATACTAGAAATTGAAGAAATTGTGTTAACGTCTTTTGACAGTCTTTTATTTTACGAAAAAGTTTGCTTTGTTTACAACTATTGTAAGGACTAATACTAATCAAATAAAAGATCTTAAAAAATTGATTATTTTATTATAAAAACATATTTGCACACATTCAATTGGACTTGAATCATTGAATGTGTATTTTGTCCACATCATTCTGGCTTCAATAGTGTAAACATTGTGAATCCAAATAGTATGTGATTTCACTGACCTTTAGAAGATTCTGTAATTAACACGGTAAAATATCACAGAGGCCCACTTGAGTCTCGCTTACTTCCTTGCATGGGATATTGTGTTTGTATGGTCATAAATGTACAAACATTTATCGTAAGGGAAGAAAATAGATGCATACTGTTTAAGATGAAAATAATCCCACAACAAACATTTTGTTGGCATTTCTATAATAAGGATTGAGATTGATCTTGATAAGGTTTGAGAATGTGTAGAAACTGTATTGAAATCAAAATTAAACTTAATTATTTTGTTTATTTACTTATAATTTAACAAGTTCAAGAAATTAAAACATTAGATCATAAACATTAGTACTTGTTATAATTCCAAAAACGTATATCCGTAAAATTTCATAAAAAATACCTTGCTGTTCAAGGTACATATGGGTGCTTGAGGATATAACTTTAAAAAAATTACTTCAGGAATAACATTTAAAAAAAAAAGAAATTCTGAAGCACAACCCACTCTTAAAATGATCATAAATGCATCAACACAAGCTTGTGACATGTCTCTTGTTTTTTTAAATTTTTTGTTGTTCTTGTGCCGTATCGTTGGGTGGTACACATAGTGACGTTAGTTCCTTTGTGGCACCGTGACAGACACAAGAGTCTGTTGTTGTTTTTTTGCACAGTGGAAGTCATCTCCCCTGTTGGATTATTTTGGTAGAGTAGTACATAGCACAGCTAGCTTTTATCTCTCTACTTGGTATTTTTAATGTATTGTAAACAAGTGGTATTTACTTCATTGTCAGTTATTATACAGTAGAAGGTATAGGAACTGTGGGAATATTGATACATTCAGAGAAAATATTGAAGATACTTATAAATTATGGTCCTGTTCCCTCCTCAAAGTTGTGAAATAGGCTTTCCAAAATTGTGAAAGTCAAAAACTTTAAGAGCTGTTTTTGTGAACTGTAATGATGGTTTCAGTGCTTGGAAATGTTAACAGTTTATTCATATTTAATTCTATTATATAGTTGCTTTACCCCCCTCCCCCTGAATTTTCTACTTACTGTTTTCTTATAAGAAAAAAAACACAAAGTTGCACCTGTTTTCTCGTCGAAAAAAACCCCACCAAGTTGCACATTGTGAAAACAAATGTGTCAGACTACCTTTAGTGTGTAGCTAATTGTACTATGTTATTAGTACATGTACGTCACTAATACGCTGTCCTCAATAATTGAGGCCGGCCGTCTGTCTGAAGATCTACATGTTATGTAACCACACATTACTAACCTAATACAATTTGTACTGAAGATCAGGTCTGATGATGAACCAATGCTTTGTGATCAATCAATAACCCTTCTGTTATAAGCTCACTTCAATAACTACCATACGTAACCATTTAATTAACACTCACCCATCTCTTTTGTCTTTGTCTGTCTTCTCTCTTTTTCTGCCATATTTTTTTCTCCCCATTTTTTTCTACCAATTTTTTTGCCGCCACCATCCGTCCGTCCATCCACATGTCCAGTCCTGGTACACATATTCAGTCCCTAGCATAAGGACTAACAATGGCCTCACTGCGACACTTCGGTCATCCTTTGCCTCCACCCAGGACTTTGCCTGGGGGTATTACTACTCAAATGCCGAACCGAGCCGCCGCAAGGGGCGAGTGCGCTTTAATGAACGGAGAAAGGTACCTTATACTACTAGGACTCGATGTGGTCTTGTCCAGATCATCACATCTTGTTTTATTTTTTGTCTTGGATCAATGTGCAAAATAAAAGAGAAAAGGTTAACAAATTAAAAGGTGGTGCATGTGGCTGACCTAAAGGTCTTTGATCAGTTAGTAGGATAGTTTGGGAAGATTATAAGAAATAAATTTTGGGTGGTAGGGGGAAGAGAGATGCGGGTCAATCCTTCATGTGAACTCAGATTCCTTACCTACTCTCATCACATTCACACCATACCCTTGATTTTTCTCATCTCATTTTATTTCAGACTTTTGAAATTATTAACTTAAGAACATATTCATCATCTGCTGCAAACAGAAATTTCTATTTGGGTTTCCTTGAAAAACAGTGGGTTACTGTACAGATCGCTTCAATCCCTCTTTTCCTTGCAAAAAATTGACCCTGAAATGCCCTTGCAAAGAAAAACTAAACTTTCTCATTTTGGATCCAGTCCTAATTTTACAATTACTTGCAATGGGCTCTTCCATTGAATTTTACACCACCATCTGCATTTCAGTTGCACCACATGAAAATAAAATCTGGGATTTATACATGTTGATGCTCTGAAAATGGTTTGTGGACAAGAGAATTTGTTAATTGATCATAGATCCCAAATTCAGGAATAGGCTTCACCTGTAGATGATTAGTGTTATGATGATAAAACGAGCTATTATAATAATGAAACTTCTCAGGAGAAAGACGATATTTACATTTGCATTGCGTAGCAGAGCTATGCATTGTACAGATATTACATTGATTATTGCATTACGTTGGGAAAGGTTGCTGCTGTGTGCATACACTAAATGCTTTCTGGACTTTTGTAGAGCAAACCTATTATATATTCCTTGCAGCAGATTGTAACCCTCCACCCATACCCTTATTCTCAACCCCCTAATCCTAACCTTACACAAATCCTAACCGTACAATACAATGACAACCTAAAACTTATTACCATCTATTCTTAAAACTAACTGCCCATATATTTTATTCAGATGCTGTTCTTATGTTCTGTTCTTATGCACAGACCTGTTCTTATGTTCTGTTCTCTTTTGCAACTTCTGCACATACCCCACTTGCTAAATTATATGACCAACTTGTTAATTTGTCATCATCATTCAAATGCGCAGTACGTGTACCTATACTGTAACACCCCAAATTGAATCTTTATAGTACCTTGACCTCCAATGCCCAAATGAGCAGGCAAAGGCAAACAATTTTGTTCAAAATTTGATTTTCTATGAAATTGCAATACCTCAGTTGCAGTGAAAGATAAGAAATTTAAACGCAATTGCAACAAACCAAAGTTTTGCCCAAGACAAAGTCATCCATTCTTATTTAAAATTGTAGCAGATATACCACCGTAGTACTTTACTTCACTCTGTTTCCTCCTAGTTCAATGTTGAAATTGCAGCTTGCTAGGTATTAAAGCATTCCCTTTGCATTGTATATAGAACTGTTCACCTCTTGCAATTCTTTATGCACACTCTGTAGTTGGCAAGACTCTGTGTTTACCTCGCTTAGAATTGTTTTTTGCTTTTTTACTTCTATCAACTGTTAGCAGACACTGTTAAACTACTTTTTTCAACTCATAATTTTCCCTTTGTTCCTAATTATACTTTTTTAATTAAAATTTTTTTTTAACTCATTCTGTACCTGGATTCGATAGATTGTTTTGTCCAGTAGGGCCAAACCTAAATAAAATAATGAAAAACAAGAAACATCTTACACTTAGCTTCCCTTATTCAGACCCCAGGCCTGCTAGAGGTGAAGATACCCAAGTGTGCCTCCTTCTTCTCTTCTTAGCTACCCTGGTCCTTTCAGAGTGCAGCACCACACAGCATGTATGATGGCAACCTTTAATTCTGTTAATCTGGACCTTGCATTTTAATTACAACTTTATGGTCAAGACTGTTGTTGATCAAATTCTTTCCCAAGTATTCTTCTATAGTTTCATTCAAAATATAGGGCTATTCCGGTTGAAATCAACATACCCTATACGAAAGACATGACCCCATGCGGGGGGTGTACATGTATAATTCAAATGGAGCCACCCATTCAGGCAACCCCATTTGTAATTCACACTCCCTGTGTGGAATATACAGACCATGTCTTCCATAGGGGTGTATGGAATTCAACTGGAATATCCCAATTTATCTCCAAAGGTACTATTTTCTTCATTTTCTCAATTTTATTTCTCATCTTATCTATGATTCCTAAAAAGCCATAACTAACCGTAATCCCAAATCCTTTACCTTCCCCCTTATTCTTTGACATGAAGGATAGACCGGATATCAAATAAATAACACATTAATCTGTGCATGAATATTGCACTTTATAAACCAAAAACAACAAGCACTGACTGTCTAATGTGCTATTCCAGTTGAAATCCATACACCCCTTGTAGACAGGGTCGTAATCTGCCACACAGTGTGAATTTCAAATGGGGTTACCTGAATGGGTGATTCCATTTAAAATCTACACCCCCTGTGTGGGAAATTGTAATAATGTCTTATACAGGGGGTGTATGGATTGCAAGTGGAAGAGCCAGTTTGATCATGTATTAAAGGCATATATCTCCACAGCTCAAAGAGGAATTTGTTGTGAACTTGTTGTGCATGATTATCTGTAGAAATCACCCAAATTGCATGCTTGATGCATTTATATGTGCATGTTAGTATGGAAACCATACACAATTGCAATGGTTTAGTTGTCTGTTGTAAAAATATTGCAAGATCATCAAACTTAATGTGTACTTGATGTCCGTATAATTCCCCAACAGTACCGAGATGCGTCTAAAAATAGGGAATCAAAAATACAGACTATGACATTTGATATATTAGCACACACATTATTTTTAATAGTGAAATGTCAAAATGTAAATTTGTTGAAAATACCTGGATGATAATGAACGTCTTAGAAGTGTCATTTTAAATCAAAATATGCGATGTATGCGGAGATTGCAGGCTGTTGAATTGAGTTAAGTAGAAAAAGAATCTTTAGCTTAGTAATAGAATAATTAATACTACAGGACTTGGAAAGTGAAAATAAGATGCATAAAAAATGACATCCGGCATAAATGTTGTTTGTTTCACCGCCATGACATTTTGATAATCGTCTTTGTTGCCATAGAGACATGGCTGCTGGGGTTTCACATGTTGTGCTTTCAGTGTTGGCTCTTGGCTTGCAATGAGAACAGACACATGGTTGCCAAACCCGTCATTTGGTAGCCCAAATAGGCGACTTATGAAGATTTTCCCTGCGATTTTTCAATATTTCTTGACCCATAGAAAGCAACGGTTAAGAAAAAAAAAATTAGGCAACTTTTCAACATTGGCTCCCGCGTCTTTCGGGAGGTTCCTATCCCATCGAAATGGATGGTTGCGAGTAAAATTTGGTGATTTTATAACTATTTGACCCATGATTTGGGGCAGAAAATTTCTGGTAACCCTAATGTGATGTTGCTTGGTCTGGGATGAAGTAAGAAAATGATTCCACTTCATTGACAGTTAATATAACAGAATAATAACATCAGGGAATTATGTAGTGAAATTCAACAAGACATCATCACTGATACATACATTATTAGTATCAGTGACAATCAAGGATGGTTGCAATGTGTAGATCCCATGAACTAGTTCAATAGTACTCAAATATATTTTTGGTCTGATCCATGTTAAAAATATTTTGTTTGTAACAGATTCTGAAAGGTTAATGTTTTCATTGTATGGGCTGTTCCAGTTGAGATACATCACCCTGTATGGAAGACACAACCTTAATCGCCCGCATAGAGAGTGTGAATTTTAAATAGGATTACCTGAATGGCCGGCACCATTGAGAGCAATAGTGGGCTATATTATATCAGGACATATTGATCCCTTTGAAAGTGGTGGCGCTGTCCACATGCTGGTCTCAATGTCTATCGGAAAAGATTGTTGGAGCTGGTATCGTGCACGGTCTTGAAGCTCAAATGAATACAGATGTGCAGGCAGCATGCCTGTTTTATTATGCTGAAAATGTTTTCATGCGGTACGATTTTTAAGTCAAACATCAGCCCGGACAGAATAATGATGAATAAGAAAGAATTTTAAACCCATTTCCTTAATTAAAGAAATAATTTGAAATAGCTATTTATCCCTTTACAGTCTTTTTGATAATAGCAATCATGTGCCTTATTAATAAGCCAAGGTGTAAAATTAGGAAATGGGAACATTTTTTCGAACTTCTGTTTGTGTAAGGGGTGTTTTACAATATCTTGACAACACAGACTGACGGATTTAACTTTTTCACAGGAAATGGCATTGACCTATTTTGTATGTTGCATCTGCAAAGCATGCTGGGTATAGATAAAATTGTCTGCTCACTGCAACATCATCATCATCCATTTGCATGTGTATTTATATCCGCACCCATACATCCTAGTGCAGCTCGCTAGCTAAACTATACCAGCCAGCCCTTAACTAGTACTGTGATGATCTCATAGTTGGAATGTATACACTATTACTAATTGTGCATGTTATATATATATTCTATGTGTGGCCAATTGAAGCCGTATGTTTCTTTGCTATGTTGTGACTAGTCCGACTTTGCTGGGTCCGTTTTTACTTTCCATGTGGAATGGGTGAGTGGAATGCTACACATGGAAAAATGCACATGCAGGAATGAAATTCCTAAAGCTGTATTTTCAAGTTTGTAGCATTCTAGTTGTCATTCATACTGTGCAATTCATGTATTGGGGGGAAAACTGTGTGGTATTGGACTGTATGTGACAAAGAAGAGAGAGGTCTAACTGTTAGGACCTCTAAAGTCTACCACGTAGCACACTTTTGGTACATAACAGTACACTAATTTTGAATGCTTGAAGCACAAAAACTAGGGGCAGCTTGGTGCACAAAAAGATTAAATGCAGCATCTTATGCAGTTAAAACTTTTTGTGCTTCAAGCTGCCCCTAGTTTTGTGCTTCAAACATTCAAAATTTAGTGTACTGTTATTTACCGTAGGTTTGCTGAGTGGATATAGACCCCAGACCATAGAACACATGCAACTAAAGCTGAACACACAAGACCATACAGCTAGAGGATGATGTCTTAGAAGCTTTGAAGCAATTGGTGTGTGGTCATGCAAATTGCTTTTTCTTTCTATGGGGCTGTATGTAAGTCAGAAACGGGCAGAAATGTGGTCTAAGCTTGTCGGACTAGTCATTGCAAACATGAATCTGTATGTCTACCGCATGGATACAACATGATCATTATGACCTATTCACTTCATATAAATTATCTATCGAGTGGAAGTTGGGTTGCTTTACTCTGATGTAATTAGTCCACCTCCCACCAGATTCCTTTTCAAATATAGTAGTTTTGTTCTTTTCTTGAATTTGTCTCTAAAATGTAGAGAAATAGTTTTGAATTGCCTGTTAACAAATCCTTTTTAGCAGGTGAGGTTGTGTACTAATATAAATAAAATCCCTAATTACAAGTAAAACTTTGACAAACTTTGTTTCAATAACATAATTTGGGTCTTTCTGTACTTAACATCATTTTTGCTTTGAACTTCCTTCCACCTATCATTCAAATCACAACCAAATTTCACTTCTTTTTCAATTTAATTTTCTTTTAACTTCCCATTTCTTACTAACTCAAGTCTCATGAATTATAAAACAAAATGCAACGAATTTGAGAACCTATTAGTAGACTTAATACTGACTATATTTTGAATTTAGATTTACAAACCGCAAGTGAAGGGACACCTTCACAGATGAAAATGGCCAAATGTATTATCTGCCATGGTATTCACTTGCACATACTGGAATTATTGGAGGGGGGGGGGCTGACTGAGTCAATAACACCACCTCACAAAAGGGCTATTCTAGTTGAAATCCATATACCCCCTAATGGAAGACATGACCTTAATCTTCCACACAGGGAGTATGAATTTCATATGGGGTTACCTGAATGGTCGATCAAGTACATTTGAAATTGACACTCCCTGTGTAGGAGATGTATGCCACAAATTCAAAAATGACCAGACTTTTTTTCCACCAAAATTAGTTTTTAGATTCTCCCAACCCATTGCAATAAAGCACCATCACCATTAACTTATAGCTGTCATGCCACCACCCCTTTTGACAGTCATCACCAATATTGGTTGTGGTCACATTATCATGTTTTCACTGCATAGTGAAGTGTAGTGTGTGTCATTCACATTTGGTGGTTATATATTGTTGGTATTATTGTGTACTATATTTGTCATCTTGTTTATTGAATGTGTATATGATAAAACATATTTATGGATTCATTTGTATTTGTATTATGTGAAGAATATGTCAGTGAGATAATTATTTACAAGTGAAGAAACAGGCAGTTTGGCAACATTAGTTTTAAACATCATTAAAAGATGATTACTTGCCTATAATTTTATCAGTAAAGATCGTTGAGTAAAGAGATTTCAGCCTCTTCTTGATCAGAGAAGAGGGAAAACAACTTGCCGCACAAACAATTTTGTTGGTATGTGCTAATGTGCATGTCAATTACTAAAAGCTTAATAGCATTCACAGCAGCAAAATAAGAGTGTATTTATGATAGTACGAGCTCATCTGCATCAGACACAGGCTGGCATTGACTGCTAATATCAATTTGAAGTTGTAGAGGGTACAAATCAAGCTTAGCAGTGCAGGGTGTAACCTGCAGTTTGATTATATTATAGTAAATTATTGTAAACTTTTGACGAGACCGTACTTTGCCGATGTTGACAAGGCGGAACGTACAATGCATAGGTTGGTGACCCGACAACAACAGATTGTGTCAGGAGCTAATCAGTGCTTTAACATAGTGAAAAAGTGAAGCCCGTAATTCAGTACCTCTCGTCAAAGGTTTTCAGCAAATTTACTGTAGTGCACAAGTAATGTCAGTCTCTCTTGCAAGCAAGATGCAAGCAAAAGCATTTCAAAGAGACTTGAAGACCAATATCTTTGCTAGATTTTCGAAAATATAGTTTGTACCATTTCTGTGTTGTACTTGGTTAAACCAAGCATAAGCAGTATGTGCACTTGAATACTTGGTAAGCTGCTATACTATGTCCAGAACAGAATAGAATGTGACCTGCGTCAAAATGCATGGATCTTACACAAATGGAGGCCAATGTCATGTTGCCAGTGATAGAACTTGCTGGAGACTATAGATTTAGCATGAAAGAAATCATGTCGGCACAAAGCAGCATTGCAATAGATGTCTCTTGTCCTGCTCCACTATAAACACTCGTTAGCAACGGGCTATTCCAGTTGAAATCCATACACTCTGTGAAAGATGTGATCTTAATCTTCCACACAGGGAGTGTGAATTTCAAATAGGGGTTAACCTGAATGGGCGACTCCATTTGAAATATACACCCCCTTGTGTGGGGAATTAAGGTCATGTCTTCCATAGGGGGTGTATGGATTGTAACTGGAATAGTACAATGCAGAGCATTGCAGCATTAATGCAGCATATTAATGTACCGTTTGAAATGGTTTGCTCATGAATTCTGCCAATTTCATGCATTTGTAGAAAAAGAGAAGTGTTGTATTCGAGAGAACGATTCAAAATGAAATAACTTTCATAGATTTAGATTTCTGAAACTTCTTGTAAATCTGTTTTGAATTTAAATGAATTGGGCTATTCCAGTTGAGGACCATACACCCTCTATGGAAGACATGACTTTGATCTCCCACACGGGGGTTTAGATTTCAAATGGAATCGCTCATTCAGGTAATCCCATTTGAAGTTCACACTCCCTGTGTAGGAGATTAGGGGCATGTCTTCGACAGCAGGTGTATTGATTTCAAATGGAATAGCCCATGACACTTCTATGAAGAGAGCAGACCATTTCAAACATAGCTTGATTACCAAATGTGCTGATGAAATCAGCATTCTAATTATTTCACTTTATTATCCACCAACTCTTCACAGGTATCAAGTGCCACTAGCATCAGTAGTTTTGCCAGAGACGACCCCACAGAAGACAACTTCAAGACCATCCGGCCAACAAGCATCATCACGAGGCAGGCCCGCGAGCACGAGAATGAGCTGCGCGAGCAGTTCACAGGCTACAAGCGCATGCGGCGGCAGCACCAGAAGCAGCTGCAGTCGCTGGAGACCAAGCTGAAGGCGGAGATGGACGAGTTGAGGCAGAAATTGGACAAGGAGTTTGAGAGCGGGTTGCAATCGTCGAATAAGGAATTAGAAAAGTTATTACAGAAGCACACAACAGAATTAGAAAAGAAAGTAAGGATATAGCATTTTCAGTCTTAAGAAGGGGAATTATTGCTTTTAAATTTGATTGTAACCACAGACAAGTGATAGAACACGTAGTGTGATGGAATGGAGACTTAACACATCGAACTGAGGACAGTGACGACATACCAGTGAACATAAGTCTTGATATTAATGCTGTTTTATTTAGGCTGTGGCAGCATCATTTTTCTGGTGTTAATTTTTGGTTGCCAAGTGATGTCATTTTTTTTTCAAATAAGTCTTTATAGCTATACACGTAATCAATATTCATGCTACGTATGCTTCTCTCCAGTGGCAATATCATTTTTCTGCTTCTGATAGTAAGATTAGCCCTGTGTAATTACACAAGTACGTTTGCGCTGTCCCGCCTTCTTCTATTGTGCTGGTATATGAGTTGTAAGTGTCTGATTGTAACTTGCAAGCCCTAGAAGACTAAGTAGAAGTCCACTAATGAAATTAGTGGTCAGTTCTCATATGTTTTCATGTATGGAGATGAGCTCAGGGTGCATTGAGATTATGCTAGTGTCATTAAAGCACTTCCCATCATTTCTTTGAACAAGTTCATTAGGAATTTGATTTCGAATGTGGATTTGTTTCATTTTGAACGATTTGTACTAAAAACGGAAGGTGATTTACTCAAGTTTTAGTGACGATTCACCACTACACTAGTGGTTTCATCAGACTGGCAACTCATCACATTATGAGCAACAGGGAGCACCATAGACTGTGTGATGAGTTGATCTAAGATGTTATGAGTTGGTTGAAATATTAATGCTTTGAAACATGTCATCAGTTGTATCCTACTACCGCGGTTGTGCCTAAGTTCTACTGCCTCCCAAAGGTGCACAAGCCAGCCTGCCCTCTGAGACCGATCTTTGCAAGTAGAGGGTCCAACACGGCCAAATACGTAGCCAATATCTTGTCTCCACTTGTCGGCAAGTCCAGTACTCATTTAAAGAACAATGAAGAACTTGTTAACAAACTGTCTCAGTTTAAACTTAGTCCTAGCAAATGTCTTGTGTCATACGACGTTACAGCCTTATTCACCAGTGTGCCGGTGGAAGAAAGTTTGGTTATCGTCAAAGATCTGCTCACAGCTGATGACACTTTGGATTCCAAATTATTTCCAAGTTATTTTAATTGCTTGTGTGAATCGGTCAGAATTTACACTAATATTATGTCATTAATCTGATCATAATTTCTTTTTTTTTTTACTAATTTGCAGCAAAAAGCATCCCAAGCTGAAGAGAAGAAGTTATTACGATCGCTATCACAACAAAACGATTCCCAACTTAAGACCTTCCAGATGCAGCAGAAGAAGGATTACAAACAAAACAAAGAACAGATCAAGAAGGTAATGTCATGTCACAATATACTGTATTTCCTCTATTAGGCACTCCCTTTTAATAAATGCCCCACCAATTTTTTTTAACCAAGAGGTTTAAAAAATGCTGAAATTTCCATGCTATCTTGTGTAGTAAGCTTACCACGGTCCACACCCGATCAGTAATGGTCGAAAATGACATTGCAAAACCCGGAAGTGTACCAGTTCAACTGAAAGTCATTGATCCGAAGTTCATAGTTCATCATTTCGCTGTGATTTTTAATCTTACCTAACAATTTTTTAAATTTATTGTAGTAAAAATGACCTCTAATAATGCCCCCTTTTAGAAAATGCAATGCCCCGGGGTGTTAAATAGAGGAAATACAATATTCATTATACATTCCAACCTCCCTTATTCGGAACCTCTTTTATGTGGATTTATCCGGTGTCCAGCTTTGATCTTCGTAGGACAACCTGTTTGTAATGCTTTGGCACTACAATTTCATCTCACACAGATCATCCACAGTGTCCATACTCACCATACAAGGGCACTTGTTATAAAATTTGATGGAGAAAGGTAAATGATGTGAAAAGCCTTGCCCTAAATGCTCAACAAACTGGCACTGCAAGACGCAATCTGATGATCTTGATTCCAAGCCAGTAAAGCTGTTCCAACATGCCCTACTTGCAAGAACAATGTTGCAAAGTCTCTCTTGGGATATGCAAAACCAAGATGATAGGATGTGTTACAAATGGCAAGTTGGCGGCAGGGAATAATTTAGTGTCGGAATTAAATTGCAACAAAGTTTTCATTTGTATAGCAATATGGCGTAGTTGCATAGCAGTTTGGCTAGCTTGTGGTGCACAAATATAATGCGATACCGGCTATAGTAATTATGCCCTGGTTGCCAAATCAAGTTTTAAAATCCTTGTTTTTGTTTTCAATCAGGAGTTGGACAGCACACCGAGGAAAGAGCAGGACGCCCTCCTAAGAACGCACAAAGAACGATTACAGAGCCAACAGGAGCAAGAAGAGCAAGATCTACTCAAGACACAGAGGTCAGAACTGGAGAAGAAGATGAGGAAACTCAAAGGCAGGCTGCTGCTGTCAAGGCACACACAACAACAAGACCAACTTAGGGAGGTAAGATCTTGTGCGGTCTTTTGGGCTATTCTATTTAAAATCCATACACCCCTATAGAAGATGTGATGTTAATCGTCCACACATGGGGGGGTGTACATTTCAAATGGAGTCGCCCATTCATGCAACCTTATTTGAAATTCACACTCACTGTGTAGTGGAAGATTGTCATGTCTATCGTAGGGGTGTATGGATTTCAAGTGAAATAGCCTGTTACTCTACAATATAATGTGTAAAGCAGTCAAGGCAGTGCCCACCCTTCACAAAAAATATTCCATAGTGACGAATAACAGACTGATCTGATCTGTCCCTATAGAGCCGGTGTAATCTTGGATTGGACTTTATGAAGTGTTCATACTGGCGGTACTACGCCATTATGGTTATCATGGAGACAAAAATTGTGCGCTTCCAGAATATTTCACTGTGTGCAGTGTGTGCTTTTTATGTTCTGCATGGCCAAAGCTGACAAGACACCAAGTTTATTCAGATGCCACCAATTTTTCAATTAGTCGATAAATGCCTGTACGCTAATTTGGCCCATTAGGATATTGTGCTATTTGAAGTCCTCATTGTCCTGAACACAGCTGTAACGGTCACGGTCTAAAATCTCATATATCATCTACACCCCTAATCATTATATACCACTTGTTATGGCAGGAATTACACAAACGTCAGGTGATGAAAGAGATGGAGCATGTGATGTTACTAAGGCATCACGAGCAAGCCCAATCCATGGAGTACCGTCATATGAAACAAATCCAGAACCTCAGAAACGAGCAGATGGAGAGGCAATTCGGCACGGAACTCACCAACCAGGCCGACTACAACAAGACGGCACAGCAGGAACTCAGGAAGAAGCATGCGACAGAGACTAAACAGCAACCCAAAAATCTCAAGGTGGGTGTTGATATTTCAAGTTTGGCAGGTCGTTAGCTGAAATTGGGTGCTGGATTTGTAACCCTACTGCTGGTGTTGCCTGATTAGGAATTGACCAATGAGATTGACTGTTTCTATATTGTTTGGAAAGAATAGTCCATGTCATTGGTCACAAAAATTAACCTGACATGATTCATTCAGAAGAAATTAACAAATAATGATCACATGAATTTGATCAAACTCAAGCAGTGTGTGTTCTCCAGCGATGCAGGTTTTCGAGCAGTTGCAGGATTTCAGACATTCTGTAAATATCTGCCGTAAGGTCACTTCTATAAGATGTTTTTGATGGATTTGCAGTATTTTACCAAAAAGCCCTGCCAAATTTCAATATTTTTGGCCAGTGTTGAAATCACAGTAACAAAAACATAGTCGGCAATTGAACTGAATGAATTGAGTAAGGTTCATTTAAATAAATTAAAAATGTTTAATTAAAATTTGTTCGTAGTAGACCTCAAGTGAGTATACTGTAAGACTTAAAATACATGCCAATATTTTCAGAGAAAGTAAATGCATCATTGCAAATCATTTTCCCCAATTTTATATATTATTAACAATTCATGAGAACTACCTGCCGATTGGCCAGAAAGAAGTCTTCATTATCAATTGGCCCAATCAGCAACATTGTTAGAATAATTTCACCACACAAAAAAAATGGGGTAAATTATTTGCAAAGCTCCATTCTGATTGGTGATTAAAGTGAAGATATCATGTAATTGGCCAATCGGAGGCAATGTTAGATCGGCAGGTAGTGCTCAGGGGGTTAACAATTCATGACAATTAAAACTGATGTAAATCCTGTAACCAATTCACATTTTGTATATAGTCACTACTACCTACATTGATAACACTGAGCTTTGCCCCCATTTTTTTTTTTTTGTACCAAACTCGCATGACCTTTGACCTTCATCAGCTTTTTTAATGCAAGTGAAATTTGGTCTTGTTAATGGTTACACTTTTGAATTCATAGTTTTCCATTTGTGCTGCACAAAGCAAAGTTGAATGAATGTGTGTGCTCAACCCCTGATGTATATATCCCCCAATTAATGTAATGCTCCCCTTCTCTCTGTCAATTAACTCGTTCAGTTTTGTGTATGAAATTTTGGCTAATTGATTGCATTGTTATTTCATTCTCATTAAAGTACTTACACCTTTTATGCTTATTTTTTTAAAGTGAATTGTTTAATAACTCATTTCAGCGTAATTGTGATATTTGAAAAGTGAACGAAATGATGGTAAAATACTAAAGGAACTATGTGTGTTGGTAGGGGTAATATTTTAAAGAATTAGAAGGAGTTCGTTGGAAAAATGGAAGGAAAATGATTGCAAAAGTAAGATTACATGTGCACTATTTATGAAACCTTTGGAGATATATACATAGCAGACTTTCAATAAGCAGAGAATATTATGAATCAAATTCTGGACTCGCCAACGATTTTCTAGTTAAGTTGCGACCCGTTCACCGGGTCTTCATCAGACTGCGCAGAGACTTGACTGATGGTTTGGTCACATGATGGTAATTACATTACAAACTACAAAGTAGTTTCATTGTGGGGTCCCAAGCGTGCGATAGCAAGAAACGGAGACCCCCTTCTTGTTGAGTGCTGGCTGCTCAGCTCTTTCCCGGATAGCTTCTTTCACTCCCCTCTCAAACCACCTATCCTCTTTGTCAAAGATTATGATGTCGTCGGCTTTGAATTGGTGGCCGGTGAATGGGTCGCAACGTAACTAGAAAATTGTTGGAGAGTCCAGAATTTATTTATATTATTGTCTATTTTCTACTACTGGGTGACTCAAAACATTTATAACTGTCAATTAGTGTTTCATCATTTCAAATTTCACAAATCATATTGTGGTCGGTCACAGGTTACGTAACAGATGCAAGTCAAATTTTGATAAAAAATGGTGCAATGGGAATCTGTTGATACATGTTAATGAAGGGGAAACTGTATTAGTGTGTTCTAAATACTTTCTCTAGCTGTGTTGTTGTTGGGTAAAACAACGTTTTGTGTTTTGTGGTCTTTGTCCCCCTTTCTTCAGGCCAAGGAGCAACTGATCAAGAAACAATATCGGGAAGCGTGCAAGCTACAGATGGAGCAGTATAAGGCAATATCACCAAAAAATAAACAATAACACACGCGATTTGCATATCAATTAGCTCATTTGCATGCCATTTGAATAATCGATTGATGTCTATGCATTTTTGAATATAGAAGATGTGCTAGAGTGCATTTTGGTTGAATTGTAAAGAAACGATATATGCATAGACACCATGCAAGTTGGCTTTTTATGATTTTCGTTTGAGTTGGTGGTTTTATCTTTTTTGTTTACGCATATTAATGAACTAATTTTCATACATCTTACAGGGCTGAGGAACCAGTGGCTGCGTACTTGTCTGCAAATAGATCATGCTTTTTAACCACATGGGTACTACTGCCTTTCTTACAGAGCCCCTGATTGGTTAATTGCATGACATAATCATCTAAGTAACCAATCAACATAGAGCTTTTAGATCTCTAGCAGGTTTAAGCTAAATCCTCTACTGGCTATTCTTACAATATTTCCAATTGGCTCAATACACGATATAGCCCTCTTTGTAACCAATCAAAAGAGTTCTTGGAGGTCGGTAGTGCCCATGAGGTTTAAAGAATGAGAATACAAACCTACAAATCAAGGGACAAATTAAGATGTGCATGTTTTTGCAGAAATAAGCCCTAGCAGTCTACCAAAGCCCAAGTAGGATGTGGTGCTCCTCATAGAGTTGGAATCACCATTGTGGAGGCAGCTGCTGGCAATTTTCTTTTGTTTTAAATTTCCCCTCCTTTTCGGTCATCCCACCATTCTTTGTAAAAGTCTGTCTTTGTCGTTGCACAGATCAGCACTGCGCATAATGAACTGCGTAGTAACAAATTCTTCGCTTCGATGACATTGCAGTCTCGTTTGCTTTTAGTTTACAAAGTTACTTTAGCAAAGGCAAAGGGAATAACCGAAATGGTTTATAATCCGAGTCAGAATTAAAAAGACTAGTTTGCATCTGACATCACTGTCAATGAAACTCCCTACGACCCTTGATTGGTTACTAGCACGTAAAATGAAGGTTGATTCAGCTGGTGCCTTCATCGAAAGGCCAAAAGCAACTTTCCTAGGCATTGTTGATAAGATGTCTTCAGGAAAGGAACCTCTAAGACCAAACTTTTGGAATGGTTTGAATGTGAAAAAATAACCATAGGCATGCTGTGGTGTTGCATTTAGAGATTTGACATCATATACAACCGTTTCTGAGTTTGATTGACAGATGGCGTAAAGGCGCAAACTAGTCGTTTTAATTTTGTCTTTGATAATACCCAAACCCATTTAGCAGTCAAGGTTATGAGTTGATGTTGTTTTGAATGAAAGTTTGGATATAATTGTTCAAATTAACAAAATTAGTTAACTTAAAGTCACACGATGCCAGAGTCGCTCTCACAAGAATTTTGGTGCACAAATTTTAATTATTTTGCTCAAAAATTGCCCAATTTTGGCAAAAATGTACACATTTTGCAACATATCTCATTGTCACTAAACCAAATTATTGCAAACAGCCCAACATCAATTTGCTGTTGCAGTGTGATGTTAAAATTCATCGTTGTCAAGTCAACTGGTTCATGCTGTGTTTTGAACCACGATCAAAATGATCACAATGCAAACTCAATGTGGTGCTAACAGGTGTGCAAACCAAGCGTGAACCAGTAACTAAGGCATGACATATTCACTCCGATGGTGAATAGATAATTGACCTTTTCGGTAAATCTCATAAGCCTTTGCGAGTACACCTGAGGACTTTGTCATTTTCGTCACGCCAACTTGTAATGCGCAGTAACAATGTTCGATAAACGATGTGTGCATCGGCTCAGATCGGCGTGATGTCAAATGACAAGTTCTCAGGAGTACTCGCAAAGGCTTGGATTTACCGAAAAGGTCAATTATTACTTTTTGTTTTGGTTGATGCATACTTCCAAATTGGAACCAACAAGAATTGCAGTGACTTACCTATTCTACCCATTACCCGTTATTTTTGATATCCCATTTTGATTTGATTTTGAATGCATGAATTGTTTGCATTTTGTTTTATTTGATGCATGCGCAGACAGACGACAATAATAATTTGTCATTGCCACAACTCCTCCACAATGAGTATGACTGCCAAACAGTTATATGTGTAACAACTGTAATATATCATATAACCCCAACTTTTTTGACTAATAGTGGTTTTTAGTGGTTGGGTTAGTGCATAGTGTTGCATTGCTTTAGGGAAGATAGGTAGTCTTGCTCCAGAATTCTATGCTCAGCTAGTGAGAACACAAGGTCAAATATTGAATCTTTCAATGGGTATTAAAAGGAAAAAATGTTATTAGAATTCTGCATGGTTGCAGCTTGGTAAAAATAAAAAAATTTAAATATGGTGCAAGAAAAATTTAATTGACTTTAGAAATTATGGAATGATGCAGCTTACAAAATAGAATAAATTGGGACGTAGAGTCTTTAATATGCCTGAAGTACATGTGTTAAGTGTAGAATGGCTGATGCAAAAGGAAGAGAAAAGCAGACGACTTTTTGCTGTTCAGTCTGAAAAAGTAGAAACGGAAAGTGCGGGATAAGTGGTACAAAATTAAAAGAGTGGGGTAGTTGATAGGTGGTTATTATTTTTTCCACATAACTGAAAACAGTGGTTTTGTGTAGATTTGTGTGTTTACATCATACATACATTTCTGTATCTAAAATAAGGGATGAAAATCTGATTACCTTTCTGCATTGTTTTGCACTCTAAGCACTCCGACTGAGACTTGACTGCAATGCTAATTACCTATGCACTAAGGCTGCTAAAAACCACACAGATACTTATTCTGATTTTGTTTCATAACCACATATTTTCTTTTTTTCGTTGTTACGTGGTCACCCTATATTGCTGACCACTTCTTTTCAGGTCTAGACTGATTAATTTGTTCCTTGATTATTATTAACACATGTAATTACTTACAACATTGACATCATGTCATGAATATTCATTAATGACATCATGTCATGAATATTCATTGATTACATGTTTACACTCTTTGTAGAGATCAGCCTTGGTCACCCTGTATGATATTCAGTGCCTGTGCATATATAGTATGTGACTGGTTGATCGCTACAATGGAAATACACTATAAAACATGTGGATTTCAGTGCTGCATTGGATAAGGTGTTAGGCACTATGGTGTAATATTATATAATAGGTAGTCTGACAACGTACTGGTATCTCCAAATATACCTCCATATAACGTGTGAATTGGGATTGCACAATTCCATGCCCCATACCAGTTCCAGCAGTGCCAGTGGATGGGCTCTGTTTGTCATTCAGGGCCTAAATTTCATGCCAGTTTGCGAAAATCAAAACCCATTTGAGTTGCTTCAATTACTGCATGATTCAATGAAAGAAATTGATTCTCGCAACAAATGTTACGAGAATCATTACGAGAATCAATTCAGTGATTCTCGTCGAATCTGAAGCCCTGTCATTAGTTTTACTTGGCCCCATATAGGTTTTACTTTGCCCTGTTTATTGCATGCACAGAATGACAGAGCAACACAGAGAAAAAGATACAGGTATATTTTCATTATGTCATTCAATAAGCCAGTCAGGACTCCACTTCATAATTTACGGTGTCCGAGAACTCAGATAGAAAGTGTGATGATGGAGAAATTACCAATACAAATAGATAATGGGCTGTTCCAGTTAAAATCTATACAGTCCCTATGGAGAACATGATCTTAATCTTCCACACAGGGAGTGTGAATTCAAAATTGGGTTACCTGAATGGGTGATTCAATATGGAATCTACACTCCCTGTGTGGGAGAGTTAGGTCATGTCTGCCAGGGGGCGTATGGATTTCAACTGGAATAGTCCTATATATAATCTCACTTTGCTGCTCTTTTGCTCACCACAAGTACATCGTCGCTGGGCAAGAAAAACTTATGTGCTTTTGGCCCCTGAACATGTTTAAAACAAAACTGCCAACAGGTTACGTATGAGATTTTGCTTTAAACATGTTCAGGGGCCAATGATACAGGAGGTTTTTCCTGCCCAACGATGTTAATCCAAGACATGCAGCGTAATATTGGTGTCAAAAAGTATTCAAACTAGCACCCGTGTGGTTGGGGCAACTGGCCTTTCACTTGACACAATTTCACGATCAAGACCTCTGATTATGTTTACCAATAGAACACTTTCATTGAAAATTAGAAAGGGAAAATATATTTTTTGTAAGCTTGATTTAGTTGCATGTTGCACAACTGCACAATGTATGATAATTAGTTAGTATGGTTATATTTTGAAAGCGGTAATTCAAGTTGTATAGAAATACAATGCAGCACTGAAGTTTGATGATCAGAAGGAAGTAGTTTCAAGAGGAAGCTTCTGTGAGGAATAAACCTGCAAATATTGTACAGGTGCAGCTTTAAGAACTTCCAAAACTTTTCACTTCAACCAGTGAAGTAGTAAACAGGCTATCACTGCAGGCATGAGACCCGCTTTTTGTGATGTCAAAATTCCCGTAATATTTATCTTCAGCCCATTTTCAGGTGTTTTTGTCCAATTTTATGTGCTTTTCCAGCTTTTTTTTTTTGAGTATTCTCATGCCTGATCACTGGGTTCCTTAGAAACTACTTCCTTACACAGTTTGTTCAACACATGAAATGCACATTATTTATCAAAGGACATTCACTATCTTGCCAAATACGAAGACCTGAGCGCAAGAACACCATAAGTCCAATTGGCCCCTCAACATGTATACACTAAAGTTACGTATAGTTTCTTAGGGTTTTATAATGTTTAATACATGTTCCAGGATGAAAACATCATGAAAGATTTGTTTTGGCCCCTGAACATGTATAAAACATTACCAAAATATACCAAACTATACGCAACTTGAGTGTATACATGTTGAGGGGCCAAGTGGACTTACGGTCTTCTTGCGCTCAGGTCTTCATTACAGTAACACCATCAAATCTATCCAATGAATCTTACCTTTCACCCCCCCCCCCTCTTAACACTATACAGGGCATTGTGAGTTAATATATAGTTTGATTCCATATTAATAATCATTCATTGGTACACTACTTAAAGTTTAGTCACTGATCAAAGATCCTGTGTCTGTGTGCTTGTAACAACAGGCCAAGGAGCAGTCGATAAAGAAACAGTACCGAGACGCCTGCAAGACTCAGATGAAGCAATACAAGGCCCTGCAAGGTCAGATGCTGCAGACCACGCCGAGGGAAAAGCACAAAACAGTCATCAAGAAACTACGGGAGGAGAAGATGAGGAAGATGGCCACACTAGGCGAGCAGTACAGACTCAGCATTCAGGAAATGCTTGAATCGCAATCAGTGAGTAGATGATGGGAGTGATTCTTAAATGGCTATAGTAATCTTAGCAATCTGATTGGCTTATCCAGGCGGTATAGGACAAGCGACAAGTGACGTTCTTGGCTAGCGAAAATACAAGGCTGACAGCCCCATTCAAAATAGACAGTTAACAGTTATAAATTGAAAAACAACATATTTACAGTGGGGTACTTTGTCGTACCCCAACGGTTTTAGAGTAAGATAATTTTGCTTTGACATCGCATAACAAATTTAGAATTATTGTTTGTGAAGATTTCATGAGTATGTGTTAATCCAATGGCGACGTCAAAAATGGCGTTATCGCATCCGCCACCTCTTGGGCTTATCCTTGTCTCTGAGTCATGTTATATCTCATAATAGATATGCGAGTATACTACATATGACAGCTACATGCAGGAATACATGTGTTGGGCAGCAGCGATCACATGCACTAGCCCAAGTGTGGTATTTTGCATTTGTGCGTGTGAACGAGAACTCCTGCTAAGTCGCTTCAGGCCACTGAATCCCTGAACTACCCATCATGGCATGCAACTATGAGATATAAAGACCTTTTGCCAGTAGTAAGTTTTGACTTATAAGTAGTTCCCAGAGGCTAACCAGGAGCTATTTCATGGTAATCAGTGGCCAAATAGAGGCTCGAGTCCCTAGCCAGGGGCCTAGAGACCTGCTCATTTTGACCCTTTGGCAAGCAGATTGTGGAAGATGTAAATTCAGCCCAGTTTACAAGCGCAGGAATAATAGCTTTGATATTTTGCTTTTTCTCACCGCAGTTAAAACTCGACGAGTCGCAAGAACGCGAGTGCAAGGAGTTAGAAGAGAAGTTACGGCAGGAAATGGAGCTTCTTCATGCATACCAAAGCAAGACACGGCTTCATCTAGAAGGGCAGCATGATAGGGAAAAGAAAGATATGGAAGAAAGGGTGTCATTACGAAGGGCCAGACTTGAATCAAAGGTATGTACAACTGCAGCATGATAGGGAAAAGAAATATATGGAAGAAAGGGTGTCATTACGAAGGGCCAGACTTGAATCAAAGGTATGTACAACTGCAGCATGATAGGGAAAAGAAAGATATGGAAGAAAGGGTATCATTACGAAGGGCCAGACTTGAATCAAAGGTATGTACAACTGGATCATGACCGGGAAAAGAAAGATATGGAAGAAAGGGTGTCATTACGAAGGGCCAGACTTGAATCAAAGGTATGTACAACTGCAGCATGATAGGGAAAAGAAAGATATGGAAGAAAGGGTGTCATTACGAAGGGCCAGACTTGAATCAAAGGTATGTACAACTGCAGCACGATAGGGAAAAGAAAGATATGGAAGAAAGGGTGTCATTACGAAGGGCCAGACTTGAATCAAAGGTATGTACAACTGCAGCATGATAGGGAAAAGAAAGATATGGAAGAAAGGGTGTCATTACGAAGGGCCAGACTTGAATCAAAGGTATGTACAACTGCAGCATGATAGGGAAAAGAAAGATATGGAAGAAAGGGTGTCATTACGAAGGGCCAGACTTGAATCAAAGGTATGTACAACTGCAGCATGATAGGGAAAAGAAAGATATGGAAGAAAGGGTGTCATTACGAAGGGCCAGACTTGAATCAAAGGTATGTACAACTGCAGCATGATAGGGAAAAGAAAGATATGGAAGAAAGGGTGTCATTACGAAGGGCCAGACTTGAATCAAAGGTATGTACAACTGCAGCATGATAGGGAAAAGAAATATATGGAAGAAAGGGTGTCATTACGAAGGGCCAGACTTGAATCAAAGGTATGTACAACTGCAGCATGATAGGGAAAAGAAATATATGGAAGAAAGGGTGTCATTACGAAGGGCCAGACTTGAATCAAAGGTATGTACAACTGCAGCATGATAGGGAAAAGAAAGATATGGAAGAAAGGGTATCATTACGAAGGGCCAGACTTGAATCAAAGGTATGTACAACTGCAGCATGATAGGGAAAAGAAAGATATGGAAGAAAGGGTGTCATTACGAAGGGCCAGACTTGAATCAAAGGTATGTACAACTGCAGCATGATAGGGAAAAGAAAGATATGGAAAAAAGGGTGTCATTACGAAGGGCCAGACTTGAATCAAAGGTATGTACAACTGCAGCATGATAGGGAAAAGAAAGATATGGAAGAAAGGGTATCATTACGAAGGGCCAGACTTGAATCAAAGGTATGTACAACTGCAGCATGATAGGGAAAAGAAAGATATGGAAGAAAGGGTATCATTACGAAGGGCCAGACTTGAATCAAAGGTATGTACAACTGTACCACGATAGGGAAAAGAAATATATGGAAGAAAGGGTGTCATTACGAAGGGCCAGACTTGAATCAAAGGTATGTACAACTGTACCACGATAGGGAAAAGAAATATATGGAAGAAAGGGTATCATTACGAAGGGCCAGACTTGAATCAAAGGTATGTACAACTGCAGCATGATAGGGAAAAGAAAGATATGGAAGAAAGGGTGTCATTACTGAAGGGCCAGACTTGAATCAAAGGTATGTACAACTGCAGCATGATAGGGAAAAGAAAGATATGGAAGAAAGGGTGTCATTACGAAGGGCCAGACTTGAATCAAAAGGTATGTACAACTGCAGCATGATACGATAACGAAGTAGGAGAACAGGTGTCGTGTTAAGGGATCTAAAATGAGCGTTTATTGCGTTTCAACAGTATTTTTTGTGGCACATGAGAGCACCTCAGACCTATCGAATTGCATTCTGAATAATGAAGCATGTCTTTCTGATATCAAATAATTTTCATTTTTGAAAATCACAATATAATATAAATTTTATGACAAATTATAAAAATTTGATATTTTTCAAATTGTTGATATAATACAGTCCTCGAAGTAAATTATATAAATCTAATGATATATTCTTAAAGTGTATGTAGCAGGGAGGAAAAGCCGACGGTCAATTGAAAATTTTGACCTTTCATATTGAAGATATGGATTTTTTCCCAAAAAGACCTCATTTCTTTTGGTGTTTTGGGAAAAAAAATCCATATCTTCAATACCAAAGGTCAAAATTTTCAATTGATCGTCGGCTTTTCATCCCACCTAAATACACTTTAAGTATAAATCATCAGATTTATAAAGTTTACTTCAAGTACTGTTAAATATCAAAAATATCAATATTTGGCTCTTAGCGTAGCTAGTGAGCCTTAGTCATTGTAGTCAGTGAGGACTGTATTTTTGCTACATATTTTGGCCACTTGCGTTCTTGCTTTTTATGCTAAGGTTTCTTTTGTTAATGATATTTGGCTTTGAAATTACGTTCCAAGGTTTGCTTAGTTATTTAGCAATCGATTGCACTCCTTTAGAAGTGAATTTGGGGTGGGGAAAGTACTTATTTTGAAGTGAGAAAAGTCAAAAGTCGTCATGAGAAACAAGTCATTTCTATCGCTTTTGCTTGGTTCCCTGTATGCGCTAGAGATTATTTTGGTCTGAGTAATTTAAGTTGTGAGATCATGGCGGGAATTGACGGATTGCACTATTTTTCTTTGGGAAAGTGACCTTTTATCATGAATTTTTGCGGTGATCTCACATGGATAGAAACGTGATTGGATGATTCCTTTGTCCAGATTGTTTATTGAGTTCTCGGGAGTTTTGTTACCATGGGACAACACTTCAAAATATTTAGAGACCAGCGGCGTAGTAATTTAATTAAATGAGCGCTAAATAACCAGGGTTGCCAAAAAAATTCAGCCCGAATCGCAGGTCAAATAATCGAAAAGTCGCCCAATTTTTTTCTTTACCCTTTGTATTCTATGGGGCAGGAAATTGTCCCGGGGAAAATCTTCAAAGGTCGCCTAATTGGGTTACCAAATCGCGGGTTTGACAACCCTGAAAACAACGTCTCGACAGCGAAGGTCACATCTGGCTATTCATTATCATTGTTTGTCTGGCACGCTTTCTACAGCGTGGGTTGGGAATTCTGAAAATCTGTAAAAATTACAATTTTATGGAATATAGGGTGGGTTTCTAAAAAGCGTGTGAGCAATATATAATTATAAAGCGTAGGGGTAACGCTACCAATTGAAAAAAAAAAATATAATAAAGTAATTTGATGATCTGTTGAAAACATTCATATTTTCTTCATAAATCTGGAAAGAAAATGTCAAAAATTAATTTGCTGATGTTTTCAATTCATACGACGTCACCTGTAGTAGAATCGACGCGCCGTGAGTTTTATGAATGAATATAATTTTCAGTCTCTACATCAGCCGCTTTGGCCCGCTCGCTCACACTAGAAGTGGGGCGATCCGAACCACAGCGGCCGTGTAGAGAGTATAGACTGACGTATTCATGTATTCAGGATCTCACAGGTATCTCAGCCTTTTGCCCATTTGCCATGTGTTACTTTATGATAAACAATCTAAAGTCGTATCTTTTCGATGCAGTTGCATTGCAGTGATGCAGTTTTGCCAACATTTAATATGTCGCAAATGTTTCAGATGAATAAGAAAATCATGAGTGTTTGATAGATGAGGATAAATTCTGCATCAATTCGGATTCTGAAATGGATTGATGGCGCAGATAATGATAAAATGGACCCGGAAGTGACTGTATGAAACCCCGGTATGAAACGCCGATGTTCAGTCTTCCGAATTTGATAAAGTAATGCTGTAAACAATCTAAAGTCGTATCTTTTCGAAAGATGATTGCAGTTTTGCCAATATTATGTCGCAAATGTTTCAGATGAATAAGAAAATCATGAGTGTTTGATAGATGAGGATAAATTCTGCATCAATTTGGATTCTGAAATGGATTGATGGCGCGAGATAGTGATAAAATGGACCCGAAGTGACTGTATAAAAGCGGCGATAGCGCCGATGTTCAGTCTTCCGAATTTGATAAAGTAATGCTGTAAGCTTTGGTCACAAACACTGCATAAGGGTGGGGGTTCAATTTTTGATAAAAAGGGTGTCTGTCTAAAAAGTGTGAGGGAAATATAAATGGAGGGGGTTTGACCCCCTGACAAACGTTCGAAATTTGTAGTTGCTACAACTGATCATCACTATTTAATTCACTAGAATATGTTTGTTTGTCTGTGTCTGCCTCTTCTCTCAGAGACTAGTGTAGTAGTAGCTCGTTCACGTAGTGATTCCGTTGTCCCACTGGCCTACAAAACTTAGACTGCATGGCGACACAGATATCTGTGATGGCGATCGGAGTGTTATCGTCAGAGCACTAGCATAGTAGGGGAAGCATGTTCCTCAAACTTGGTGGGTGGATGCATCTTTAGTACAACCATCCACACATACAATATTTTCTCAATTCGAATTTTATCCTTTCTGGGTATGACTGATTTTGTTACCGTAAAATTTGTGTCAATTCCCGATATCACATAATAGTACCGTACACTATAAATGCACCACATTTTGTAGGCTCCAATTGCTGATTACATAAATGAGAACAACTGTAAACCAGCGGCACTGTGCAGTACCGGTCTGTTATTCAATTGCGTTGTGTGTGGGTTATGTGTATTTTATGTGTAAAATGCCTATGCGGTGATCCACCCAAAAAACAAAATCATCGTATAGATCCCTGGTACTAGGTGCATCTTGACCCCAGCATAAGTTTGTATTGGTTAGTGGGTCAAGGTCACCTGAGGTCATCCAGGGGTCATCTGAGGTCAAATTTGCAAAAACTGTTGTAGGGGCATGAAACTGTGGGTACAGTCAACATTTGGAGTCAAATTTCGGGAAGGTCATCCGGGGTCACCCAGGGGTCATCTGAGGTCAAATTACTAAATACTCGTATGGGCATGAAACTTGGTGGGTACAGTCAACATTTAAAGTCAAATTTTGGGAAGATACTAAAAATTGTCGTATGGGCATGAAACTAGTTGGGTACAGTCAACATTTGGAGTCAAATTTTGGGAAGGTCATTTTGAGGTCATCCGGGGTCACCTGAGGTCAAATTACTAAAAACTGTCGTATGGACATGAAACTTGGTGGGTACAGTCAACATTTGGAATCAACATTTTGGGAAGGTCATTTTGGGGTCACCCAGGGGTCATCTGAGGTCATAGTACTAAAAACTGTTGTATGAACATGAAACTGGATACAGTCAACATTTGGAGCCAAATTTTGTGGGGTCGCATGTTCCTCGAACTTGGTGGGTGCATCTTGACCCCAGGCAGAACAAGTTTGTATTGGTTAGTGGGTCAAGGTCACCTGAGGTCATCCAGGGTCATCTGAGGTCAAATTAGCAAAAACTGTCATATGGGCATGAGATCTTGGTGGGTACAGTCAACATTTGGAGTTAAATTTTTGGAAGGTCATTTCAGGGTCAACCGGTGTCACCCAGGGGTCATCTGAGGTAAAAATGTCGTATGGGCATTGGTGGGCACGGCCAACATTTGGAGCCTAATTTTGTAGGGTCGCACAGAACAAGTTTGTATTGGATAGTGGGTCACGGTCACCAGAGGTCATCCAGGGGTCATCTGAAGTCAAATTAGCAAAAAGTGTCGTATGGGCATGAAACTTGGTGGGTACAGTCAACATTTAGAACCAAATTTTTGGAAGCTCATTTCGAGTCAGCCAGGGGTCACCTGAGGTCAAATTACTAAAACTGTCGTATGGGCATGAAACTTGGTGGGTACAGTCAACATTTGAAGTCAAATTTTAGAAGGTCATTTCGGGGTCATCTGAGGTCACCATTTAGAGCAAAATTTTTGGGAGGTCATTTCGGGGTCGTCTGAGGTCAATTTAGATGAATTCTAATAGTTGCCAAGGCTTTCTATAGTTGTTGAAAGCTTCAAATACTAAAAAAAGGGGATTTTAAAATTTTGCAGAACAAATTATCTTGCTGGTTCAGTAGTAATTTGCACAATAATGAATTATTTTCAGATTTTGCAACTAATAGTAATGCGGCAAAAAATAATAATGCGGAGGAGGAAGATTGACCACCGCATCGAGTTTCAAGGACCGTATTGAATATTTGTGGGGAATTTTTTCAAACTGAAGGTTTAAAAAAATTGACCGACCTACCAACATGTTGCGCATTCGACTCCAAGAACAATTGCTTTCCCACAAAAAAAGCGTAGAGCCACAGCGCCATTGGTGCTCTTGTTAATGATTTGTCATAAAATGTGTATTAAATTGCTAATTTCAAAAATCAAAATTATTTGATATCAGAATGACATTCTTCGTATTCAGAATGCAATTCGATATGTCTGATGTGCTCTAATGTCCCAAAATAAATACTGTCCAAACGCTCATACCCTAGCCCTTAAAATGCCAAATGTAACATATGTCTTATGTATGCTAGAGAATGATAGGAAGACAGGTTATTTATGTTACAAGGAGCTACAATCCCGGTCATAATTGTTGGAACACTTTAACATTGGTACTTCAAATATGCCCCATTCCCCCCATCAATGTTGGTAGCTTGCTTTTTTTGGGGGGGGGTGGTCATGCACCCCTAGAGACTTCCAACATTGATTGGTGGGGGAGGGTTGTAGTAGTAGTAGGGAAGGGTTCAGACTTCACACCAAAGAAAGAGAAATTTTAGAAAGTATAACAGAAATACGGTTTCAAACAACCTTACTTTGACACAAGTGTTCAAACTATTTATGACCGGGATTGTAGGCCCAGGGGAAAGATACATTTTTGACGAAATGAGACCATTTGTAGTAGAGAAAGGCAGTGTGATTGACAATATGATGAGTTATTATAAGTGATTTGGAAAGTACGGTTTTACTTGGAAAAAATACAGATTTCAAAGCTTAAAATACAGTTTTGTAATTTTGAAACTTGGCATGTCTGCTATCGTTAATATCGCACTTGTTTTCTGTTCATTGTGATGTCCTCAGATCGATGAAGATAGTGTACGTTTACAAACAGAGAAAACCGAAAGGATACGCCATCTCCTTGATCAACAACAGAGAGAAATTGACACTTTTGATGCAGATAGCACGGAGATGGGACTCAAAGGCCTATCGATAGACGACATCAGGCAAGACGCATTTGGCGGCCGCGCCAGTATGGTTCTGGACTCTTCTATGATCCCTGGCAATGGCGGCCCGTTAACACGAAGTGAAAGCAGTACTTCAAGGGGTAGCTTTAACACTCAGTTATAAGAGTGGTTCCCCCGATTAGCCTTATATATATCTTGTTTTTGTGTTATATTAATAATGATGATCATATTGATAAGTATAGATGCGAGAAAGTCCCTGTGCCCAGGGTGTTTTTTAACCAGTGTGTTACAGTAATGGAGGAGTCCTTGGTGCGAGCCTTAACTTGCATTGTAATGGGAGGGGACTCCCCATTTAGGCCTTAACAACAATGGACACAAACATATACCCCATCCCCCTTCCATGATACTTGCATAGGCATGGCACCTTCTGTGATTTGCAGAAAATTGTTTTATTATTTGAGCAATGATTTTTACTTTGCTGAAATATCAAGTGATGTGTATTGCGTTGTTGCGTCCTATTTTAAAATTGTTTGGTAACGCTATTTCTAGTTTGAATGTTTCTGGGCGATTCATATTTATATTACCATCATTTGCCAGACTCGGTATGAGTCCTATATCGACACTAATATATTGGTGCCACATATATACAGGGATCTGTCCAAAATAAGTGGGGTCTAGGTTGATATCAATTAATATGATCATACTACTGGAGCAGCAAGGGATACCCCACATATATAAAGGGCTATTCCAGTTGAAATCCATGCTACATACACCCCCTGTGGAAGACATGACCTTAATCTCTCACACTGGGGGTGTAGATATCAAATGGAGTCACTCATTCAGGTAACCCCATTTGAAATCCACACTCCCTGTGTGGAAGAATAAGGTCATGTCTTTGATAGGGGTGTATGGATTTCAAGTGGAATAACACAAATGGAGATACGTGACACAGTATTCTGTGAATTATTCCTGGCTCTCTGTACTGTAGCATCTTTTTGTTTAGTACTTGCTTGCTCCTTATCTCCGTATGACTACCTTGAGAAAGGTTATTGACCTTTTTAGTAGTTTTGCAAAACAAGGCCATAGCAACACATTAACTCTTTGAACCCTAATTGGCTGTTAGAAGTCTGGTAAATGTTTTAAAGGTCAAATTAGGACATGCAATTTTATTCAAAAGATGGGCAAACCTCAATTTCTATCCAAGACCCTGGTTGTCGGCACGCTTGCAGCGGTACCACGTATAAGCACTGACGTCATTATGAAACTGGAGGTGAAATGAAATGTACGTTGGGTACCATCTCTTAAAACCTACCTTGCCTACAATGTGGAAAGCACTAGGATGCCATCATTTGCAGATATAACTGTTTGGCTTGCGCAACAAATTGGTGTGGTAATGAGCCAACTTCATTATATGTGACGTGATCAAGGGGAATGAGTCACATGTCGATCCTGGTCGAAAATGAGTTGTACATACATTTCTAAAGAGGACATTTAGAGCTTTCAGAAATTGAAAACCCCATGTTGATACGACTTTTGTTTGCGAAGTTACATCAATTAATCAATCACTGAAAACAATATAAAACAAAAGAATTTTAACACTTTCTTTGCCAATATCTCAAAATCAATATTAGCTTATACATGCGACTCATTTCCCTTGATCGTGTCACATATTTAGGGACTGTTCACAAACACTTGTTAGGGGGGCCTGATGCAAAAAAATTTTACCTTCCTAAGGGGGGGGGGGACTGAAAAAATGACCACAAATTTTCCAAAATTGAGTTTATATGCTTTTCTATGGGGTTGACCCATAATTTTCATGTCAAAAAGGGGGGGCCCTGAAATTTATGAGATCTGTAAAGGGGGGCCCCGGAAAATTTCTGTGATTAATTTTTTTTGTATCAGCCCCCCCCCCAACAAGTTTTTGTGAACGGTCCCTTATAGAACAAAAGTGTGTAGATTTGGAAAATGTTACGAGCTTTATTTCAGGTCACCCTCCAGAGGTGCAATTTAGTGACCTCTGTACAGAAATTGATATACTTAACAGGTCAATGAATTTTGCACCCTGGGGATGATAGTAATACAGCTTGTAAGAGCTAGTTGTGATAGAAAAGATACTTTTTTTTGTACTGATTTTTCATACAAAGTGTCAAAACATGTCTTGGTTGTGTTCAAAATTGGTATTTTTGAAATTTGCATGAAATGTGGAGTTTCCCGTCTAGCTTGGATTTTTTTGCACACAAATATTGCCAATTTGTGAAACTTCTATAGGAATAAAATGTTGCAAAATTTATGAACAAATTTTAATGCAAGAAAAATATTGCTTTATTGTACCAGGCTAGCATTGGACATGTTATTGTAAATGGATAAGAGGGTGCTGCCAAATAGATAGCGGTGCTTACTTGTGCACACAGAGAGTAAATAAGTGATGTATTCACAATATGACTTCAGGCTGGATTAGCTTGCATACTACGCAGGTGTTCATGTATGTGTAACAGAAAGTCGCTCAATACAGTTGTTTTAGACCGTCTAAAGTAATGGAAACTATTCCCTGTTTTTACCGTACGATAAATTTTTTTAAAGATGTGTCCCAAATTGAAATTGGTGGTTATGTCACCATTCTCAGGTCTTTCATGGTATTAAACCCCTTTTTTCACTCTCAATTCCAAAAGGTTAAGCAGTCCCATCAAACAGTTCAAATGTAACAAACATGAACTTTGCCCTAAGTATTGTGTTTTATCGTATCTTAAAATAAAGGTATTATCCTTGTGACATGTTGAATATGGTTTATATATGAGAAATCGAGTCCTGCAGACCTAATTGTTAACTTATTTCCAGTATTTTTATAAAACAGTTGGTGTAAACTTGGTTTTGTCACTGGCTAACCCTGTTTAATGTCAATTCAGGTATGTTGAACCTGGCTTTGTCACTAGCTAACCCTGTTTAAAGTCAATTCAGCTAAGTCAAACTTGGGATTTGTCACTAGCTAAACCTGTTTAATGTTAATTCAGCTATGTCAAACCTGGGTTTGTCACTAGCTAACCCTGTTTAATGTCAATTCAGCTGTCAAACTTGGGATTTGTCACTAGCTAAACCTGTTTATTGTCAATTCAGCTATGTCATACGTGGGTTTGTGGCCAGCTAACCCTGGTTAATGTCAATTCAGCTAAGTCACGCACCTCCTGGTTACCAGTGTCTAACTGTGAAAATGACATAAATGAAATCTTTCCATTTTGCCGTTGCCTACTCCTTTTAAAGCTACCTCATGGATGGATATCCATAGGTTTGGTACTCATTTAACCCCATGGGCACTACTGCCTTTCTTACTCTGCCCCGGATTGGTTCATTACATGATAGAATCATCTCAGCCACCAATCAAAACAGAGCTTTTAGATCTCTTAGCAATTTTAAGCTTACTCCCCTTCAGCCATATTGACTATTCTTACCATATTTTCGATTGGCTCAATACATGCTATAGCCCTTTTTGTAATCAATGAAAATAGTTGTTAGAAGCCAATAATTTGGACGGTAGTACCCATGGGGTTAACATAGGCTTACAAGTTTAGATAAAATGTATGTTTGGGGGGGGGGGACAGCTTCAGCATCAGACATCAGACACAGAATTGCCAGCTAAGGATCTGATATCATTTTCATAAACCGGATTTAAGTTGAGAATAATTAAGTTGTTATGTTTATTTTATATGAAATATTGCCATTGAACGTCAAAAGTTTGCCAGGCATATTGCAAAATATGGTAGAGTTTAAGACTTTTTTGCTGTCCATGACCGACATGCAAACATGGGGAAGTCTGGACTGTATAAATGGTTATTTTCGCGTACAGGATTTTTCGTATTATCCAATAAACAGGACTTTTGGTTTTGGTATGGTTGTGAAATTATTCACACCTTTAAAATGTTATATGACAACAAAAGTTTATATTTGTGTGTTGTTAAATTCACGACCTAGCTGTTCACTACATTGTGTGAAAATAAAACCCTCGCAAAAATGACTACTTATACAGTAATATGTGACACAATCTGGTCTATGTAGGCCAAAGGAGACAAATTTGAAATTGAGATAAAGGCAAAAATATGGAGTAAAAAAACAATAAAATACATTAAAAAATCATCACAAAACTTCTCAACTTTAGAACCAAGTATGCTAGACCTTTGGTGTTTTCAGTATATGATAGCCTAATATATAAAGTAAATCAATTGTCCCAAAATTCCTCCTTTGGCCTCACCAGATCGTATCACATATACACTCTTTGGGGGTACATAATAGGTGATCTGTCTGTGAAGTTTCTCTTCTCAAATAATGGAATGCCCTGAATGAATAGCTATAATAGAGAAATTATTTATTGTAAACATTGTTTTTGTTTACCCGTAGGTATTGTTTCATTGAATTGCACAATTTTCTTTCATCGTAAAATGTATTATATCATCAGGTATTATGTGATCCATTGTTTTATTTTTCATTTTTATCCCGTGTAACAAAAGAGGTAAAACAGTAATATACGCAGACAGACGTCATAATGATGATTATGTACAACACTATATCCTCCTTCAAGGACATCAAATCGAGGTGCAACTTTCATGATTAAATGATAAGAAAAACAACATTGAATCCTGATACCATTTTTGCACTTTTGATTTTGGAATTGTTGTTAATTCCGATCTTATAAATTATTTTATTGGACTCAAATGGAAGAGCATTTGTTCTTGAAGATCTTGTGAAATGGGCTAGTCCAGATCAAATCCATACACCCCCTATGGAAGACATGATCTTAATCCCACACAACGTGGGTGTAGATTTCAAATGGAGTCGCCCATTCAGGTAACCCATGAAATTCACACTCCCTGCGTGGAAGATTAAAGTAATGTCTTCCATAGGGGGTATGATCTCAACTGCAATAGCCCAATCAATTAAAAGACAAGTATGCTGCTGCATCTGAAGTGCCAGTATCACTCCATTATAGCTACGTATGGGCTGTTCCATTTAAAATCCACACTACCCCTGTGGAAGATTTAAAAAATATTTTACAGGGGGAGTATGAATTTCAAATGGAATTAGCACATTAACCAACTCTATTTGAAACTCACCCTCTGTCTAAGATTCAGGCTGAATCTTTCTCAGAGGGTGTGTGAAATTCAAATGGAGCTGCCTAATGTGTTCATTCCATTTGAAATTCATACTCCTCCTGTGGATGATAATCTTCCACTGGGGTAGTGTGGATATATTATGTAACATAGGTTTAATTACCTTTGCCTTGAGTTTGGTAGTGACGAAGATGCATTTTGCTGGTCACAGTAGAGCATATGTGTACACACCAGTACAAGTAGCATTTTGTCAACACGCTTTGCCGCAGTCACTTGAAGGCACTGTGGGCACCACCACTGGAGGTGGAACAAAGTTTATGAAGGGTGTGAATAGCCCAGATTTACTACCGTCATGTAATATCAAAGTGGTATAGAAATATATTTTCTGTAGTGTCATCTTATTTAAAGCCAAAATGTTACACTGAAACTGCCCCCTGTTTTATTGAAACTGGAAGAGCTATAATTGAAAACTGTCCTATGCATAGACATGTTCAGGGACAGGCGATTTGCGCGAAAAAAAATAGCAAATTGCGCGGAACTTTTTTTTTCAGTGCAAATCATGTATCCCTAAATTGCGCGGAAAGAAAGTTCCGCGCAAATCGCCTGTCCCTGGGTCACATGTTTAAGATGTTATAAAGTCAATCATATGGACTGGGTGTCGTCCTATCATATGCTCAAATAAGATGAGTTTAGATGCAAAACTCCGTGATCTAGGCTAGTTTGGATCATATTGTGCTCTTCCAATTGAAATCCTTACTCCTGATAGAAAAGACATGACTGTAACCTACTACACAGGGAGTGTGAATTTCAAATGGGGTTACCTGAATGGGTGTCTCCATTTGAAATAAACACCTGTGTGGAAGATTAAGATCATGTCTTCCATAGCAGAGGGTTGTATGGATTGGAATAGTCCTGACACTGAATTTGTTGTATACAGCATATCAAGGGGTGAGCGTAACAAAGATTTTTTGCGAAAACAAGATTTTGATAAGACTAAACTCCATTTAGCATTGCCTTTTGGCCAGTGAAACATAGACTAACCCAATGAGGCCCATGCAAAATTGTATTATTTCAAAATGGAGTTTCGTCTTTGTTACGCTCACCCTTTGATATGAAAAGGTACAATTGTCTTGTCTCAAATTTGAAGTGTAGTGAATGGATCGACATCAAACCAACTACTCTGAATGTACTGCATTTATGCATCTTATCTCCTCACTCAGTTTGTCTAGCTTTTATTTATTTCATAGAACTAAAAAAATGGTATCATAAGTATGAACTAATTTGATCAAGTTGTGAAAAAAACCATATATTATAACATCAGCTTAATGAAATTAAGGGGATTTTCAGCCCGAATTTGGGGTGCTAATGACACATTAAAAACATTTTGTTGTCTGCTACTAGATTTGGCATTCTTGCTATCATTAACAAGTGAAGGGGTATTCCAGTTGTAATCCATACTCCCTATGGCAGACATGACATTAATCTGCCACACATAGGGTGTGAATGTCAAATGGCCGATGCCATTTGAAATCTACACCCCCTGTGTAGAAGATTAAGGTCATGTCTTCTGTAAAGAGTGTATGGATATTAAATGAAATGTACTCTCTACAGTTGATTTTATGATTATACTGTATTATGAGCGACAATGCAAACCTGGAGGGGGAGACAGGTATTATCTAAATTCTCATCAATGATATTAAAAGAAAAGTAACTTATTTTTATAGTGTATCAATGAGAAAAAATAACAAAATCAGGGTTTCCATAGTGGATTAATAAGCTGCAGATACGATGTGGCATATGGTATGAAAATTGGACGTGATGAAACGATAGTCAGTCTCTGCTACTGTGTAGACTGTTGGCTGATGAAGAGACTGATTGACGGGCAGGGTAGTCATGAGCAAGCTTATTGCCATTTTGCCTTGCCAATGTTTTACTCTCAACGTGGAAACTTTGTCTTGAATCCTACTAGTTATTAATTTGAAAAACAGCTTTGCCAAGATTATTATGTGGTCTGTACAATCGCTGCGTCATTTCTTAACCATTTTTGAAAGATTTTCTTCCTTCTGTGCTGTTGAAAAGTATGTGATCAAAAATGTTCCATCTACAATTGTATCTGCTGTGTGTGACTTTCAAAAACGAACTAAAAATAACAAAAATTAAAATATTCTGAGAAAAGATGTCACCATGAGGTTCATATGGAGGCAAAGTTCAATGCAATGTAACTTATGTAAGTTTTGAACTTGGGCTTGTCAATGAGAGTGATTTGGACCCCCTTTTTCCCTTCACATTCTTTGTATCTGTTAAGTTTCTTGATTGTACAGGTCACATGGTGGGGATAGTCAGTGAGTTAAGTATCAATTTTCGTGTATATAATTATTATGGCAACCTTGTATATGCCACATTATATTTACTAGCCATTTTTATTAACACATCACTGATACCTTGACTTGCTGCCCCGCTATGCCAATTTTGTGTCCGATATACTCTAAAACAAATGATATCCTGTGGATTTACAGTGTGTCCGTTGCAGAAAAGGTCCACGTGCGTGTAACAGGCGTGTTTTGCTGCAGAAAGATTCTATTGTTAAATATTTGCAGCAAACCGAGCCATGTGAACAATAATGTAACCATGATACCAGTTGTGTAGCTGACACACTGTAATCTGAAACAATGAAATTCCTTAAAGTTGACTTTCATCAGCTGTATCAATAAGATGAAAGGACCATTTATTATTTATTATTGACATTTTCATTTGAGCTTGCAAGGCTCAACAATGTATTTTTTAACTCGTGTATTTTATGTTCATGATTATTTTTTGTTGTACGATAGACCACTGATTTAGCTTGAAGTTTATAATGGCTGATTTTACACAAGCTGACATGAGTGGACCATTGGAAAAACATACTGGACATAAATACAATGGGGGATAGTGATTATTTTGTTTTAAAAGTATGAAATATAAAAAAAGAAAACAGAAAAAAAAGATACAAGATGATTTTTGTGTGTTTATATCCCAACATGCATTGTGTCAAATCCTTTTCACACATTTATGCATTGATTTACAACACTTATTATTGAATCATGTTTAGTAGATACTATTTAGCTGACTTGAAATGCATGCTGGGATATGAATATGATATTGTAAATGCTTCATGGTTTGATTAAAGGTGGGCATCTGTGAGGATGCTCCATGTCAAAACTTTACCTTTGGTGTGTGCAGAATATTTCTTTGTCTTTAGGGATGCCGACTTAATCACCTCATGGGCTCCAAAGAAGATTTCTAATATCCTTCCCAGGGTCCTTTGCAACTTCTATTACCCTATTCTTTCCATTAACGACCAGGGCACTTAGTCATTTTTGGTGGGCGCTTATTTTTTACATTAAAAGCCGACAAAAGCACAAATCCATCATCAGTGTGTCATGATTCAGATTGGCAAGGGCAGATTTGTTTTGTTTTGTTTGTTGTTAATGGCCTGTCTTTTCTTACAACCAGAATCTTATGTTAGAAAAATAATTATCTAGCATGAATCACAGTGTTTCTGTTATTTAAAACAAACTCGTATTGACCATAAAAACAGCTGGCTCTCAATATGCGATATTCAAAATTCTGTGCCGAAATTGCCTAGTGCAATGATGTATTATTGTCTTCATTGTATTACTGGGACGTCATTGCACTAGACAATTGCAGTACCTTTCAATTTGGAATGTCCAGAGATGGCTGTTTTATTCATTTTATGGCCATTATGAGGTTTTTTCTAACATGTTGTGATTGCCGGAGACTTTAATTTCTTTTTATTTTAAGTTCAGTTGGAAGAATGCACCTTCGGAAAACAACTTCTAGATAAGTGAAAATGTGCAGAAAACGATAAACTATGTAAAAAAAAAAATTAAATGTCCATACGGATCAACAGGGGTCAAATTTCAAAATTACTCAGATTTTGTTGATTTCGGAAAAAGTATAGTTTGACCTATCTGCGGCATACTGTTCTTGAGTTCTATTTAACAAACAGGTAAAAATGGGGGGATAGTTTTGATATAAAATTGATCGATTGAGCCCATATTTATTAGTCGAGCTATGAGTTTAAAAATATTGGACGAGACGTAGTCGAGTCCAATATTTTAAAACTCATAGCGAAACCAATAAATATTGGGCGTAAAGCATCCAATTTTATCATTATTATGTTTTGGATTCAATATTTTTACACACTTGGATTCAACAAAACATAATAATGTTGAAAATGGGTCAAAAACTAAAGGTGCTCCGATTTCAATGAAAATGGTATGAAATTGTCGGTCATGTAAAATGAATGTTTTGTTACCTAGGAAACATCACATGGTCAATGGGTGTTGACCTTTATTGTCAGAATTTGGCAAAAACAAAGCATTCTAAACAGTGCAAATTATTTTAATGAGGTGATTTTACAAATAATTAAAAAATTATTTTTCTTAATTTCACATTCATGAGGAACAATTTCACACCATTTTTGTTAAAATCAGAACCCTTTCAAAAAAACTGCCCCCCTCCCATTTTGACTTTTTTTGATAAGTCAAGAACAGATAGTTCAAACAAACAAACATAAGCAGTACACCTCTCCAGACTGTACCTTCCTCCCCTCTCCCCCAAAATATCACTCCACTTTTCAGTTTAAGAACAGCCTAGGATAGAAACGTCCATGACGGTCAAAATGGGAAAGAAACGTTTACAAAGGGAAACGGTTAGAAAAGGGACCACTTGTCATGTGTCAAGCAATCTTTTAGAGGGGGGGGGGAAATTCTGCCTGCCCTTCTCATCCTGAACATTGAGTATGTGTTCGACTAATATTTCCATCGTAATAATTAAACAACGGTTTGTGTGCTTTATTCAAAATCTCGGGATATTGATTTTTGCAGGGTATGTTAGTTTAATAAAGTACATTACAATTGTGTAAAAAGCAGAATTTTGAAAAATATTGAGGGCGTCCTCAGCAAATGGTACAATATGGCTTTAAGTAGAGAAATTAGGGACTGTTCACAAGCAATTGTTGGGGTACCTGATGCAAAAATATTTCATGACAATTTTTCGAGCCCCCTTTTTTCAGATCTCAAAAATTTCAAGCTGTCCCCCCTTTGACATGAAAATGAAAATTATGGGTCAACCCCATAGAAAAGCATATAAACTCAATTTTCCCAGGAAAATTTGTGGTCAATTTTTCTCCCCCCTAAGAGGGTCAAAACTTTTAAGGCCCCCCCCTTTTGCATCAGAACGATCCCTTAGCTACTACTACAATTTGTATAGAACTTGGTCAATAATGCTGTCACTGCTGTTTTCCTTGTTTTTTGCTAAATGTTTTATTTCAAAAATCCCTGATGACAATTTTAATAACTTACATTGTATCCTTCACTTTTAAACAATTTATACACAACTCTTTTTTTACACTGGGGTCACTGAATAAGCCTTCAAAAGTAAGAGAGGGGAGATTGTTGCTGGTTGTGATCTTAAAAGTTAACACCATTTGTTTTAAACCAGACATGACCAACTTTGAATTCACATTTAATACACATTTTATCCCAGATCAAAAATGGGCCATGAACTAGCCCCACAGGGCCTTTTTTTAAACCAACTATATTGTATTCCAAGACACCATCCGGAGAACTGAAAAACTGAAGAACAGCTCACACTTCACAATCATTTTGCATGGTGTCTTGGAGTATATAGTTTGTTAAAGAAAAGTCCCTGTGGTAGGGCTACCATGAACTGGGTAGCAACCGGTAAATGCTGATTTTCCACCAGTTTGGGTAAGTGTGCATTGTATAGAGGCTAATGTTTGAGTAGAAAATGGCGCCGGCTTTATGGAATGTTTTCAAAGCATGAGGCCATTGGAAGTTTTGAGCAACATTGAAAGCATGATGGAATTAGCAGGCACCGTCTGGACCAAGTGATGAGATTTTGTTCCTTGATCATGAATGGACCCGAGATTGCTTGGATTTTCATCCTCAGGGGAGTAGGCCTCATCTACTTGAATCTTTTAATTCACACTCCCTGATCCCTGTGTGGAAGATTAAGGTCATGTCTTCCATAGGGGGATGTATGAATTTCAACTGGAATAGCACAATGCTCTGTCTTATAGTAAACATCTCAAAAAAAGTAACTAACCCCCCTTAAATAATGACCATTATTCAAAAACAGGTGATTGTATTACAAATCTGTAAATTGCGTTTGAATGGATCACACCACTAAATCAAGTTCCTATTCTTTTATGTGTTAAGAGGTACCTAAGAAATCATCATTTTCTCATGGTTAGAACGTGCTAGGGCATTCAAAACAAAAAATTTCTAAAAGATTGTAATTATATTCTACCCTAAAACCACCATTATTTTGGTAGTTGAGTGGCTCGATTTTTCGCAGTGGTGCATTGAACATGATGTACACCAAAGCCTACATCTCAGCGCCTCTATGCTGTGATGTCATTTGGTGCATGGAAATAAAAAACCTTCCTAAAATGTCAGAATTGTAATATTTATTTATTATTTTATGCTTGGATGATAAGAAAAACATCCACAGAGCACAACTATCACCAAAAAATGGGCACATCAGCCTTCATTTCAAACTTTTTTGCCATTTAAAATGCACCTGGTATGGTCAGCGCATAAAAACACTGGTTGTTATTTCTTCAGTCAGATAGGGTTGGACCTGATTTAGTGGTGTGATCTCTTAAGGGAGCAAAAATTGTTTAAAAAGATCATTTTACATGATATTCAGTCTTTGAATAATTCAAGTTTAAATATAATTCTGACTCAAATTAATGCAGCATGTGCATTGCTAATCATGCGCTATCTACTGAAGATAGCAACATTAAGATATGATGATCAGGCAGGGCCTTAAGTTTTTGCTTCTCAACCTTTCAGATGTTTTTAATTTAGTCACAGGACACATGTAAAAGTTGAGACAAATGTTTATATATCCAGATCCATTGTCAAGTAGGCAATGCCATGTAGGTCAAATTACTAATGAAACCCAGCATCCCTTTTTAAAGGGTTTTCTTGTTTGGTGTTTTCTTGAGAAGGAATGACGGTATTAAACAAAACTAAATTAACATTTTATCGATGACACCAGTTGAAATAGGAACGAAATCCATAATTTTAATGTCATCGTTTAGGAATAAATAATGCTCTGAATACGAGGGGGTATCCAAAAATTTTTGAACCATAATGTACATAAGGACCAGTGATTACACTGACAAAATTTCATCGGTATAGCTCTTTCACTTCTGGGTGATGTCAAAAACTTTTGGATACCCCCTCGTATAAATACTAAAACGCAATCGCGCATACCTTGCGGAGCTTCACCTAATTTCGTGCAACAAAAACCGGTGGACCATCATCACCATGATCACTTATAGTAGACCCTATCCAATAGCCGGAACGGTATAACAATTGAAATGGCAGCCATGACAGAGTTAGAAGACGAGGTTTTCTAATGTTTTCAAATCAGAAACGAGTCTCCGAGTATTTCTATTTTATAGTACTGGGGCCCGAGCACTGATGAAGACCTCGGCATCGCTGGATTTAAATGTTTTTACTGACTTGGAACTTTTGCCATGTTTAAAGACCTTTGTCTGACTCTGCATTTATTTTATAGACCTATTGGTCTAATGGCTCGCATCCAACACCTTACTTGGAAAACCACTTTTATTAGCCATGACAGAGGCTCTTGGTGGACAGATTTTTGTTGTTAAATTCGATAGGGTCTATCTAAGTTGAGAATGGACTGTCCCACTCGATTTGCGAAAAGGTCGCGATCCATTCTGGTGGACCCCAGTAACTGCCTAAAATGAGGCAAAATTGAAAAGAAATGGGGTTTCAAATTGAACTTTGGAATTTGAAAAGTATAAATCATGTTGGGTCTAAGGCTGTGCTGACACTTTTCTTTGATATCAAACTTTGACCACAATTTTTTACTTTTTCAAATATCTTTAAAAAAACAAGAATCTAAAGACAGTAGAAGCTTTTCTGATGCAGAAAATGTATTGCAAGTTTACACTGGACTTCTTATCCCCCAGCTATTTCACTGTATTGTGTCTATCCATCACTTCAACATTAATGGAACCAATTTAGAAAATTGAAAACACCCTGGGTGCACGTGGGCGCTTGTTGGGGCATGGGCGCTAAATGGAATGAATACAGTACTTGCTGCAATGATTGCATTTCCCCATGCAATTTGGTGGGACAGTCGCTTGATCATGTTGATGAGTTGAGCCGCTCTGAGTGTTCAAGATGCATTTGTGGCCATAAAACCCTGAAAGGTTTAAGAAACGCTTCTTGCATTTATCGCACTCGTATGCTGTTTTGGGAAACTACAACTACTTCATCTACACCTACATGCATTTTGTCCCGGCCCCCCAACTCAACACAGATGTTGGCAACCATAAGAGTTACCAAAAAGTGCAGAAAAGGGGTAATTTTTTACCAGTGGCAAGGACATGAAATTGGCAAAATAGGGGTATTTAAGTTGGACTGTCTCGTAGATTTGACTGTGAAATCAGCAAAATAGGGGTATTTAATTTGCACTGTCCACGAAATTTGGATAAAAGGGGTACTTGAGAAAATCGACTTAATTTTTTGGCAATATTTAGTGTCATTGAAAAAGGGGTGTTTGAAATGCTAGTCATTTGAAATGGGTGTTTGACATTCTAGTCATTGAAAACCACCAAAAAGGGGTTGTTTTTGGCCCAATTTTGTCGATGTCCTCGATTTTGTATGAAAAAGGGGTTAAATTTGATGAAAAATCATTGCAAAAAAGATTTGGTAACTCTCATGGTTGCCAACTTTTGTGTTGAGTTGGGGGGCCGGGCATTTTGTGTTCATTTAGGTTGTCGTTTGTGGCAAAACCCGTTTCACATTTACTGCACGTCCATCTGAGCAGCGAATGTTGCCTTGCGACTCATCACATGTCTGACAGCATCTACGTAAGAATGCATAATTGCTTTGTGTTCAAATAGTTTGTCATTTGTGGCAAAATCCATTCCACATTTATTGCACGTCCATCTGAGCAGCGAATGTTGCTCTTTCAAATGTCTGACGACATCTGATGCAGTTATAAAACGCATGTTGCAACAACTGCAATAATTTGGTTGGATGACTCTTGCTTGTTGAGTTGGACCACTTTGAGTGTCCGAGGGCCCATATCGCGCCCGGTGTGTTTGAAATGTCTGTTTTGTTGCCTTGATACTGCTTGGAACTGCTGTTGGTAGTAATCTTGGTGGATAAGTTCTAGTTCCTGTGACATACTGAATCACTTGTGATTCTATGAAGTCAGTTTCTTTGAAGTGTCCACTGCAAATATGGATGTGTTTGTTGTGAAAATCTTTAACACTTTGGTCCATGAAAGTTCGCCAAAGCTTGTAAACACCTTTAGGAGCTTCGAACACACTAAATTCCCCATCTTCGCTTCGATTACTGCATCCTCCAACCATGCAGCGTCGCCCAACATTCTTACACTTTCTTACACTTTGAGTGTCCGAGATGCATTTATGGTCATCAAACGCTGAAAGCGTTAATAAACGCTTCTTGCAATTGTCGCACTCATAAGCTAAAGAAAGTTCCTTTGTTTGTTGAATCCAATTTCCCGAAACAATAGAGAGTCCTCGGCACAGTGTGATACCTTTACACACTTTGGAGATTATACCTTTCCATTTGGAACGTCTTCTTATGTGCCTCCTGTACCTCTCAAAATCGGGCCACCATCGTAAACAGCACCTGCATTCAAATGGTTGTAGAATATTCTTGGTGATTTTAGATGGAGGCGCTTGGATTCTGTGAGAAAACAGATAACAAAAGGTGTTTAATAACACAATTAAATCATGCATCTGCTGCTTTCAAAGAAACTTGTGAGTGCCCCTTTAAATCATTGAAATTGATTATTAATGGTGCCACTTTAAGGGATCTGATATTAACGTTTAGCGATGTTTTCCTTGTATTCAGAGTGCAATTCGATGTCTGATGTCCACAAAAAACACTGCCCAAATGCTCATACGCCTGCCTCTTAATTTCACCAATCAGCTGACCGCAACTAGCAATCAGTCTCAAGTTACACATTCCTGCGTGGTTATAGGTATAAAGAATGATCAGTCAACAATCGGTCTTTCAAACCAAGAATTTTTCCGGGGGGGTGCAAAATGAAATCTGGGGCAATAGAAAATGAAACTTTGCCCTTGACAAAAAAAATGGAAGGGGATATTTATTTCAAATTTGGGGCCCCAACAATTGAAAGAAAAAAAATGTAAAAACTAAAGAAAAAACTAAAAAATTCAATCCATACAGAATGAAATCAAACCATCCTACTAGTAAATTAATGTAGCTCAGCAAGTCAGCCCTGATCATCTACATGTTACTAGTAGTAGTGGTGCAGCTAGCCTAGGGAGCCAATGGAGGGCACATGCCCTTGGCGCTGTCTTAGAGGCCCAAACCGACCAATTCAGCACCCTCTAAATCAATTCTATGCCCCTCCAAGTGGTGAAACACAAAATTTCCATGCACTTTACGTGCTTCTCATTTGAAATTCCATTTTTCAAGGTCATTGACCTTGATGATCTATCTTCAATGGCTTCCTCATGGTGAGTATGGGGCCTCCAAATTTTGACCTGGCCCATGGGCCTCCAAAAAGATAAATTCGACCCTGCATGGAATGCTCCCTCTTAGCGCCACCACTTCTTAAAAAGTCACATCCACCTACCTAATTTGGTTTCCTGGCATTCTGTACTTGGCTTCTATGGTTGGATTATTTGTTGATAATACTTCATGGGCTGGTGCCACTCCCTGAAGAACAGAAAATGAACAGACAAAATAGTGTAAATCTAAAAGTGACATGCAATTTGCACAACAATCATTGCCAAACTGCTCACTATGAGATATGAGTAAACAATAGTACTGTATTCGTTCCAATAAGCGCCCATGCCCCAATAAGCGCCCATCTGGGGTATTTTCAATTTGCTAAAAGCTACTAGAATGTCTCGGGACCCTTTTATAATGTAAATTTTTCTCTATAAATAAACGCCTGTTAGGAAAAAATTAGGCAAACAATGTAAAAAATAAGCGCCCACCCAAAATGACTTTGTTAAGCACCCTGGGCGCTTAAAAAAATTCCTGGTGCCGCCACTGGAGCTTTCTGTGATACTTTTTAATATTGACCTATATTGTGAGTTTTTGTCATTTTTGCCCATTTTGCAACTTTGCTGGCAAAAACCGAACCCTGCCAGGGGCAGAGACTGCAACTGACAGCTGCATAAATTTTATGATAAAACTAAGACTAACATTAACAAAAAGACTTGAGAATATACACAGACAGTGAAAAAGACTAACCTTTCTTCTTGTACATACATCCACTCTCTGCACCGTGTCTGCGGTGGTGCTCACAAATGTTGATCTTGTCGTGCAGGTGGGTGTAGTAGTGACAGGCGATGGAGACATGGGAGTAGTACTCGCTGGCATGTCCATGATGTCTGGGGGATCCAAGCGCCCATATCGCACCCGGTATGTTTGAAATGGCTGTTTCCTTGCTTTGATGCTGCTTGGAACTGCTGTTGGTAGCAATCGTGGTTTAAGAGTTCTATGTCCTGTGACATACTGAATCACTTGTGATTCTACAAAGTCAGTTTCTTTGAAGTGTCCACTGCAAATATGGATGCGTTTGTTACAAAAATCTTTGGTACTTTGGCCCATGAAAGTTCGCCAAAGCTTGTAAACACCTTTTCCAGGTTCGTACACACCAAATTTGCCATTTTCGCTTTGATTACTGCATCCTTCAACCATGCAGCGTCGCGCATACCTCCGAGACATTTTGGTGTGAACTTTGTCCAGCAAGCACAATCGTGACAATGCAATGTCCTGGACCGAATAATCCCAATACAAAATTCACCTGCTGATCTGTATATTCTGTCTAAAAAGGAAAAAAAAATGGTTTTATTTCAAACTCTATTGGTGACCCACAGGTTAAATTGCTAAAATTTACATTAAAAAAAACAGGCAATGCAATTTGACTAATTTGAAAGCAGCAGCTTAATCAGAGCCAATATTGCAACATTGAAACAAACACCAGGGCTCGAATTAACCGAAGGCCACCGAGGCCATGGCCTCCAGTGCCCTTAGACTTGGCACTGATGCCTCAGCACTGCTTCAAGTTTCAAAGTATTCTTCAGCACTAAATGGCATTGGTGCCTTTGCAAAGGATTTGTTGATGGCCTTGAAATGGATGCCCTTCAAAATTTCTAATTCGAGCCCTGCAAACATCTATACTGGTAGTCTAGTAAACTAGTATACATGCAAACATCCAACCCCAACCCATCCTCCCGTAGGCAATGAGGATAAAGAGCCTTACCCAAGGACCAAGCCTCTCATTTTTGGGGTAATTTTGTGCCGGGTACCCTATGTAATTTATGGCGGGTACCCAGGTAGACTATGCCATAGTCGAATTTTATTAAAAATATGTTATTATTAGTCATGATGAACCCATTTCGTTGAACTCAAAATTATACTGATGTTTATTAAAATTAAAGTATTCAATAGTAAAATGGTCATAAAGAATTAAGAATATCAGATGATTAGTGACAATAAAAGTAATTGAATGCAACATTATCTTGCATAATTATAATGGCTCACTTTAATACTGAACAATTCTGATTTTGGAATCTACCAGTTTATTGATAGTGAACCACGAAAATCCGACTATGGACTTGCATTGTCTTTCAGGCCTTTGGCTTTGTAATGCATCTACCTCATCACATCATTATTTTCGACATTGCTTATCTCTGTTATGCTGTTTATATGTATTGATGATGATGAAAATAAAATGAATGAAAGATATATATCATAATTCGTGTTCAGCCTTGCCATCCCGTGATTAATAGCACAGCTGAAAGACTAGTGCAGGAAGTTATAAGAAATCTCTCAATGAATGCGGTTCCTTTTTTACGCATAAGATAAACTTCCTGCTTATTATCTTTTGCAACACTCCGTGTACATTTACAATTCGCACACCAGCGGAAAAGTTTACCAACACTCAGCAATTGACCATGGAAATATCAATTTACGCGCGCCGTTATATAGCGGGTATGTATATGAATGCTAGGATCATTCATGGATGACATGGTAAAATAATAATACACAAAACTTGCAAGCATTTTTTTAAAAATATTTTTTATGTTTTGTGCTGCCATATTGGTGGATTCTTTACGGTTTATTTCTCCTCCACATATACACAATATTGCGCTATAAAGCAAAATAATTACGCTATTAAAACATGGGGAAAACATGCAAAGAACGACGTGATCGACGTCAGTTTGACCAGTGTACGCAGACTACGCACAGTACGGTGATCGTCCGGGTGATCAAAATCCTTATGGGGGCCGCCATAGGGTGCTAACGGGTGCCAACAGCGCGTCCGTTAGCACCCCTGCTACGGCTACGTGTACAGTTACGCGTTTCCAACTCAACTGTCAATCATCGGGGGTCAATCACCTCGATCTTGACAACAATGATCTAAATAGACTATTGTCAAGTCTTACGTGTAGGCGTGTAAATTAGGGTTAATTTTCGTGTTTGAAACAGTTTTTTCTTGGCCAGGATCAGGTCAGGATAGCGGGATTGTTGGTAACGTTTGGATGTAATCAATAAAAAAATGTCATTAAAATATTAAAAATAGCTGTACAACATTTGAAAAAAATGCACTGTAGCAGGCTTGAAAAAGTCTAACCGTGGATGCAGCAAGCCGCGATTTTACGGGTTATTTTCATTACTGCAACGCGGTCGCGGAGCACGGGCGCGATGCAGCCGGTAGAAATCGCGGTAGTGTTCCAGGCGGGCCTACGCGATGGCAAGGTAATGGCGGCTTCCTAGTTGTATTACTTTTTATACCGGGTTTTTATATAATATAGAGTGACACTTCCCAATCTTTATTTATTCCCTGGTACATATGGCCATTATGGGAAGTATTAAAGCTTATATATATCTGCATCTGACATTGTATTTGGGCCTACGTAGGTAAACATTTTAATGTCACTTTCGTGTTTCACTTGTCTCACCTGCATATATAACGCATTCAACACTAATAGACAATAATACACTCCAAATTCTTGCTTGTATAACACTAACAGACAAGGTTTGAGTGAACAATCGACGTCAAAAACTACAAATCTATTTTTTAAAGAAACCTAATTTTAGAGAGGTCAAAGAAATATGTTGACCTTTTTTTATACGTCCATTTCCCCAAATAGGGGTGTTTCGGTAGGAGGGGCTGGTCAGGATATCATAATTCGCCATTTTGGTACCAGAATATTTACCAGCACCCTCAGATTCTTCCAATCATAAAACTTTAACCCAATCAAACGTTACTTAGGGGGTTGGCATTTTCTTCAGAAGGGAGGGAGGAGGGTCCCAAAAATACAGGGGAGGGGGTCATAGAATTTTCAGACCAAATATAATTTTTTAACAACCAAAATAGGGGGGGTTATAGAATTATTAAGGGCTGGTGACTCAAAATTCTTTAACTTCACAATCAAAATGTGCAATTTGTACACGCTCCACACGTCTTCTTTACACTTATGATAAAAATTTTAATGCGCTCCGCGCACTTTCTTCCCTCTTACATGTCTTAGGTTTTGTCTTGAGTCTTGTGTAGATGGAGGGGGGGGGTCATAAAATTATCGACCAAAGATAGGGGGTCGTAAAATTTTTTTGCCGCGATAGGGGGTCATAATTGGGACCCCCTTCCGAAGAAAATGCCAACCCCTTACCTAAATCTTACTTTTTTTTATCAGTTTTATAGATCCCTGAATTTATTTAGGGACCATTCACAAACACTTGTCGCCTATTAAAAAAAAAAAAAGGGGGCTGAAATTTGCATCCCTCTGAAGGGGTGGGCCTTCAAAAACATCACCTTAACTTTTCTTGTAGAACATGAGTTTAGGCCCTAGGCCTACACCATTTTCTATTCATGGCCAAAAGGGGGGGGGGGCTGAAAATAGTTTTGGGATTTACTTGCATCAGAGAAGATGAGAATAGCATCTTCTCTGCTTGTATGGTCATTTTCACGGTAAAGGGTGTAACTTTGGATTTTTAACATTATAATCCGTAGTGTTCTAATAAAGCCACAGAATTCCATAATTTTTTGGCCACATAAGTCATCTAGTTAGCAGCTACCTTGGGTAGCATAATCAGCGTTGGGAGTTACTGCGTTCAGTTTTAGCAGGCTTAAATGTACTTAATATTGCCATTTTGAAAAACTATAAAAACAGTAACATTTTTGTAAAACCCTGTGTTTTCTTCAGTTAGTTCATGGATAATTTTTCTTATCCTGAAAGTACAGTCATATGTTCAGTAAACACTGCCACATTAGATTTAATTGTGAACGGCCCTGTATTTTTGAGAACCGGACTTCGATATTTGTCGTTTCGAGGCTTCATTTTCCGTTAACAATTGTTAACAAACTTTGTGGGTGTAGCTTTGGTTCATAATTCTTGGTTATTTCTTCACTTCTTCTTGATTTATAACAGTTGTTATCTTAACTTGAAATGGGTAACAAAAATTAGCCGATTTGCAAGCTTTTAAAATTTTTATAAAATCTTGACTTCAAATAGCCGTTTTTCCGTTAACTTTTTGAAGCCTCCGAAACAAACTGTTCAGCAAGCTTGTGCAAATATAAATAAAAGAGCTCATCCAATCTATTTATCAAAATGTAGCAAAGTAGATCCTCAAGTCACATGTTTTTAAATCGTGGAGATATATATCACCGTTTGAAAATGGGACCCAATACAAACTTTCCGTTAACAATTGAAGCCTCCGAAACAAATGAAGCCTCCGAAACAACAGTAAACTTAATTATCATCTATGCATATCTAAATTGGTGTGTTTCATAATGATATCTGCATTGTAATTATTACTTGATATGTGCAGAATGTCATAAATTAAAAAAAAAATTGACATTATGGTTAATGTTTGAAAAATATACTGATACCTTAAAAAGCCTGTTTCGGAGGCTTCACATGCAAAAAACACCATACTTAACAAATGAGTGAAAAAATTAATGTGTGATAAATCTACAATATCTGCCGCATAGAATCATTGATTCAATACACACAAGAAAATAACAGCTTAGATGATCCCAACACTGTTGTTTTCAAAAAAACTACTTCTGCAATGTTTAACAATTGTTAACATGAAGCCTCCGAAACAAAAAAATGACTTGCTGTGATAATTTAATTTTGTCACAACTGAAATTCAATACTTAGAAGCAAAGCATGAAAATTGGTAATTGTGATATTTTTACCTATTTTTTATGTCAACTTGTAGTAGTTAGCTAATATTTTACTTTTATGATCACCTGTGTTGTTAACTGAAGCCTCCGAAACACAAATCACTTGAATTGCCAATTCTAAAAAATAACTCCAATTTCTGTGAAACTTGGCTGGGAGGTTCCTTTCATCAAGTAGTATTTGTACATGAAGTTAGACATTCAAATTATTTTAGGAACCCAATTAAAACTTAAAAAATATGTTTAAGGTTTGGAAATTTCCATTGTAAATGACACTTGATGTTAAAAATTTTCAAAACTGCAATTACAAACATAGCAAAACATGGTATAAAATTTAACTTATATCTGTTGACTTACTTTGGAATGGAATTTCACATGTATTCCAGCTTTCATGTCAAAATTTTCTAAGGTTATGTAAAATACATTTTTTCTTATATTTTAACCAAAATGTTATGCAAATGTCAAATTTTTATTAGAAATCAAAAGGTTTAAGCCTTGAAACATTATTTTACTTGAATTTAAGTTGCTTCTATGCATGATTTCAGTAAACAGAAACATATTTAAGTGGTTTGAAATTTTGACCCTAAAAATCAAAAGTTACACCCTTTACCGTGAAAATGACCATTAATACTATAAATAGTATTGTAGGCTTACCACTCCCTGGATTTACTTGCATCAATACTAATAGTATTAATGTAGACTTACTGCAGAACTGACACCTTTAGTACAGGTTTGACGATCACGTGACAAATCGAATCTGTGACGTCAATATTAATATCGATATCAATTTAAGGCTGTTCTAGTTAAATTACATACCCATTGGCATTTTGGCTGTTCCATTTAATTTACATACTCAACATTTCCCTGTGCACTTAGTCCATGAATTGATCCTGATTTGCATTGTCGTATGGAGTTATATTTTTGTACACAACAGGGATGTTACTATTGTTTTAACTAAATGAAGCATAGGCCTACTTTTGCTTTTATCTTTCTTTGTCCTTTATTAATTATAAATTAGGTGATTTAATTAATATAATTCTTTGTTTCAGCGACCCAGGGGTAAACAGACAAACAAAAACATAGGTCAAAATCCTTCAATTTCTGTGAAAATTGAACAAAAAGTACCCAAATCCCTACATTTTATATCTCCCTGTGTTATAGACAAATTGTATACATCACATTTAAAATGACTTATAAATTGCCTTATGCTAGTATAATGGGGTCTTATACATTTGTATTGTGTGAACTTTGTTTTTAAATGCCTTTGGCTTCCAGGTTAGTTTCTCGGAGCTGGTGAGGTGTATCTGGGTGTAATTTGGTAGGGTGGTGGTAAGTTAAAGTGGCTGCCCTAAGACTTGATGCATTTTTGGCATAAAATATGCAAATTAAGTAGCTAATTTGCATATTTAACTTAAAAATGTTTTTTGGTGTTTTTTTTGCCATTTGAAGAACTGGTGAAGTGTATAGGGATATAACTTGATGAGGTTGTGGTAAGCGGCAGTTTCACGGAGCTGGTGAGGTGTATTGGGGTATAACTTGGTAGGGTGGTGGTAATTAAGTGGCTGCCCTAAGACTTGATGCAATTTTTAGCATAAATTAGGTAGCTAATTTGCATATTTAACTTAAAAATTGTTTTTGGGTGTTTTTTTTTTTTTATTTTGAAGAACTGGTGAGGTGTATAGGGTTGTAACTTGATGAGGTTGTGGTAAGCGGCAGTCGTAAGATCCGATGCAATTTTTGTCGCATAAGATATGCAAATTAGTCACCACATTTGCCTATTTTTTATTTGTCGAATTGCTTTTGGCCATTTTTCGGAACCATCTTTAACATTACATTCAAATAATAATTACATTGTAAATTGGAACTGACACCAATTTTTTTCAGGAATATCTTGTTTAGCTAGTAGTCAAAAATTATGGAATCAAAACGGAAATTCTGACAAAACTATGATATATCGCTCACGGTGATGTGCGTTAGAAAGTTGGGAAAAATCCTTCTTTAGCGAACTATATTACTTTGAAAAGCTAAAAGATTGATCCAAAAAAAAAGGCTCATGGGCAGAGTTGAAGCCTATCAAAATCGAAAATCTTACACTAAATGACTGAATTTCACGACTAAGTTTTAAAAAAAGATTTGAAAAAAAATACAGTATCAAGCATTACAGTTTTTCCTGACATTTACTGAAAAAATGAAAATTATTGCTTTTCATTTGGCGAGAAAAAAAAATTTACACTGAAAAGGTGTAACTCAAAATTTTGTTCATTTGAATACCAAATTCGATCGTTTGTATTGCCTTATTAAATGACTGAGTGAGCCTTGCAGAACAATAACAATCGGTAGTCCCGCGTCCTAACTGTGTGTGCGTGCACTCACACACGTATTGTCTATGGAGAAACTGATCGATACAAGAAATCCCAGGCCTGTTAAATGGCGTACATACTTGTTTTTGATCCAAATGTAGGCCTATATCAGGGTGTTTCAAGAAATTCCTGATTCCACGGAAAACATTAACCAAACTTTTTCCTGATTGGTCAGTAAGAGAGGACCTTCCTCCATGCAGAGATCAACTTTTTTAATGAAAAATTTAATGAGATGAGAACTACAACAGGTTGAAGTGACACCATTCCGTGCATCAGGTGTTCAAGCGCAATTATTTCGAATTTGGAGTGAATCAGACAAGCAAACTTACATAGTCATAAAATGTAACTATTTTTGAAGACAAAATGTACAGGATGTTAAGAAATTTAAGAATGTTTAAGCCTACCCCGGCCCATCTCAAATCATGCACTTCTCACTACCATGTCCATTTCATATGCTATCCATCATCATTGCTCAATGTATTAAAGATAACCTTTGAGTTGGAGCAAATTTCTCAAAATTGGTAGTGATTAATATTACCAAACGTATGCCATGATGAAATATAATAATTTTTGAAGATAAAATGTGCTGACCGTAAAAGATTGAACAATGTTTAAGACTACCGCCATTCATTTGAAATAATGCACTTATTGTTTCACCAAACAAACCATGGGTTTTGAGGTCTTATATTTTTTGTTGTATGTCAACAAAATCGATTAAATTTTCAGGATGATCTTATTTTCATGTTGTTATAAGCAAATATAATGTTCCAGATAACGCTAGTTAATAAATACATTAAGAAAAGGTACCTTCAAATTGCACTTTCTGTTAGTAATCCTTTTTGGACTTTAACTTTTTAACATGTTCTAGCAGCCCTATATAAAACCGTAACACTCAAAAGGCCATATCTCTGGAATGAAACGTCCGATTAAGATTATTTAAACGCCAAAATGTTTCTTTCATCAATTCCCAGCCAATAAGTTAGGTCTGAATCAATTTAAAAGTACTTCAATTTTTAGTGGACATGCCTACTAATAGTAATGTAGGCTTATCACTCCCTGGATTTACTTGCATTAATACTTATAGGAATGTAGGCTTACCACTCCCTGGATTTACTTGCATTAATACTAATAGTAATGTAGGCTTACCACTCCCTGGATTTACTTGCATTAATACTAATAGTAATGTAGGCTTGCCACTCCCTGGATTTACGTGCATTAATACTAATAGTAATGTAGGCTTACCACTCCCAGGATTTACTTGCATTAATAGTAATGTAGGCTTACCACTCCCTGGATTTAGTGCATCAATACTGATAGTAATGTAGGCTTACCACTCCCTGTATTTACTTACATTAATACTAATAGTAGTGTAGGCTTACCACTCCCTGGATTTACTTGCATTAATACTAATAGTAATGTAGGCTTACCACTCCCTGGATTTACTTACATTAATACTAATTGTAATGTAGGCTTATCACTCCCTGGATTTACTTACATTAATACTAATAGTAATGTAGGCTTACCACTCCCTGGATTTACTTACATTAATACTAATTGTAATGTAGGCTTACCACTCCCTGGATTTACTTACATTAATACTAATAGTAATGTAGGCTTACCACTCCCTGGATTTACGTGCATTAATACTAATAGTAATGTAGGCTTACCACTCCCTGGATTTACTTGCATCAATACTAATAGTAATATAGGCTTACCACTCCCTGGATTTACTTGCATTAATACTAATAGTAATGTAGGCTTACCACTCCCTGGATTTACTTGCATTAATACTAATAGTAATGTAGGCTTACCACTCCCAGGATTTACTTGCATTAATAGTAATAGTAATGTAGGCTTACCACTCCCTGGATTTACTTACATTAATACTAATTGTAATGTAGGCTTATCACTCCCTGGATTTACTTACATTAATACTAATAGTAATGTAGGCTTACCACTCCCTGGATTTACTTACATTAATACTAATTGTAATGTAGGCTTATCACTCCCTGGATTTACTTACATTAATACTAATGTAGTAATGTAGGCTTACCACTCCCTGGATTTACTTACATTAATACTAATTGTAATGTAGGCTTACCACTCCCTGGATTTACTTACATTAATACTAATAGTAATGTAGGCTTACCACTCCCTGGATTTACGTGCATTAATACTAATAGTAATGTAGGCTTACCACTCCCTGGATTTACTTGCATCAATACTAATAGTAATATAGGCTTACCACTCCTGGATTTACTTGCATTAATACTAATAGTAATGTAGGCTTACCACTCCCTGGATTTACTTGCATTAATACTAATAGTAATGTAGGCTTACCACTCCCTGGATTTACTTGCATTAATACTAATAGTAATGTAGGCTTACCACTCCCTGGATTTACTTACATTAATACTAATAGTAATGTAGGCTTACCACTCCCTGGATTTACTTGCATTAATACTAATAGTAATGTAGGCTTACCACTCCCTGGATTTACTTACATTAATACTAATAGTAATGTAGGCTTACCACTCCTTGGATTTACTTGCATTAATACTAATAGTAATGTAGGCTTACCACTCCCTGGATTTACTTACATTAATACTATTAGTAATGTAGGCTTACCACTCCCTGGATTTACTTGCATTAATACTATAATAGTAATGTAGACTTACCACTCCCTGGATTTACTTGCATTAATACTAATAGTAATGTAGGCTTACCACTCCCTGGATTTACTTGCATTAATACTAATAGTAATGTAGGCTTACCACTCCCTGGATTTACTTGCATTAATATCAATAGGAATATAGACTTCCCACTCCCTGGATTTACTTGCATTAATATTAATAGTAATATAGGCTTATCACTCCCTGGATTTACTTGCATTAATATCAATAGGAATGTATAGGCTTACCACTCCCTGGATTTACTTAATTAATTAATTAAATTAATACTAATAATTCAAAACAGCATGCAATCATGTGACACAACATCCAATCGGGATAAAAACAAATAAATACACAAAGTTAAAAACCCAATGTTGAATACATGTTTTGATCCTTTATTTTCAACCCCTGTATCAATGATAAGTATGATTGATATTAAATGTGGGAACATTATGAGGTGTTAAACTAACCATTTAAAATAATCTGATATTTAAAGAATCAACATTTATCCAGGTAATTTTCAGAAGTAATTCTGTTACCATTTTTTGTGTAATTCCGTTACCGTAGCCTGTTTGGAAAAACGATTGAGTATGGAGTATTCGCGAGAATATAACACAATAAATTCCTGCCAGGATATAGTTGATAACATAGGTAATAAAGACCAGAATCAACCTGAGGTCAATGTGTTATAGATTTCTTAGAAATTCTATTGAAAGTTAAGGCAAAATATAAAACCCAATTTTCTGATGTAATTCCGTTACCAACACTTGCCAACATTCTTTAAGTCTTGGACCCTTCCATATATGTGACACGATCAAGGGAATGAGTCGGATGTCGCTAACATTGATTTTGAGATATTGGCAAAGAAAGTGTTGAAATTCTTTTGTTTTCTGCGATTGATAAAGTGACATAACTTTTCAAAAGAAGTCGTATCAACTTGGGGTTTTCAGTTTCTGAAAGCTTTAAATGAATGTCCTCTTTAGAAATATATGTATAACTCATTTTCGACCACAGTCGACAAGTGACTCATTCCCCTTGATCATGTCACATATGCAGAAAGTTTTTGATATATCATTTTGATATGATAGCAGGGGTATCACCTAACCAGATCAAACTTAGTATAATCAGTTAGGCCTTAACACTAATCCATAGCATGTTACATTATGGCCAAAAATGTCTCTGAATTGTAATTCCATTACCGTGGAATTGCCCAGATAATTGACCACATTGACTCATGTAGTTAAGTCTATGTTTCACTGGCCATTGATTTCAATGGGGTGCTAATTGGAGTTACTTCTATGTGTTTATTAGGAAGTGCTCATGTTTCTCAAAATTTTGATATCAAATTCAAAATCTCATTTTCGCAAAAAATAGAGTTACATCTTTGTGTCACTGACCCCTCGACATGTGGTAGATCAATTGAAGAGCTTATTTCCAAACCGTGTTAAGTCCACCCACCTTCAAAAATTGATGTTTTGATGAAAATGGGTAGTGAGTAACTAGGGCTATGCAGCAATATGTGTGTTTTTTCCCAAAATGAGTTAAGTCCCGAAATATTGACACTCAAAGTATTGATTTTTTTCCAAAACGTGTTAAGTCCAACCAAGTTTTGTAGCAAACCGTGTTAAGTCCACGAACACTGCCCTCGTGGCCAATAATCCAATCAGAGCAAGAGAACTGTGGCAGCTTGTAGGCAAGTAGCACGGCACAGGGCTTCCAATAGTTAATCGCCCAGTTCTGCATGATTGATAACACTGCCTTGCTTTGCGTCTTCATTCTTTTTTGGTCTGCATTTAAATAATAATATTAGTAGTTTGCATGGGATTTCAGAAATATTTGATAGATACCTCCAAAAAAGCTACTAAATTCCAGTGGCGGCGCTTACGGGGAGGCAAATATTTTTCTTGCCCCCCCCCCACTTTTGAGGCAAAACCCCCAAAATCACGTACATTTCCACTTTTTGCCGTAATTTTTGCATAAAATTGGTCAATTTTGCCCCCTGAAATTCACTTTGCCCCCACCCCATGCCCCCGAAAAAAAAAAAATCCTGGCGCCACCACTGCTAAATTCAAGGTATTATTTTTAACTTGAAGGATTAAAAACTTTAAAAATAAAAAATGACTGTCAATATGGGGGGATTGTGATTATGGGATAAAATAAGTAGATATTTCAGGTCATCACTTATTGTCAGTGAAATGATGTTTATTCAATTCTGAAAAATGAAATACAATCACTAAGTTTTGAATTTTGAAATATTAAACGTCAAATTTGGGTCACAAATGAGCGGGAGGAGGGGGTTCGAGATGCAAAGTGTTTTGTGGCAAGATTGTGTTTGATAGTATAGAGAGAATTACATTTTGTATGCTTTAAATAAATTTGTTACCTTTTAAGACTAGTTTGAGAAAAATGAGATTAGTTCTGTGTTACAGATATTGTGTTTTGTGTCAAAACGTGTTAAGTCCATGCCAGAAATTGCGTTTTGTGTCAAAACGTGTTAAGTCCATGCTATTTTTAAAATAAATTAATTCATTTAAAAAAATCAAAAGTGTCTAGATTTTAACTTTACATGTTTATATGGTCCTATATATGTCACCTTCACTTCACTGTAATTTTATAGAAATCGAACTTTTTTTCATTGCTATAAAGAAAATTCCTGATTTTCTTCAAAGTGAATCTTGTGGACTTAACACGGTTTGGAAATAAGCTCTTCAATTGTAGAAAGTGCTCAATTATACTTAAAATTAATAAATAACATTAATTAATTAATTGACCTACGTTAACAATCCCGTAAGAATCCAATATCTTCAGTTTCACCAACTGACGCACGATCAACATACGCCACTATGTGAAACAGCAAAAATCGGATTTGATGACCTTTAGGCACATCATAACTTCGTAAGTCAATAATGTGGCATATGCCTCAGGAACAAGCCGAAAACCACAAAACCTCCGTTTCACATAATGACGGATGATGTGTAGTATGGTACAAAAACACATTGAAAGTCTGATATGCTCCATGTCACTGTTGTCACATAGTGGCATATAAGTTTAGAGCTAGATATATGCTGTAAAAATTATTCCTTTTTAGCTATTTAAGTTAAAGTTTAATAGTTAAATCCATTATATTCAATTTCAAACGTAATCGGTCCACTAAGAGATAACATTGGAGGAGTACCGACTATGTTATTAGTAGCATATCCTTCAAATGCATTTTTCTCTGAAATGTATTTTGCATTTATCCTACACGTACACCACTATGTGTTGCGACCAACAATTTTAAAAAAATACTTTAGCACTCACCGATGAAGCCTTTTCAACTTTTCAGTTTCTCTGTTATATACTTCTTTCATAGGCTTAGGAACCGGGGGCTTGAGGGGACTCAGCCCCTTCAATAATTTTGGTGCAGGGGCTGGAATACCTTTCAGTGCCCCCAATAATCCTAGGTGAACTTAACAAATTGTGAGTAAAATAGAGGGAAAAGGGGTCTTTGTGACCTATATTTTGCAAAATTTTCTGACTGCAACGGGGGTAACCCCCTCATGCACCCCCACCCCACCCCCAAGTTTCAGCCCCCCAATGTTGAAAATCTTCCTAAGCCTATGTCTTTAATGAACTTGAATAAAACAGTATTCGTCATAATAAGCACTTACTATCATACATGTAAGTATACATTTCAAAAAAACATTTGAACCACTAAATGAACAATTTGAAAGATCACAATGATGAAATCAAAAGCAAAGCAAAAGCATGTTTTAACTCTTAATACACAAATTCCAACAAACACATCAAATCGTAAAGCAATCCACATACAGCCTAAAACTAATACAAATTACAATCAAGATGTTGATACAGGCCATTTGATTCAGTGAGCAGAGAAAATGAAAACTTAATATGCTTCATTGTAATCAGTGAGAACTTTAATTAGTTTGTTTGGGTCAACGTTTATCCTGTTTTGTATCTGTTACTGTATTTTACTATTTATTGCTTGCCTGCTTTGTAAAATCATCACATTTGATGAGTTTCAGTCTTTTTCGCCTTGTTCTACTTGTTGTTGTTTTTAACCCCCTGGGCACTACCTGCCGATCTAATATTGCCTCTGGTCAATTACATGATATCTTCACTTTAATCACCAATCAGAATGGAGCTTTGGAAATAATTCACCCCAATTTATGTGTGGTGAAATTATTCTAACAATGTTGCTGATTGGTCCAATTGATAATGAAAACTTCTTTTTGGCCAATCGGCAGGTAGTTCTGATGGGGTTAATGTTTATACTTGTTTGTGCTGTAAAGCGCATTGAGGCACTTTGTAATAATGCGCTATATTAAGTTAAGTATCTGTTTATTATTAGGCAAAAAAAAAAAGGTTAGTCTCAAAGCTCGCGCGCCCATTTGTAAATTCGTGAGATTTGGAAAAAAAGAAATGCGAAATTTTTTTTAGTTTTTCCATAAAAAGTCGGGAATAAAAAAAGAAAAAAAAAGAAAAAAAAAGCATTTCGCATTTGTTTTCAAACCACTCGTGAGCTTTGAGACAAACCATTATTTTTTTTTGGCCTTATTATTATTTTAGATGATGGGTTTTACTGTGCTTAATCAGGTTTTGCTGGCTAAAAAAACCCTTGAAACAAAGGAAACATACATGAATTGTTTTGTTTTTTCGTACAGATGAATCAGTTTCACTGTTTCTAATGTCATCATTCTTGTTTGTTTGAATTTGTTTACTAAGACACTTCCTCTGTTTTGTTTTTGAGATGGCGGCTTTTACTGTGCTGAACAAAATCGTCTTGGCTAGAAAAACCCTTGACCTCATTTTCTGTACGCTGTTTCATCTCCGAAGGGCCGACTAGCGCCGACTAGCTTTATCTCTATGCATCGATTCATGTTCAATTAGGTTGTAGTTAGTTTCAAAACCCATTCCACATTTACTGCATATCCATCGGAGAAATGAATGTTGCTTTGTCGTCGCATGTTGGGCAAAATGTTGGACGACATCTGATGTACTTGCAAAATCCGGGTGCAAAATACATGTTGCAATAATTGCATTTCCCCATGCAATTTGGTTGGACGACAGTCGCTTGATCATGTTGTTAAGTTGAGCCGCTATGAATGTTCGAGATGCATTTGTGGCGATAAAAATCTGAAATCGTCTTGCATTTGTCGCATTTGTCGCGCTCGTATGCATCTGCATGCATAATTGTGTGTTCATTTAGTTTGTTTTTTGTAGCAAAAACCATTCCACTACATTTACTACACGTCCATTTGAGCAGCGAACGTTGCCTCTTCGGTCTGACGACATCTACATGCATAATTGTTTTGTGTTCATTTAATTTGTCATTTGTGGCAAAACCCATTCCACATTTATTGCACATCCATTTGAGCAAAGAATGTTGCCTCTTCACATGTCTGACAACATCTATGTGCATAATTGTTTTGTGTTCATTTAATTTCTCGTTTGTGGCAAAATCCATGTTGCAATAATTGCATTTTGGTTGGATGAGTCTTGCTTGTTGAGTTGAACCACTTTGAGTGTCAGAGATGCATTTGTGGTCATCAAAAGCTGAAAGTGTTAAGAAACGCTTCTTGCATTTGCCACACTCATGTGCAGAAGAAATTTCATTTGTTTGTTGAATCCCATTTCTCATATCAACAGATAGTCCTAGAATATGAGTTGTTTGCTCTTCATGTTGATTTTGGCACAGTGTGATATCTTTACGCACCTTTGAGATTGTACCTTTCCATTTGGAATGTCTTCTTAAGTGCCTTCTGTACGTCTCAAAATCGGGCCACAGTCGTAAACAGTACCTGCATTTCAATGGTTGAAGCAGTAGAATATTCTTTGTGATTCTAGATGGAGCCGCTTGGATTCTGTGAGAAAACAGATAACAAAAGGTGTTACCAAAAATCTAATGTATCTGCTGCTTTCAAAGAAACTTTGTGGGAGGGGAAGGGGGCAGGGATGCAAAATGAAATCTGGGGGGAAAATGGAAACTTTGCATTTGCCCAAAAAATTGGAAGGGAAAAAAATGCAAGAAATCTGTTCTCAAGGTCATAGGGTATCTCATACTTTTGGCCACTTGAGTGCACATGGCTTCCTCACGATGAGTTTTGGGCCTCCAAATTTTGGCCTGGCTCAGTGCCCCGAAAAAGGCAAATCCAACCCAGTGGGGAATGCCCCCGCTTAGCACCCCTGCTTTAAACTTCACATCAACCTACCTTATATGGTTTCCCTGCATTCTGTATTTGGCTTTCGTGGTTGGATTATTTGTTGATAATACTCCCTGAAGAACAGAAAATTAACAGCAAAAATAAGAGTAAATTCAAAAGTGACATGCTAACTGTACAACATTGTAGAATACATTTGTAAAGTGCCTAAACGTAAATAAATTCTCTATGCAAAGTAATGGGACATGTCATGTTTTGCAGAAATTAGAAAAAAAATTGATCGACCAATGACAGACCCATAGAGGTGTTGCTGTTGAGACCTTAAATGGCAAGTCAACTATTTTTTTAGCCAAAATAATCTCACTATATAATATAATGTATAATGGATGTGAGACATGTCCAAGCTGACCAGGTATATCAGAGCTATATACATGTATAGCTCGTGGTGTGCCTGTTACAATACTTTTATTCCAAAAACTTCCTATAGTCAATAAAAGATTCATGACAAATAAAGGGCCCTACAGTATAAGTCACGTGTGTTTTAATAACCGTAAATGTTCGCCTAATGGCACACATGGGCTCCTTATTTGCTGGCGTTTGCCATGGTGGGCCCTATTTACTCATGTTGGGTCACATTTCATAATTTTATTAAATAGATATTCACCTTCTTTGCTCCTGGATTACTTTTCAGTTGTGCCATTTGAATTGGTAGCTGTTATTCTGTGTTTCTTATATGCCAGCTTAAATAGGGTTGTTGGTTCCCTTATATCCCCAAAGCGTATGTTCTGTTTACATGTGGGACATGCAATGTCCTGGGATCGTTGATTTTGGAAAAGTATGGTTAAACATGTTGCACAAAAGAAGTGTTCACACTGGGTCATCACCGGCATGTTCAAAAGGGACGTGCACACTTTGCACTTAAATAGTTGAGCCAATTCCTCAGTATTATGATTCATTCCAGTGACGGGGAGTGCTGTGGAGTCGAGTATTGACTTGAAGATATTTGGAGTTTCGCTTATATCCTCAAAGCATATGTTCTGTTTACATGTGGGACATGTAATTTTGTGGGATCGTTGATTTTGGAAAAGTTCGGTTAAACAAGTTGCACAAAAGAAGTGTTCACACTTGGTCATTACCGGCATGTTCAAAACGGACATGCACACTTTGCACTCAAATAGTTGAACCAATTCCTGGTCCTCAGTATTATGATTCATTCCAGTGACGGGGAGTGCCGTGGAGTCGACTATTGACTTGAAGATATTTGGAGTTTGTAGGTTGAATGGAAGTGAATTTTGCAGATGAGCAAATCTGTTTTTATTTGAAGAATTCCTAAGTTGCCTACTGTCTGTAAACACACATGCGCATGTTTGGCAGTGTGTGCGTACATGTGGTTGCCACTCTTCTGGTTTGGTTAAATGTTGGTAGTGTTGGTACGCATTTGATTCTTTCACCTTCAAGCATATCCTGTAGCAAGCCGTACACATGTGAGATGGGTGCTTGTCACACACATCATTCATGCAGTTTAAACTAAATGCTGCATTTATTTCTCGGATGTATTTTGAACAAGGCTTCAGTGACTTGGCCCTCTTGTCAAGTTGCAGTCTTGAGCCACATATGCGACAAAAATGGCGTAAGGCCTCCTTATGGTAATCCATCGTGCCCTAAAAAGAAAATTAAATTGAATAAAAATATTTTAACCTGTAAGCTTCTGAGTTTGACAAATGGTATGGCTTGAGTACCAGTACCTCCAACAAAGGAAGGGAGAGGGGATAAGGGGATGTGTAAAGTGACGCCAAAAATTTGTGGTCAACGATTTTAATCGTTGACCATAAATTTCTAATCGTTGACCATAAATTTTAATCGTAGACCATAAATTGTTAAAACAATTTATAGTCGAGGCAATTTGGGATTTTGAAATTCCCCCACCCTCGTCTTGGTAGATCCTTGGGGCCAATAATGGATCTCGGCAGCCCTGTTGGGTACATGAAGCCATAACCCTTTTGTGGAAAGACAAAAGTAAATATCAAACATGGTCGCATGTCATACGGTGGGTACCCAAAAAAGGTGCAGGGATTACATTTTTCCAAAAGTTACCGCACAATTTTGATTGGCATTTCGCAGTCCCTTGTCCTACTGAACTGGTTGATGCCTCATTTTAAACCTAATTTTATATTATTTCAGTGTGCTAAAACTTAAAACAATGCAGTTTGCAATATAAAAACTACATTAATGTAAGTGAAAAATGTCAGGGGTGGAGGAGCAGGTGGCTGCGGAGCAGGTGATGTGGTAATGGTGCTTTTTGGCAATGTTTTTAAGGTTATATAATGGATTTTTCACTGGCTTGATTCCAGAGGGGCATAAGTTAATAATAGAAACAGCCATGCAGAAAAAAATGAACTCAAGCGTACTTGGTGTATCAATCTACATGCACAATGTGAGTTTGTTTTAAATAAAACCAATGTGATTTGTGCTTGTTTTTCTAACATTGCCGGAATGTTCCTTTCAAGAAATTATCACAACAATATAACTGTATAATTGTTACTTACATTTGAGCACTGCTTCATTTTACAGCATTGTCTCAACCATCCTGGGCCACCATTATACTTGGTAGGCATCAACTTCAAATAAGAAAATGTTAAGTTTAAAACATGAAATACAAAGTATAAAAAACTTATAATACAAACATCTACAACACTCAACTAAATGATGATTATTCATAAAATGATGATTTATCCAGGCCCGTAACCCCCCCCACGTGCAAAAGTATAACAAAAGTCCAAAAATATGACAATTTGCGAAAGAAAAATCGGGGGGTTTACGCTTTTTTGGTCAAAAAGTTCCAAATCTTGAGTAAAAGTCCACATTTCACAAAATCGCCCCCACCCTGGAAAAAAGGTCCTTTTTCAAAATCAGCACCCCATAAAAAATCCTGCATACAGGCCTGGATTTATCACACAGTATATATGATATTTTGAAGTAAATTTAATATTCCTTGATCATTACAACGCCCCAATTGCTTTGCGGTGCGGTGTATTGCAGATATAGACAAATCCAAGGAGCCAGGTGATGGTCAGAATTCAGGTGGCCATTACTGGGTCCCGTCTGCACAAAACTGGTGTTGTTACTGCCCAATTAAATCCCCTTAAAAATCGATGTTGAATTGTATTGTGTTGTAAACTTTCATCATTCTTTTGTCTATACGTATAACACTGGTGATAGAATGCAGTTTAATATTCCCCGCCAAGGCCACATCATTTCACATTTTAGGTGGAATAGGCCAAAGGGGGACCCACTTATGGCAGCTATTGAGGTATAGGAATGCATGAAATTGGATTCGTCTATATGTTGATTACTTTATACCGCAACTCAACACATTTCCAAGTTAAAATGTATTTAACTTTATTGTGATACCGCAAAGCAATTGCAATGTAGTATGAACGGACCTTAACTCCAATGCATACAGCATTTTAATGAGTTAGAATGATTCCTTAATTGCCTAAGCCATTGATTGCATAAGGCATATGGGTGCAGGCATATGGCTGACAGGAAATTCCAAGGAGCATAGCCATTTTTCCTGGCCTTTTTACCTGTCACTTGATCAACCTCAGTGAAAAGAATGCAACAATTCTTCCTTTGACATTTTGAATTTAAGAAATAATTACATCAATATTCCTGTATTTATCGCTACTTACATTTGAGCAATGCTTCATTTCACACTTTTGCTTGTGCCTCCCTGGGCCACCATACTTCTTCATATCCTTGCAGTATTTACACTCTCCACAATCATCTCGCAGACAGTTGTCGCATATGCCACATTTTGACCGTCGTTTGTTGCTTGATGATTTTCTTGTCTTTGAAGGTGGTCTTGAAGCCAATGACACTTTGTCCCTTCTTGACATTTTGTTTTCCTGTGTGTTATAACAAAAAAAATAGGGTACCACCGGTTAACATTGTTTATGCCCGGCTCTTGAACAATTACTCATAGATTTGAGGGCATGGTCAATTGTTTATGCCCGAGGTGAAGACACACAGTCCCAAACATTTAGTGATTGTTTTTATCAAACAATAAATAACAACTAGAATTACGTGGTTCGTAATTTTAAGGTGGCCCCCACACAAAGGTGTGTAAATAACAACGGTTTGTAAATACAAATAATATAAATATGCAAACAACATGACACAAAACTATACCGCATATCAGGCCACCATATACTATCACCATACTAAGTTTGATATAAAATTGGATGGATTGAGCGTGATACCTGAATTTATCGGTCGAGCTAGAGTTTTCAAATATCACGCGAGACGAAGTCGAGCGTGATATTTGAAAACTCTAGCGAGATCGATAAATTCAGGTATCATGCGAAAAGTATCCATCCAATTTTATCATGAATATTATGTCTTCAGAATCTTTTTTGGTCAAAACACGATTTTTAGTAAAAACAATGATTTTTGGTCAAAATATGATTTTGCTTAAAAATGTGATTTCTTTTCAAAAATGTGTTTGGTCAAATGTGTGATTTTGGGGTCAAAACTGATTTTTTGTCAAAAATGACATTTTTGGTCAAAAATGTGATTTTTGGTCATAAATGTGATTTTTGGTCAAAAATGTGATTTTCGGTCAAAAATGTGATTTTTGGTCAAAAATGTGATTTTTGGTCAAAAATGTGATTTTTGGTCAAAAATGTGATTTTGGTAAAAAAAAAATGTGATTTTTGGTCAAAAATGTGATTTTTAGCCATGGCGTGTCACATTTACAAAATATAAATCGCACCAAAAGAGACTTTTGCACATTAAGTATATGAACTATGCACTCTATGAAGAGGCTACAGATATATGAAAAAACCCTGTAGCTCCAGGTGACCGATACACAAATTTATCAGACAGCCAGGTTATGTACAAAGGTATAGGAGGCAAGATTCTGAAGACATAATAATGAAGTTGATCGGTTAATGCGTTTAAGCTGCAGAGTGGGTTAATTAATTTGCCTCCACCCGGACAACCAGGCAGCCAAACAGCCAGCCAAACAAACAGACATTTGGATGATAACACAAGCGGGGACAAGCCCCGCACATGTGTGGGGGCCAAAAAATAAGATGTAAGATTCTTAGAAACACAATTTTCCTTTGTTTTTTCTATATCGAAATAATCACCCGAAGCAGGTGGGCATTAACCCCCTGGGCACTAACTGCCGATCTAACATTGCCTCTGATTGTGATGTGATATCTTCACTTTAATCACCAATCAGACTGGAGCTTTGCAAATAATTCACCCCAATTTTTTTGCATGGTGAAATTATTCTTACAATGTTGCTGATTGCTCCAATTGATACTGAAAACTTCTTTTTGACCAATAGGCAGGTAGTTCTCATCACAGAGTTAGCATTGTATATGCCCTGTCGAATTTCCTCGACAGGGTACACAAAAAATGTATTTATCTAAAGAAGAGGCTTGGAATTTCATTTTGGTGAAATTGACATGGCCATCATTCAAGTAAAATTGTGTTAAACTTACACATGGAGCTCTGTATGTGAAACAATTTTGTACTCTGTCGCTATATTATGGCTATATTTTTCTTTATGTATAGATCTTATGGAAATAAGCTCTGAATAGATCTGTATGTGATGCATCGTTCGCGGTATGAATCTGTTTATGATATGGTCATGTTTTTTATGTTGGGCACCAGTTACGTTGCATGTGCATTTTTCAAACAAATCACATGCTTTTACAGGTTTGGTACTATAACTTCAAAAGTTTACATTAGAACCCAATAAAAGTATATATTATGAGAGCATATACTCAGACGATTTCAGAAACCATACAATGGGAGTAATTATACAGGGTGACCCATATAATATACAGGGTGTAACAAGCAAAATAAGAATGAAAATATTAATTCAGTTAGGGTGTCACCCTCGGCATTACATTGATAATGTAAAGTTTTGACACATGTTTAATATAGTTAACTTAATTGCCCACCTAGCCATATGAAACTTTTAGCGGTCAAGTACTTCAATTATGTAGATACAGGGTGGTCAAAAATCTGTCAATATTTATATAAATTTCTTTAAAACACCCCTTATCTGGCACTGGAGATGCAAATTTTCATGATTGAGGCATGTAACTAGATGTACAATAAGCTCAACAATCCAGTTTTGAAAGTTAAAAGAGAATTTGACAAAGCGTTTTCGTAAAAATGGACTTTTTGGATCAAAATTGAGCATGAGGGCGCTCTTTCAGATTTGTCGCAAACTTTCTAGGTTTTACTAGGTTTTTAGTTTACTGAAGTCAAGAGGATCACAAACAAGGTCTGCTTAAGAAATTTGAGCCTTTTATCATGTTTCGTTTGTCCGTAGCATCCTTTTGAATGTTGCCTACATTAAATCCCTATTAAATACATAGAGGTCAACGAACTTTATTAATGTAGCAACAAGTAATTAGTAATTTTTAATTGTCTAATTAACAAATACTGATGCAATGAATGCTAAACATGATATCACTTGGCCGAGATCAAATACAGAAACAAGTAGAAATCCATCAATAATGTTTATTGAAGCTCATGTGGCGGAGGATCACCATTGTACAGCATTGTGATCCTCCACCACATGATCCTCCGCCACATGAGCCACCCCTGACTAATTAGACTTAACGAGTTACAGTAATTAGTACAAATGAAAATCATTAATTTTTGTTTCAGAAATTGAAAGACCAATGTCTAAGGAAAAAATAGTACTAAACAAGCTCATAATAAATATCAAATAAACAAGCTATACATGCATGTAAACACGTCTTGATGAGCAAGAATGCAACAGAGCCGCCCTTTTTAGGTGCCCGGTATAAAAACATGACCATATGATATATACTATTGTCTGTCCAAATAACTTAGACACCCGGTTTTTAGGATATATTTAGAAAAGCTTTCACTTTGGCAAAAAGTCATGAAAGAAAAGTTGCTAAACACGGTCAGACCTAACAGAAATTATTAGTAAGGCGATGAAAAAATATTCTTCCTTGTCTACTTTTATTCAATTTTGACCGATTTACAGCAAGATATCTGGGTCCAGCCGAATATTCCTAATGACTTGAAACTTTTGATGGGATAATCTATTTACAGTAAGGGGTGTTTGAACATACATATTGATCAGTGATGCCACCCTTTTTTCTTTGATCCTTTTACCAATTCACAATAATAGCATCTACTCAAATGCATTCAACAAAAGCACATTTGCAATCTACCGCGAGAGGTCGTCTCACATGCATAACAAATACACTACGATCAAATAGGTTGATGACAATATTTGATTGAATGGACTGCACTGTGCCATGATTTCGTGAAGGACACGGTTCAAATCCTTTGTTTGGAGCCAATCAATAATTTCATGCACAACCTCTATAACTCAAAAGATGTCACAGTTGGTGCATTATAACTAATGATAGGGCAAGTTACTATGTTTCTGGAGTGTATTGTGAATTATACTCCTCACCAATAACATCAGACCATTCATAGAGAATACAATTTGTATTTTCTTGGAATTGGGCCAAGCCAAAAGCATGCACATAACAAGATTCAAATACCGCGCCGAATTGTTGTAATTGGTTGAGGAACAGCTGGGATCACTGAGTTAATGCACTAAGAATAAATATGCCAATTAGAAACACTGTCTGCATTTTATGAACTGAATTACATTTTTCATTTTTATAAAATGTTTTTGGTGAGGAGTATAATTAATTTAATTTACTATTCATCCATTCACTATCCAAAATCACAAATCTGTATAATGAGACCTTCCAAAATAATGGTACCCAACTTCTACCGGATTATTTTTAAAGTGTTGAGAAAAACCTTCCAATTTCAATAGAATTTCTGGTAAACTCTCACTCAATGCTTTGGAAACACAAAAATCCCGTTAGGTCTCAGCGAATGTTAACACCTTCCTTTCATGACTTTCTTTGAAAGTGGATATTTTTTCAAATAAGTAACAAAAACTGGGTGTCTAAGTTAATTGGACAGACAATAATATATGCGTACGCACCTTGGAGATTATCCCTTTCCATTTGGAATGTCTTCTTCTGTGCCTTCTGTACGTCTCAAAATCAGGCCACCATCGTAAACAGCACCTGCATTTAAATGGTTGAAGCAGTAGACTATTCTTGGTGATTCTAGATGAAGACGCTTGGATTCTGTGAGAAAACACATAACAAAAGGTGTTACCAAAAATCTAATTTATCTGCTGCTTTCAAAGAAACTTTGTGGGAGGGGAGGGGGACAGGGATGCAAAATGAAATCTGGGGGGGGGGAATGGAAACTTTGCATTTCCCAAAACAAGAGCACCACTGGTGCTGTAGCTCATTTGTTATGGGTTATGGTCAGGAATACCATGCGTAGCTATGTATAGCCATGCATAGATATGTATAGCCATGCATAGCTATGTATAGCCATGCATAGTTATGTACAGCCATGCATAGCTATGTATAGCCATGCATAGTATAGCCATGCATAGTTATGTATAGCCATACATAGCTATGTATAGCCATGCATAGCTATGTATAGCCATGCATAGCTATGTATAGCCATGCATAGCTATGTATAGCCATGGATAGCTATGTATGGCAATGTATAGCCATATGTAACCATATCATGGCCATGTATAGCCATGTATAGCTATGCATACAGGGCTGCCAACTTTGAAAAACACATTTCAGTATTCTCAAAATCACCATAGTGCTGTGATCAAGCACAAATCAGCATTTTGAAAATATACTTACGGTTCTCAAGATATTTATTTATTCAAGGCATTTATTTATTTGTACCTTTTGCTTGTCGAGTATCCTTTGATTTTATTTTGTTTAATACAGTTTTGTTTGTATATTTAATGTCTTGGATGCACCATCGGATAGATGAGTGCCACTGATGTAAAAGCAATTTCCAAATAAAAACTTGAAACTTAAAAACTACAACACTTTCATGGTAAATGGCATGCATAGCTATGTATAGCCATGCATAGTTATGTATAGTCATGCATAGCTATGTATAGCCATGCATAGCTATGTATAGCCATGCATAGCTATGTATAGCCATGCATAGCTATGTATAGCCATGCATAGCTATGTATAGCCATGCATAGCTATGTATAGCCATGCATAGCTATGTATAGCCATGCATAGCTATGTATAGCCATGGATAGCTATGTATGGCCATGTATATAGCCATGCATAGCTATGTATAGCCATATGTAACCATGTCATAGCCATGTATAGCCATGTATAGCTATGTATAGCTAGCCATGTATAGCCATGTATAACTATGTATACAGGGCTGCCAACTTTGAAAAACACATTTCAGTATTCTCAAACTTCAAAATCACCATAGTGCTGTGATCAAGCACAAATCAGCATTTTTAAAATATACTTGCGGTTCTCAAGATATTTATTTATTCAATGCATTTATTTATTTGTACCTTTTGCTTGTCGAGTATCCTTTGATTTTATTTCCAAATAATAAAAATTCCTTTAAAAAAGGAATGTGGCGCCCAATGTGAACTTGGACGTGATATGGTGAATTCCATGGTGTGTAGATTTGGTATTATAATGATTTTTCTAGGGAAGAGTAGAAGATGATCAAATGCAAGAGAAATGTGTTTGATTGGGGAAGGTGTTCTGACAATCCAAATATAAACTTAGTCCACCTCAAATGACCTGTAACAATTTGTGATTGACATTACTTAATTCACCTCGGATGACTTTGATCTGACATTCAACATTTTCAAGCGCTTACACCAATCATATCTATAACAATTTAACTCTTACAACTTCCTGTCAACTCTCTAATTTAAAACTCTAAATTTCTGTCTGTTTGCCTTTTCTGTCTTATTTAGTACACTACAGTTTGTTACAATTATTAAGATAAGCAAACATTGCTGGGTAGATAACAGGATTTAGTTATTTACTTAATCCAATCATGGAGGTAGTAGCTAGATTCTATGGTAATTAGCAAACAAAAGCTATCAGTTTAAGAGGACTCGTTAATTGATCTTATCACTATGGACCACAAGACTCTCATCCCAATGGCATAGTCCAATAACCTCAATTACATAATCATAGTGCAAAATTTGACCTCAAGTTGCAGAGTATGAGTTTGTGTACAAAGGATGAATGTACAAATGTATTAGGGTTTAAGAACTGTTCCCATGATAGATGAGCATGTTGTGGATCCTAGTGTATGGTCAAATGTCACCGTCTAGCGTCTATCGGGTTCTAAGGCACACAGTAAACTGGTTGAACGCATAAAAAGGTCAGGATTTATTTGGTGTTTTTATAAATCCTAATTTTGTATTTTAAACAAAGAATATCGCTCACCATTTTATCCCGTGCATATCAGAAAACAATAATAAAATAAAATCCAAGCAAATTGTGGTTTTATTTCTGAGCTGGGCATAATTTTAGCAAAACAATTGCGAAGTCAATCTAGCAAGAGTGAAATTAGAAGCTTTTCACAAAGTCATGCCTATACTGTGGCGCGCCTCCGTAGAGGGCGCCACAAAAACTTGAAACTTAAAAACTACAACACTTTCATGGTAAATGAAATAAATAAATAAATAAAATTTTGCACACACATCTAATTTTCCTGACTTCATATTTCAAACAAGTGCTGCCTTCAATCTTCAGAACAGGGAAAGGCCACTAGCCTAGTGTTTACCCCCAGCACTTCCCTGTTCAGACTTTCTGTTTGTCTGTTTTGTAATTTGTCAGAGAGGGGTTGTCATGGTCCCATATACTGATATACTAGGCCAGTGCCAGTCAAAAGGACATTTCACCTTGAGTAAATGTTTACATAACTAATTGGGTCAAGATGTGTGATATAAAGTGTAAATGAGTGAGATATTTGTTCATAGTCAGGGTTGCCAACCAACAATTTGGTAGCCCAATTAGTTCTGATTTGGGAGAATTTGAGACACTATTTGCTCATGGCTCATGCACAGAAGTAAGGGCCTATAGACAGCACAAGCCCAATTGGTGCTAAAAGCAACACTGAAAAGCAGACATTGTAGCCGCACTGAAACAGTAAAGTTGAACATCTCTTTTACAAATTCGCACGATCAAGGAGTTTGTACAGTGTTTGTAATATGAAAAGCACCACAAACAGTCTGCATAGGAGACTATTCCATGAAATTTGGTAAAACTTTTCGTAAGAAAATGTTCCAAAAATGATACTTTCCGTCCGAATTTTTTTAGCTAAATAAGTAACAATCATGAACCATCATGCAAAGATCGCCGCCTCAAATTACCAGATCCATTGCTCAAATGATGTAGCAAGAGAAAGAAAAAAACATACAGAAAAATGGACCATGCCTAGAGTTCATTGCGCTTACGCAATGAGCTAAAAATTGAAGAGAAACAAGGCGGTTCTCGAACCACAAGTCTCGCCTGCTTTCGCGACCACTTGCTTTTGTAATTGCCTGGTGAAGCGATGAACCTTGCAATGGAAGTGTTATTGGAGATATGGAAAAAAGTGAATGTTAATTATAATTATTTGGAATTCCTGCATTAAGTGCCCATACAACAGTTTTTACTAATTTGACCTCAGATGACCCCTGGTGACCCTGAAATGACCTTCTAAAAATTTGGCTTTAGATGTTGATTGTACCCACCAAGTTTCATGGCCATACGACAGTTTTTACTAATTTGACCTCAGATGACCTCTGGTGACCTTGAAATGACTTTCCAAAAAAAAGGCTTTAAATGTTGACTGTACCCACAAAGTTTCATGCCCATACAACAGTTTTTACTAATTTGACCTCAGATGACCCCTGGTGACCTTTAAATGACCTTCCAAAAATGTGGCTTTAAATGTTGACTGTACCCACCAAGTTTTATCCCCATACGGTGGTTTTTACTGTGACCTCAGATGACCTCTGGTGACCTTGAAATGACCTTCCAAAAATTTGGCTTTAAATGTTGACTGTACCCTCCAAGTTTCATGCCCATATGACAGTTTTACTAATTTGACCTCAGATGACCCCTGGTGACCTTGAAATGACCTTCCAAAAATTTTGACTGCACCCACCAAGTTTCATGGCCATACGACAGTTTTTACTAATTTGACCTCAGATGACCCCTAGATGACCTCAGTGGCCTTGACCCATTAACCAATACAAACCGGTTCTGTCTCGGGTCAAGATGCACCCACCCACCAAGTTTGAGGAACGTGCAACTCCTAATCTCCGAGAAAATAGGCGGAAGGCAAACTTGAACCAAATTTGTCACATACACACACCCCTACACACATACGGAATTTTGGTTGTCCGGTTGCCCGGGACAACTAAAAAAGTCGCCGGACAACCAAAAATACTGATTCGGTTGTCCGCCGGACAACCATAAATCTAGCCAAAAGTCACATTTGTAGGCCTACAGACAACCAAAAACTTAGACGGACAACCAGAAATTGTAATCTGGTTGTCCGTGGGACAACCATTTATTTTTCCTAAATTCGAACACTGGTGATTATATAGTCTCCTGCCTTATCAGGCGAGACAAAAAAATGAAAGAAAACTATCTCTTTCTCAAGCTTGGATAGGGTATCTCACACTTTTGGCCACTTGAGTGCACATGGTTTCCTCACGATGAGTTTGGGGCCTCCAAATTTTGGCCTGGCCAAGTGCCCCTGAAGAGCTTGGCCAGGAATGCCTGGAATGCGGGCTTAGTACGTAGGTTGTGAACTTGACATTCACAGGGGAACTACTAGTGGGTATATATTATTATGTCATAAAAAGGATATTTATATTTGTTAACATTAATTTAGATTATTATCAAAAATCTACATGTAACCTTTTTTTGGGACACCCGGTACTTCACATCAACCTACCTAATTTGGTTTCCCGGCATTCTGTATTTGGCTTTCGTGGTTGGATTATTTGTTGATAAAACTCCCTGAAGAACAGAAAATGAACAGCAAAAGTAAGAGTAAATTCAAAATTCATGCAAACTGTACAACATTGTTTGCTGTACTGCTCACTATGAGGTTTGATCAGTGAACATAGGCTACACGGTTTGATGGCTTGTTAATAACTAGTCAAGTAAAGGTGAACAATGATGATGCTATTTATCTTAAATCATGTTGGTATCTTTATAAGGGATAGACAATTGTATAATGGTATTAGAAAATCAGAAAAAAGACTAACAAATTTTCAAGAAACTTTTTATCATGAAATATGTAAGAAATAACTTTTTATTTGAAATATATGTAAATAGCGCCCTCATTTTGCACACAAATGTACAGTTAATACAATAAAAAATACTCTCACTATACAATGTATAATGTGAGACATGTGAATGTGAAGCTGGCCAGTAATATCAGAGCTATATACATGTATAGCTCATGGTGTGCCTGTTACAATACTTTTACCGGAGTATTTCGTGATCCTAACATCTTCTTTTTTTCAGCAGATATCCACAAAAAAAGCTTATCCCCAAAATTTCAGTTGATTCCGATTTTGCGTTTGCGAGTTATGCATGATTATGTGTATTACACTGCTCCATAGACATTCTGCGTGTTTCTACTGGGGAACGGTTGGCGGGTAATGCGGTTTAGTTTAGAGTGTTACCGGTTAATGTGCTCAGTGGAAACAGATCGGTTCAGAGTGATGCGGTGTCGACACCGGCAACCGTGATCCACCTCATGAGGTAGATCATGTGGTGTGACACCCGGTATTTCTGCCAGTGGAAACACAACGGTTAATGGTTGCTGGGTGTTGAACTTCTTTTACGTACATTTTATGTATCACATTGTGACCTTAAAAGCAGCTTGGAGGTCAGGAAACAGTTTCAGTACTTCCGGTACACACCACATACCTTATTTTAAGCATCAGTAGAAACGTGCTGGTTGTTGCCTGAATCGGATTGTGGGTTACCAGGTAATACCGGTAAAAATACAGAGTGCTCAGTATAAACACGCAGAATGTGTTGTAATTTCGTTCTGGTACACCAGAACGAAATTCAAATTTCATGATATCTTTGCTAAACGAATTAATCTGCAAGAAATTTTTTGTACATAAACATGATGTAGCCAGAGGTTTCCAGTGATATAAAAATCTCAACTGTTTTTTTTAAAAAGTGGGGGATGATGCTGTGGATCACGAAATGCCCTTTTAAAAGTCACATGCATTTTAGTTACCGTAAACATTCGCCTAATGGCGCACATGGGCTCCTTTGCCTTGGGGTAAATTTAATGTACAAATAGAGAGCTCCCTCCTCTGAAAATCCCAACAAGAATTAAGGGTACATGCTGTTATTTGCTGGTGGGATTTTTATTTTACAGGAGGGCACTTCTAGATTGTGCCTAAACTTCCAGTTACATGTATGTCAAGACAGCCCATAGCACCATTAGGCGAACGTTTACGGTATTGTTATTACCTACCCTACAAAAATATCGACCAGGCAAGTTTGGCATTAGCGCCAACAACAAAGATCTATCAATCACAGAAGCGCGACGGCATCGCCTGGGTGTGCATTCCCATAACGCTTAGTGCGCGATCAGGCAATCCATTTTTTTTTATTGGATCACAGACTTTGACTATGAAGTAGACAATAATGACTGCGCACTATCTGTTTTTAGATAAATTGTAGGAAATCGGATGAGTATGTTTTGGGCTGTGCTAATTTTCTGAGGAGCGCGAGGACTAGAGGAAAAATACCGAAGCCCAACACAAACCGAAGATTTCATGCAATGACCGTAAAACAGATGCATTCATTACCACCATTTTACAAATTTATATAATGAAAATTAGACTTTTAGACATTAGACATTTTCAAGGCTATTGAAAATGTATCTTCCCTTTACCGTTTTCATGCCCATTTAATACGCGATTTAAAGGTATGCTGGCTTACTCGTCATGATTATTCATGCTTGTTTTTCTCATTAAGAAACGATACGCAAACGCAGGTTATTTGTGCAAAATTGGAACAATTACACACTTTGCGGTCAATTTAATATAAATGACCTCCATATGCATTTGTGCGTTTACGACTAATAAAATATGATTGCATCACACACATCACATATATTCATGAGGTTATAAATGTACTATATTTGCATTTGGGCTATTGAATTTTTTGAATATGTCACATATTGTCCAAAAAATCATTTATATCAAGTATATAATGCACTCACTAACATTTGTGACATAGCATGAGTAAATAATGTGCATTGAATGAAATAATAAAATTGAGAAAATCATACTTAAATAGTTGAGTCAGCATTAATGAACATTTTGTTCAAAAGTAATGATTAATAGTCATGTTGCTGAGAAAAATCTAATCAATTTTGATCTTCAAACATTTTGTGCTTATATAAAAGATTTGTGACATAGCATGAGTAAATAATGTGCATTGAATGAAATAATAAAATTGAGAAAATCATACTTAAATAGTTGAGTCAGCATTAATGAACATTTTGTTCAAAAGTAATGATTAATAGTCATGTTGCTGAGAAAAATCTAATCAATTTTGATCTTCAAACATTTTGTGCTTATATAAAAGATTTTGCAGTTCTCGGTTTGAGCGGTTCTTGTGATAGACCTATTTCTAATTACCTAACACCTGTATGATATACGTCTCTCAATAATCAAGACCCAACTTAAGGGTGTGATTGGTGCTTTTGAAAAAAAAACCAAGGCAATGAAATTATGGAGCGGAGCGGGTCCAGGGGCCGCTTAAGGGCCCCTGGGGTCCAGGGGCAACGCCCGGGTGGGGGTCGAGGTGGTGAAGCCCCCCGAAGCCAGAGGGGTTTTATACACACTTGAGCACCACTGGAGATGCAATTTCATGGGGTAAAATGCAAAAATGAGAAACTGTTAAAATACTTCACTTTATATTTATTATCTGTCAATACATACTTCCAGTATCATATCATTCACATACACATGAGAAATTGCATCACCATTTTTGCACAGTACAGTGTGTCTATAAATCATCCAGTCAGGGTTCTAAGGAATTTTCATTTTTAAATTGAGAGATTTTCTCATATCTGGAAACTGAAAATTCCGGAAATGTGACATCTCTGTTAAGCATTTAGCTCTTGGTCCAGGGCCACTCCAAAAGCGACAAAAAATTATTTTTTTTTTTTTTTTTTTGAAAATCCGGATTTTTTTAATCCCAAAATCCGAAACCGGAAAAATCACACCCCTGTATAATAAACACAACTTAATCAACTCTGTTTTGTAGCTGTGATGTTTACTTCGGTACCCATCGTTCGCCTCTTCCAAGCCCTGTACTGCAACCACATTGGAGGACCCCGAAATTACTCCGAAATTGGTATCTGGATATAGGCTGTTACATGTACGTAACAAATCGGTAGAAATGTGAATGCAATAAGACCAAATATAACAAATTATAGGCCTTACCAGTAACTGATTTTTTTGTGTTAACCATTCTGGAGGACCCCGGATATAGTACTGTTCTGCTGAAATACGCCTATGCATGTGTTCCATATTTTAAAATATGTGTTGAAAATAGGCCTATATTGGTCTGATCAGATGCACCTGTAAGTCACACTGTAATGCTTTCCGATGCGCACACTGCGCCCGTTGGTACTCCGCTAACATGCCCGTTGACACACCGCGATAGCGCACTGCCACCCACGCAATAGCATGTGGACAGACTCTCCATGATTAGTATTTAGATGGTGTTTGCAATGGTGGGCCCTATTACTCATGTTGGGTCACATTTCATAATTTTATCAAATAGATATTCACCTTCTTTGCTCCTGGATTACTTTTCAGTTGTGCCATTGGTTTGGTAGCTGCTATTCTGTGTTTCTTATATGCCAGCTTAAATAAGGTTGTTGGTTCCCTTATATCCACAAAGCGTATCTTCTGTTTACATGTGGGACATGCAATTTCGTGGGATCGTTGATTTTGGAAAAGTTTGGTTAAACAAGTTGCACAAAAGAAGTGTTCACACTTGGTCATCACCGGCATTTTCAAAACGGACATGCACACTTCGCACTCAAATAGTTGAGCCAATTCCTGATCCTCAGTATTATGATTCATTCCAGTGACGGGGAGTGCAGTGGAGTCGACTATTGACTTGAAGATATTTGGAGTTTGTAGGTTGAATGGAAGTGGATTTCTCAGGTGAGCAAATCTGTTCTTATTTGAAGATTTCTTAGGATGCTTGCTCTCTGTAAACATAGTGCATGATTGGCAGTGTGTGCGCACATGTGGTTGCCACTCTTTTGGTTTAGTTAAATGATGGTACGCATTTGATTTCTTCACCTTCATGCATATCCTGTAGCAGGCCGTACACATGTGTGATGGTTGCATGTCACATTCATCATTCATGCAGTCTAAACTAAATGCTGCATTTATTTCTGGGATGTATTTTGAACAAGGCTTTGGTGGTCTTGCTGACTTCAGTGACTTGGCCCTTTTATCCTTGTCAAGTTGCAGTCTGGAGCCACATATGCGACAAAAATGGCGCAAGGCCTCCTTATGGTAATCCATCGTGCCCTGAAAAGAAAGTTAAATTGAACCAAAATATTTTAACCTGTAAGCTTCCGAGTTAGACATGGTATGGCATGAGTACCAGTACCACCGACAAGGGAAGGGAGAGGGGATGTACAGTGACGCCAAAAAATTATGGTCAAAGTAGTCATTTTTAGTCAAGGCGATTTGGGATTTTGAAATTCCCCCACCCACCTCCCTGACTTGGCCAATAATGGATCTGGCAGCCCTGTTGTCAAAATGTGCAGAATTAAATTCTGCTTCCAACGAATTTTACAGATTTGTAATACAATCGCCCGTTTTGGAATAATGGCCATTATTTAAGGGGGGTTAGTTACTTTTTTTGAGATTTTTATTTTGAATTGACAGCATATCCTCTGAATTTGATGAATATGGTGCAAATAATAAAAATGTTATGCTAATTTTTGTAATTGACATCCAATTTGAGAAAAATGCATTTGAAAATAACTGTATAATTGTTACTTACATTTGAGCACCGCTTCATTTTGCAGCTCTGCCTCAACCTCCCGGGGCCACTATTACACTTGTTAGGCATCAACTTTAAATAAGAAAATGTTAAGTTTAAAACATGAAATACAAAGTATAAAAGACTTATAATACAAACAGCTACAGCATTCAACTAAGTAATGCTTATTCATAAAATAATCCCCCCCTGGAAAAAAGGTCCACTTTTTCAAAATCAGCACCCCAAAAAAAAAATCCTTAACGGGCCTGGATTTATCACACGGGATCATATGATATGTTGATGTAAATTTAATATTGCTTGATCATTACAATGCCCCAATTGCTTTGCGGTGCGGTGCATTGCAGATATAGACAAATGCAACGAGCCAAGTGATGGTCAGAATTCAGTCAGCCATTACTGGGTCCCTTCTACACAAAACTGGTGTTGTTACTGCCCAATTGGGTGGATTAAATCCGCTTAAAAATCAATGTTTAATTGTATTGTGTTGTAAATTTTCATCATTCTTTTGACTATACGTATAACACTGGTGATAGAATGCAGTTTAATATCCCCGCCAAGGCCACATCATTTCACATTTTAGCTGGAATAGGCCAAAGGGGGGCCAATTATGGCTGCTATTGAGGTGTAGGAATGCGTGAAATTGGATTTGTCTATATATCGATTACTTTTTGCCGCAACTCAACACATTTCCAAGTTAAAATGTAGTATTTTGCGGTACGACACTGTAGACTTCAAGACACTGTAGACTTCAAACAGAAAGACACAGTGGACTTCAAGCAGAAAGACACTGTAGACTTCAAGCAGAAAGACACTGGATTTCAAGCAGAAAGACACTGTGGACTTCAAGCAGAAAGACACTGTTGACTTTAAGCAGAAAGACATTGTAGACTTTAAGCAGAAAGACATTGTAGACTTCAAGCAGAAAGACACTGTAGACTTCAAGCAGAAAGACACTGTAGACTTCAAGACACTGTAGACTTCAAACAGAAAGACACTGTAGACTTCAAACAGAAAGACACTGTAGACTTCAAACAGAAAGACACTGTAGACTTCAAACAGAAAGACACTGTAGACTTCAAGACACTGTAGACTTCAAGCAGAAAGACACTGTAGACTTCAAGACACTGTAGACTTCAAACAGAAAGACACTGTAGACTTCAAACAGAAAGACACTGTAGACTTCAAGACACTGTAGACTTCAGGCAGAAAGACACTGTAGACTTCAAGCAGAAAGACAGAAAGACAGAAGGACATTGTGGATTTCAAGCAGAAAGACACTGTAGACTTTAAGCAGAAAGACACTGTGGATTTCAAGCAGAAAGACACTGTAGACTTTAAGCAGAAAGACATTGTAGACTTCAAGCAGAAAGACACTGTAGACTTCAAGCAGAAAGACACTGTAGACTTCAAGACACTGTAGACTTCAAAGAGAAAGACACTGTAGACTTCAAGACACTGTAGACTTCAAGCAGAAAGACAGAAAGACATTGTGGATTTCAAGCAGAAAGACACTGTAGACTTCGAGCAGAAAGACACTGTAGATTTCAAGACACTAGACTTCAAACAGAAAGACACTGTAGAGTTCAAGACACTGTAGAATTCAAGCAGAAAGACACTGTAGATTTCAAGACACTAGACTTCAAACAGAAAGACACTGTAGAGTTCAAGACACTGTAGAATTCAAGCAGAAAGACATTGTGGATTTCAAGCAGAAAGACACTGTAGACTTCGAGCAGAAAGACACTGTAGATTTCAAGACACTAGACTTCAAACAGAAAGACACTGTAGAGTTCAAGACACTGTAGAATTCAAGCAGAAAGACACTGTAGATTTCAAGACACTAGACTTCAAACAGAAAGACACTGTAGAGTTCAAGACACTGTAGAATTCAAGCAGAAAGACATTGTGGATTTCAAGCAGAAAGACACTGTAGACTTCGAGCAGAAAGACACTGTAGATTTCAAGACACTAGACTTCAAACAGAAAGACACTGTAGAGTTCAAGACACTGTAGAATTCAAGCAGAATGACACTGTAGACTTCAAGACAGTGTAGGCTTCAAGCAGAAAGACACTGTAGATTTCAAGCAGAAAGACACTGTGGACTTCAAGCAGAAAGACACTGTAGACTTCAAACAGAAAGACACTGTGGACTTCAAACAGAAAGACACTGTGGACTTCAAGCAGAAAGACACTGTGGACTTCAAGCAGAAAGACACTGTGGATTTCAAGCAGAAAGACACTGTGGACTTCAAGCAGAAAGACACTGTAGACTTCAAACAGAAAGACACTGTGGATTTCAAGACACTAGACTTCAAACAGAAAGACACTGTAGAGTTCAAGACACTGTAGAATTCAAGCAGAAAGACACTGTAGATTTCAAGACACTAGACTTCAAACAGAAAGACACTGTAGAGTTCAAGACACTGTAGAATTCAAGCAGAAAGACACTGTGGATTTCAAGCAAAAAGACACTGTGGACTTCAAGACACTGTAGGCTTCAAGCAGAAAGACACTGTAGATTTCAAGCAGAAAGACACTGTGGACTTCAAGCAGAAAGACACTGTGGACTTCAAGCAGAAAGACACTGTGGATTTCAAGCAGAAAGACACTGTGGACTTCAAGCAGAAAGACACTGTGGTTTTCAAGCAGAAAGACACTGTGGACTTCAAGACACTGTAGGCTTCAAGCAGAAAGACACTGTAGATTTCAAGCAGAAAGACACTGTGGACTTCAAGCAGAAAGACACTGTAGACTTCAAGCAGAAAGACACTGTGGATTTCAAGCAGAAAGACACTGTGGACTTCAAGCAGAAAGACACTGTAGACTTCAAGCAGAAAGACACTGTGGATTTCAAGCAGAAAGACACTGTGGACTTCAAGCAGAAAGACACTGTAGATTTCAAGCAAAAAGACACTGTGGATTTCAAGCAGAAAGACACTGTAGACTTCAAGCAGAAAGACCCTGTAGACCTCAAGCAGAAAGACACTGTGGACATCAAGACACTGTAGACTTCAAGCAGAAAGACACTGTGGATTTCAAGCAGAAAGACACTGTGGACTTCAAGCAGAAAGACACTGTAGACATCAAGCAGAAAGACACTGTGGATTTCAAGCAGAAAGACACTGTAGACTTCAAGCAGAAAGACACTGGACTTCAAGCAGAAAGACACTATGGACTTCAAGCAGAAAGACATAGTGGACTTCAGGCAGAAAGACACTGTGGACTTCAAGCAGAAAGACACTGTAGACTTCAAACAGAAAGCAAGCAGAAAGACTGTGGACTTCAAGCAGAAAGACCCTGTAGACCTCAAGCAGAAAGACACTGTGGACATCAAGACACTGTAGACTTCAAGCAGAAAGACACTGTGGATTTCAAGCAGAAAGACACTGTGAACTTCAAGCAGACAGACACTGTAGACTTCAAGCAGAAAGACACTGTGGACTTCAAGACACTGTAGGCTTCAAGCAGAAAGACTCTGTAGACTTCTAAGACACTGTAGACTTCAAGCAGAAAGACACTGTGGATTTCAAGCAGAAAGACACTGTAGACTTCAAGCAGAAAGACACTGGACTCAGGGGTCGCGCTAACCTGCGTTTCTGCGCGTACAGCGCATATTTTGAAGTTTGAGCGCATATATTCATTTTTGCATACCAGTTCCGGGACCAGTTCAGGGGTTTTCATGCAGCGCAGAAAAATGAAAACATGTGAAAGAAAATAAAAGCTTCGATCTCCAATATTTACGGCCCGTCCAGAAATTATGTAACATAAAATGCAATGTAACATAAATGTTCAAGTGAAGTCTACGTAGCATTGTAACATAAATTAAAAATAGAAATAAAATACACACCGTCGGCATATTTACACAGATTGCGATATTGTCTAGAATCACTGTTATTGCAGTACTGAATGATGACACGTACGTGAGTTGGTAATTTCTAATTCTAGGATCGGAAAGAAATGCTTGGCAGGTGGTGTGTAGAGATATGTCATCGGTGAAATACTGATTTAATGATATCGGTCCGAGAAGAAAAAAATGACAAAAATTTGCCCTTGAATTATGTTTTATAGTCAAAATACTCCAGGAATTCAGTAAATATCATGATATTTGACCTAAACTTGAACTCATTTGCAATGAAATGTCATTTTTATTGAGTAAAGCATAGCTTCCATGTGCTTGCAATGGTGTTGAATTCTGCACTTTGCCGACATGGCCGAAGTTGAACTGCGTTTTATGGAATTCGGCGAACTTTTATGGCATAAAGGAACACTTTTATTAAAGTACACTGCTTGGGAACTTTCTTAAAAAGTGCGATAGTTGGTTAATAGCGAGAATCGCGGCATGAAAAGCGTGAGATTGTGTTTTTTGCTTTTTCTTGCTTAACTATGGTACAGGTAACACATCATTTTTCATTGTAACCAAAATCACAAAATCTGATACTGATATATTAAAACGGTACATTCAATACTTGACAGATTAGAGAACCCCTCATTTTAGGATTTGAGTGCATATTTTTAACACTTTCAGGGGGTTCAGGGGTTCTGAGAACCCCTGGTTTTAAAACCTAGTGCTACCCCTGACTGGACTTCAAGCAGAAAGACACTATGGACTTCAAGCAGAAAGACATAGTGGACTTCAGGCAGAAAGACACTGTGGACTTCAGGCAGAAAGACACGGTAGACTTCAAGCAGAAAGACACTGTTGATTTCAAGCAGAAAGACACTGTGGACTTCAAGCAGAAAGACACTGTAGACTTCAAACAGAAAGACTGTGGACTTCAAGCAGAAAGACCCTGTAGACCTCAAGCAGAAATACACTGTGGACATCAAGACACTGTAGACTTCAAGCAGAAAGACACTGTTGATTTCAAGCAGAAAGACACTGTGGACTTCAAGCAGAAAGACACTGTAGATTTCAAGCAGAAAGACACTGTGGACTTCAAGCAGAAATACACTGTGGACTTCAAGCAGAAAGACACTGTAGACTTCAAACAGAAAGACTGTGGACTTCAAGCAGAAAGACCCTGTAGACCTCAAGCAGAAAGACACTGTGGACATCAAGACACTGTAGACTTCAAGCAGAAAGACACTGTGGATTTCAAGCAGAAAGACACTGTGAACTTCAAGCAGACAGACACTGTAGACTTCAAGCAGAAAGACACTGTGGACTTCAAGACACTGTAGACTTCAAGCAGAAAGACTCTGTAGACTTCTAAGACACTGTAGACTTCAAGCAGAAAGACACTGTGGATTTCAAGCAGAAAGACACTGTGGATTTCAAGCAGAAAGACACTGTGGACTTCAAGCAGAAAGACACTGTCAAGACACTGTAGACTTCAAGCAGAAAGACACTGTGGACTTCAAGACACTGTAGACTTCAAGCAGAAAGACTCTGTAGACTTCTAAGACACTGTAGACTTCAAGCAGAAAGACACTGTGGATTTCAAGCAGAAAGACACTGTGGACTTCAAGCAGAAAGACACTGTAGACTTCAAACAGAAAGACTCTGTGGACTTCAAGCAGAAAGACACTGTAGACATCAAGCAGAAAGACACTGTGGATTTCAAGCAGAAAGACACTGTAGACTTCAAGCAGAAAGACACTGGACTTCAAGCAGAAAGACACTATGGACTTCAAGCAGAAAGACATAGTGGACTTCAGGCAGAAAGACACTGTGGACTTCAGGCAGAAAGACACGGTAGACTTCAAGCAGAAAGACACTGTTGATTTCAAGCAGAAAGACACTGTAGATTTCAAGCAGAAAGACACTGTGGACTTCAAGCAGAAAGACACTGTAGACTTCAAGCAGAAATACACTATGGACTTCAAGCAGAAAGACATAGTGGACTTCAGGCAGAAAGACACTGTGGACTTCAGGCAGAAAGACACGGTAGACTTCAAGCAGAAAGACACTGTTGATTTCAAGCAGAAAGACACTGTAGATTTCAAGCAGAAAGACACTGTGGACTTCAAGCAGAAAGACACTGTAGACTTCAAGACACTGTAGGCTTCAAGCAGAAAGACACTGTAGAATTCAAGCAGAAAGACACTGTGGACTTCAAGCAGAAAGACACTGTAGACTTCAAGACACTGTAGGCTTCAAGCAGAAAGACACTGTAGATTTCAAGCAGAAAGACACTGTGGACTTCAAGCAGAAAGACACTGTGGACTTCAAGCAGAAAGACACTGTAGACTTCAAACAGAAAGACTGTGGACTTCAAGCAGAAAGACCCTGTAGACCTCAAGCAGAAAGACACTGTGGACATCAAGACACTGTAGACTTCAAGCAGAAAGACACTGTGGATTTCAAGCAGAAAGACACTGTGGACTTCAAGCAGAAAGACACTGTAGACTTCAAACAGAAAGACTCTGTGGACTTCAAGCAGAAAGACACTGTAGACATCAAGCAGAAAGACACTGTGGATTTCAAGCAGAAAGACACTGTAGACTTCAAGCAGAAAGACACTGGACTTCAAGCAGAAAGACACTATGGACTTCAAGCAGAAAGACATAGTGGACTTCAAAGGCAGAAAGACACTGTGGACTTCAGGCAGAAAGACACGGTAGACTTCAAGCAGAAAGACACTATCAAGCAGAAAGACAAGCAAGAAAGACACTGTGGACTTCAAGCAGAAAGACACTGTAGACTTCAAACAGAAAGACTGTGGACTTCAAGCAGAAAGACCCTGTAGACCTCAAGCAGAAAGACACTGTGGACATCAAGACACTGTAGACTTCAAGCAGAAAGACACTGTGGATTTCAAGCAGAAAGACACTGTGAACTTCAAGCAGACAGACACTGTAGACTTCAAGCAGAAAGACACTGTGGACTTCAAGACACTGTAGGCTTCAAGCAGAAAGACACTGTAGATTTCAAGCAGAAAGACACTGTGGACTTCAAGCAGAAAGACACTGTGGACTTCAAGCAGAAAGACACTGTAGACTTCAAACAGAAAGACTGTGGACTTCAAGCAGAAAGAAGACCTCAAGCAGAAAGACACTGTGGATATCAAGACACTGTAGACTTCAAGCAGAAAGACACTGTGGATTTCAAGCAGAAAGACACTGTGAACTTCAAGCAGAAAGACACTGTAGACTTCAAGCAGAAAGACACTGTGGACTTCAAGACACTGTAGACTTCAAGCAGAAAGACTCTGTAGACTTCTAAGACACTGTAGACTTCAAGCAGAAAGACACTGTGGATTTCAAGCAGAAAGACACTGTGGACTTCAAGCAGAAAGACACTGTGGACTTCAAGCAGAAAGACACTGTAGACATCAAGCAGAAAGACACTGTAGACTTCAAGACAGAAAGTCAAGCAGAAAGACACTGTGGACTTCAAGACACTGTAGACTTCAAGCAGAAAGACACTGTAGACTTCAAGCAGAAAGACACTGTAGACTTCAAGCAGAAAGACACTGTAGACTTCAAGCAGAAAGACACTGTGGACTTCAAGCAGAAAGACACTGTAGACTTGTAGACTTCAAGCAGAAAGACACTCAAGCAGAAAGACACTGTAGACTTCAAGCAGAAAGACACTGGACTTCAAGCAGAAAGACTGTAGACTTCAAGCAGAAAGACACTGTAGACTTCAAGCAGAAAGACACTGTAGACTTCAAGCAGAAAGACACTGTGGACTTCAAGCAGAAAGACACTGGACTTCAAGCAGAAAGAAGACTTCTGTGGACTTCAAGCAGAAAGACACTGTTGATTTCAAGCAGAAAGACACTGTGGACTTCAAGCAGAAAGACACTGTAGACTTCAAACAGAAAGACTGTGGACTTCAAGCAGAAAGACCCTTCAAGCAGAAAGACAAGACACTTAGACTTCAAGCAGAAAGACACTGTGGATTTCAAGCAGAAAGACAGACTTCAAGCAGAAAGACACTGTAGACTCAAGCAGAAAGACACTCTTCAAGACACTGTAGACTTCAAAGAAAGACACTGTAGACTTCTAAGACACTGTAGACTTCAAGCAGAAAGACACTGTGGATTTCAAGCAGAAAGACACTGTGGACTTCAAGCAGAAAGACACTGTAAACTTCAAACAGAAAGACTCCGTGGACTTCAAGCAGAAAGACACTGTAGACTTCAAGCAGAAAGACACTGTAAACTTCAAACAGAAAGACACTGTAGACATCAAGCAGAAAGACACTGTGGATTTCAAGCAGAAAGACACTGTGGACTTCAAGCAGAAAGACACTGTAGACTTCAAACAGAAAGACTCTGTGGACTTCAAGCAGAAAGACACTGTAGACTTCAAGCAGAAAGACACTGTGGATTTCAAGCAGAAAGACACTGTAGACTTCAAGCAGAAAGACACTGTAGACTTCAAGCAGAAATACACTATGGACTTCAAGCAGAAAGACATAGTGGACTTCAGGCAGAAAGACACTGTAGACTTCAGGCAGAAAGACACTGTAGACTTCAAGCAGAAAGACACTGTTGACTTCAAACAGAAAGACACTGTAGACTGCAAACAGAAAGACACTGTAGTATGATGACACTGATGTAGACTTAACTCTCTTCACACGGGTGTCGACTGCAGACGACATGTTTCATTTTTTTTTTAATTCAAAAATTTCAGAAATGTAAATTTTCATGACCATATTTGGAATCAGCATGAAAAATGCATTAAAATGAGTACAAACAAGCCTAGTATTGGTTCAGTAGTTCTTAAGATAGCTCTTGATATTTTGAGAAAATATTTCAAAACTTCAACTTTTTCCGTTGAAGCGCATGGCTAGCACGAAGAGCATTAAAACAAAATGATGGCACACCTGCAATTTAAATGCGCGCAACCCACACAAGTTAGCGACTTGCGGAAAACCGCCCTGCTGACTAAACATTCAGAAGGTTCAGAAGGATGTAGTGCGGCAATGCAAAGCAATTGCGGTGTGGTATGAACGGACCTTAACTCCAATGCATACAGCATTTTAATGAGCTAGAATGATTGCCTAAGCCATTGATTGCATAAGGCATATGGGTGCAGGCATATGGCTGACAGGAAATTCCAAGGAGCATAGCCATTTTTCCTGGCCTTTTTACCTGTCACTTGATCAACCTCAGTGAAAAGAATGCAACAATTCTTCCTTTGACATTTTGATTAAAGAAATTATCACAACAATATTCCTGTATAATTGCTACTTACATTTGAGCACCGCTTCATTTTGCAGCTTTGCCTCAACTTCCCGGGACCGCCATACTTCTTCATATCCTTGCAGTATTTACACTCTCCACAATCATCTCAGTAGACAGTTGTCGATATGCCACATTTTATCCGGACGGTCCTTTCTGGATGATTTTCTTGTTTTTGAACTTGAAGGTGGTCCAGAAGCCAATGACACTTTGTCCCTTCTTGACATTTTGTTTTCCTGTGTGGTATAACAAAAAAAATAGGGTACCACCGGTTAACATTGTTTATGCCCGGCCCTTGACCAATTACTCACAGATTTGCGGGCAAAGACAAGCCTCAATTCTATTCATGCATTCCAAACATTTAGTTATTGTTTTTCATCAAACAATTAATAACAACTAGAATTATGCGGTTCATAATTAAGGTGGCCCCACACAAAGGTTGTAAATAACAAAGGTTTGTAAATACAAATATAAATATGTAAATAACATGACACAAAACTATACCACAAATCAGGCCACCGCATACTATCACCATACCAAGTTTGATATAATATTGGATGGCTGAGCATGATACCATAACATATCGGATGAGTCATAAAAATATCGGACGAGCCAACGGCGAGTTCGATATTTGTATGACAAATCCGATATGTGACCCCTCGGCACAACTAAGCCCTGAAGTCGCCAATCATCCTTTTTGAGATATTCAACCAAAATATTCTGCTTGAAATTAGCTTTAAAATGATGTATATCATGTATATAGTACTTGACATTTAAGTAGTGAAAAATCAATAAAACAGTCAATAAATCCTTTGTTTCCTATTGTTTATTGTTAAGTTCGATGGAGCATATCTCAATAGTGGCACTGGCGACATCCGGGCTCAGTTGTGCCGAGGGGTCACATATGTTATGGTATCATACGAAATAAGCCATCCAATATTATCATTATTAGGCTTTCTTAACTCCTAATAACCCTGAAAACATAAAAATGAAGTTGATCGGTTATTGCGTTTAATCTGCAGCGTGGATTAATGAAAATGTAGGCAAAATATGCAAATAAGCTCATTAATATTAATAAATATGCAAATAAGGTGACACAAAACTATACAGCACACCAGGCTACCATATACTATCGCCATACCAAGTTTGATATAATATTGGATGGCTGAGCATGATACCAAAACATAATAATGAAGATGATCGGTTATTGCATTTAAGCTGCAGAGTGGATTAATTCATTTGCTTCCACCCGGACAACTAGGCAGCCAAACAACCAGCCAAACAAACAGACATTTGGATGATAACATAAGCCCCACACATGTGTGGGGGCCAAAAAATAAGATGTAAGATTTTTAGAAACACAATTTTGCTTCACTTTTTCTATATCGAAATCATCACACTGAAGCAGGTGAGTATTAATGCTGTTTAGGGTCTGTTCACAAACACTTGTTAGGGGGGCCTAATGCAAAATGGGAGCCCTTCAAAGTTTTGACCCTCCTAATGGGCCCTGAAAAATTGACCACAAATTTTCCTGGGAAAATTGATTTTATATGCTTTTCTATGGGGTTGACCCATAATTTTCATTTAAAAAAGGGGGGGGGGTCCTGAAATTTGGGAGATCTGAAAAGGCGGGGGGCCCGAAAAATTTTTGTGAGGAATTTTTTTGCATCAGCCCCCCTCCCAACAAGTGTTTGTGAACGGTCCTTTATGTCCTGTCGAATTTCCTCGGCAGGATATTTATATAAATAAGAGACTTGGAATTTCATTTTGGTGAAATTGACACGGCCATCATCAAGTAAAATTGTTGAATATGGTGTTAAACGGCGACCAACAAGATCTACACTCTTTCCCTACTCTACGTTCTTCCGAGCTACGTCCGGCTATGGCATATAGATCTCTATGTGCTGCATGTATTGGTTATAAGAATGGAAAAAAGTTCTGAATGTGATGCGTTGTTCCCCGTACAAATCTGTTTATGATATGGATACGTAGTTACGTACTAATATATGCGTACGCACCTTGGAGATTATCCCTTTCCATTTGGAATGTCTTCTTATGTGCCTCCTGTACCTCTCAAAATCAGGCCACCATCGTAAACAGTACCTGCATTTCAATGGTTGTAGATTATTCTTGGTGATTCTAGATGGAGCCGGTTGGGTTCTGGGAGAAAACAAATAAGAAAAGGTGTTACCAAAAATCTGCATCTGCTGCTTTCAAAAAAACTTGTGTGTGCTCCTTTAAAGGGGGGACTACACCCATTGATTTTTTTTGCATTTTTTGCATTTTGTGAAGAAATTACAAAAAAAATTGGACAAAGTGGTATGCAAAATGAAGGGCAAATCTTCTCGCTTTTATTGGTGGCATCGGTATCAACGTAGCTTACATGCTTTTAAAAGTAGAAGCCAAAAGGTGGTACATCACTGATGATTTAAATTCACTTCATTTTGGAAAGCTTACTATCAACGGATTTCGTTAAAATTTTGGATATGTGTTGCTAACACGTTAGGGAAATAAAGTTGATATGTAAAATGGGAATAAGTGGTTCCTGATTTCTTTTATGACTTCATGAACTTGGTGCTCCACAACTATCAAACAAGGCGGTTCTCGAACCACGAGTCTCGCCTGCTTTCGCAACCGCCTGCTTTTGTGATTACTTTTGGTCGAGGTAAATGAATTTAGCGGTTATCGGCTAGGCACGATTATCTGGCTGATGGTGACTGTGCCCACCAAGTTTCATGCCCATGCAACAGTTTTTACTAATTTGACCCCTGGTGACCCTGAAATGACCTTCCAAAACGTTGGCTCTAAATGTTGACTGTATCCACTAAGTTTCATACCCACACAACAGTTTTTACTAATTTGACCTCAGATGACCCCTGGTGGCCTCAAAATGATCTTCCAAAAATGTGGCTTTAAATGTTGACGGTACCCACCAAGTTTCATGTCCATGGACAGTTTTTACTAATTTGACCTCAAATGACCCCTGGTGACCTCGAAATGACCTTCCAAAAATTTGGCTTTAAATGTTGACTGTACCCACCAAGTTTCATGCACATCCGATAGTTTTTACTAATTTGACCTCAGATGACCCCTGGTGACCCCGAAATGACCTTCCAAAAATTTGGCTTTAAATGTTGACTGTACCCACCAAGTTTCATGCCCATCCGACAGTTTATACTTATTTGACCTCAGATGACCCCTGGTGACCTTGAAATGACCTTCAAAAAATTTGGCTTGAAATGTTGAATGTACCTACCAAGTTTCATGCCCATCCGACAGTTTATACTAATTTGACCTCAGATGACCCCTGGTGACCTTGAAATGACCTTCAAAAATTTGGCTTGAAATGTTGACTGTACCTACCAAGTTTCATGCCCATACGACAGTTTTTACTAATTTGACCTCAGATGACCTCTAGAGGTCCTCAGTGACCTTGACCCACTAACCAATACAAACCGGTTTTGTCTCGGGTCAAGATGCACCCACCCACAAAGTTTGAGAAACGTGCGACGCCTAGTCTCCGAGAAAAAGCAAAACTTTAATCAAATTTGTCACACACGCACCCCCACACACACACCCCCACGCACACACATACATACGGAAAAGTGATTATATAGTCTCCTGCCTTATCAGGCGAGACAAAAAGGAACTGGTTAAAATGCTTCTATTTTCAATGTTGAGCTATATTTTGTATTTTTAACTTGCAACATTATTTCACTGAAACTTAATTAAGCCACAGGTAACAGGTTACCACAACCATACTACAGCAATGTTGAAAAAAATTGTATTTCTTGTCACAGTATACCACCATATTGGGTAGTTTTCCGTAAGCTTAACGTTTGTGATTTTGGTAACTATTTTATATTTATTTGTGAAATCCGTCTCAACTAGGCATTCTAAATTGTACTCACCATTTACATCCCAAGGTATATTAGTATATCCACCCATAGATTTTAAATACCGGTATTTAAAATCTATGATCCACCTTGCACTTCTCGATATATATCCAGTTAAAGACAGAATATCAAAATTATTCCTCATTATGATATCACAAACTCTCACATGTGTAGTCAAAATTGATGCTTAAATTTGACCTGAACCAATTGACCTATAACCTGACATACGGTGACCTAATAGCCTTTTCTTCTCCTAACAACACATTATAATATTATTGACTAATGACTATACATCCATTGTGTAAGTGTTTATATATTTTGCATGCACCACTAGATTTTCTATAGAGAGTATAACAAAGGATTTAATGTATTCTATTCATGTACCCTACTTGAACATGCTGAATAGAATAAATCATGGTTTGTTATGAAACACGCATCTGAGTAACTAGGATACAGTAAACACAATATATATAGGGCTAAAATGACTTACTACAATTGTTTAAAAGCACTTTTTTTCTTCTTTTTTTCATATTTTTTTTAATTTCACATGATCCGTGCATATATCGCCTAGCTATAAATGAAAAAATATTTATTTAGACCAATCAAACCAGTATATGGGTGTAGTACGCCCTTAAATCATTAAAACCGATTATAAATGGTGCCACTTTAATTTCACCAATCAGCTGACCACAACTAGCAATCAGTCTCAAGGTTACAGACTGGTCAGTGAGCAAACAGTCTTTTAAAGAAGATATTTTCTCGTGGGACGGGAATGCAAAAAATGGAAATTTTGCATTTGGCAAAAAAATTGGAAGAGGAAAAAATGAAAGAAAACTATCTGTTTCAAACTTGGGGCCCTCAACAATTAGTGGTGCAGCTAGGGGAGGCATTGCAAGGGCCGACCTACATTAATTTAGTACTGGGATGGTTTGATTTGATTCAGTATATTTATGAATTCAATTTTTTACTTTTTAGTTTTTACATTTTTTTTCTTTTAATTGTTGAGGGCCCCACATTTGAAACGGATAGTTTTCTTTCATTCCATCTTAGAGGGGCGCTAAATCAACCAGTTCAGCACCCCCTAGATCAATTCTGTGCCCCCCCCCCCAAGTGGTGAAACACAAAATTTTCACACACTTTACGTACTTCTCAACAGAGTCATTTGAAAGACCGTTTTCAATGCATGGGAGGGGATCATCCCTATTTCTCTTTTGGCCACTTGAGCATGTATGTACGTCATCCACAAGTGGAGCTCCTGCGCCCCTCCGCAGAACTTCCGGTAGTGGATGTTCTGCGCTCGGGGGCGCAGAGAATCCACTGTCGGAGTTGCTGCGCTCGGAAGCAAAATAATAGATTTTCGTATTATAATAACGGTGGATCATTTCTGCGCTCGGGCGCAGAACATCCACTGTCGGAGTTGATGCGCCCGGGCGCAGTCCCTTATATATGTAACGGTGGATCATTGCTGCGCTCGGGCGCAGAACATCCACTGTTGGAGTAACTGCGCTCGGAAGCAATATAATTCTTATTATAATACTGGTGGATCATTTTTCTGCGCTCGGGGGGGCACTGAACATCCACTGTTGGAGTAACTGCGCTCGGAAGTAAAATAATAGATTTTCTTATTAGGCCTATATTAATAAATATACATGCGTATAATAACTAGTATTAGGCCTATTATAATAACTATAACTCCAAATTGACAGCAAAATAATGCATTTTCTTATTGAAATTACGGCGGATCATTGCTGCGCTCGGGCGCAGAAAATCCACTGTCGGAGCTTCTGCGCTCGGAAGTCAAATCATAAATTATTTTCTTATTTTATTAATAAAATACAATATGCATGCGTATAATAACTAATATTTTCTTTTTATATTAATAAAAACTAATCAAAATAATAGATTTTCTTATTATAATAACGGTGGATCATCGCTGCGCTCGGGCGCAGAACATCCACTGTCGGAGTTGATGCGCCCGGGCGCAGTCCTTTATATGTAACGGTGGATCATTGCTGCGCTCGGGCGCAGAAAATCCACTGTCGGAGGTTTTGCGCTCGGAAGTGAATTATTTTCTTATTTTATTAATAAAATACAATATGCATGCGTATAATAACTAATATTTTCTTATTATATTAATAAAAAATAATATGCATGCGTATAATAACTAAACTCCGAGAAGTTTATTGCTATTAGTATAACCGAATTGACAGCAAATAATATATTTTCTTATTATAATAATGGTGGATCATTTCTGCGCTCGGGCGCAGAACATCCACTATCGGAGTTGATGCGCCCGGGCGCAGTCCCTTATATGTAACGGTGGATCATTTCTGCGCTCGGGGGGCGCAGAACATCCACTGTCGGAGTAACTGCGCTCGGAAGTAAAATAATAGATTTTCTTATTAGGCCTATATTAATAAATATACATGCGTATAATAACTAGTATTAGGCCTATTATAATAACTATAACTCCAAATTGACAGCAAAATAATGCATTTTCTTATTGAAATTACGGCGGATCATTGCTGCGCTCGGGCGCAGAATATCCACTGTCGGAGTTGATGCGCCCGGGCGCAGTCCCTTATATGTAACGGTGGATCATTGCTGCGCTCGGGCGCAGAACATCCACTGTTGGAGTAACTGCGCTCGGAAGCAATATAATTCTTATTATAATACTGGTGGATCATTTTTCTGCGCTCGGGGGGGGCGCTGAACATCCACTGTTGGAGTAACTGCGCTCGGAAGTAAAATAATAGATTTTCTTATTAGGCCTATATTAATAAATATACATGCGTATAATAACTAGTATTAGGCCTATTATAATAACTATAACTCCAAATTGACAGCAAAATAATGCATTTTCTTATTGAAATTACGGCGGATCATTGCTGCGCTCGGGCGCAGAAAATCCACTGTCGGAGCTTCTGCGCTCGGAAGTCAAATCATAAATTATTTTCTTATTTTATTAATAAAATACAATATGCATGCGTATAATAACTAATATTTTCTTTTTATATTAATAAAAACTAATCAAAATAATAGATTTTCTTATTATAATAACGGTGGATCATCGCTGCGCTCGGGCGCAGAACATCCACTGTCGGAGTTGATGCGCCCGGGCGCAGTCCCTTATATGTAACGGTGGATCATTGCTGCGCTCGGGCGCAGAAAATCCACTGTCGGAGCTTTTGCGCTCGGAAGTGAATTATTTTCTTATTTTATTAATAAAATACAATATGCATGCGTATAATAACTAATATTTTCTTATTATATTAATAAAAAATAATATGCATGCGTATAATAACTAAACTCCGAGAAGTTTATTGCTATTAGTATAACCGAATTGACAGCAAATAATATATTTTCTTATTATAATAACGGTGGATCATTTCTGCGCTCGGGCGCAGAACATCCACTATCGGAGTTGATGCGCCCGGGCGCAGTCCCTTATATGTAACGGTGGATCATTTCTGCGCTCGGGGGGCGCAGAACATCCACTGTCGGAGTAACTGCGCTCGGAAGTAAAATAATAGATTTTCTTAATAGGCCTATATTAATAAATATACATGCGTATAATAACTAGTATTAGGCCTATTATAATAACTATAACTCCAAATTGACAGCAAAATAATGCATTTTCTTATTGAAATTACGGCGGATCATTGCTGCGCTCGGGCGCAGAAAATCCACTGTCGGAGCTTCTGCGCTCGGAAGTCAAATAAATTTTCTTATTTTATTAATAAAATACAATATGCATGCGTATAACAATAAGTAATATTTTCTTATTATATTAAAAAAAATCAAAATAATAGATTTTCTTATTATAATAACGGTGGATCATTGCTGCGCTCGGGCGCAGAACATCCACTGTCGGAGTTGATGCGCCCGGGCGCAGTCCCTTATATGTAACGGTGGACCATTGCTGCGCTCGGGCGCAGAACATCCACTGTTGGAGTAACTGCGCTCGGAAGTAAAAATAAAAGAGTCTAGAGTCTAATATAATATAATATGTTTTTTAGTTTTGTTTTGGGTGTTTTTTTCTCATTTTACATTTATTTTCTGTTTTCTTTCATCTACATTCTTTTCTTCTTTTGTCTTTTGTTTCTTTCCTTTTTTTCCCGTTCACGTTTCCTTGTCGGTACTTTTCATGTAACCGCAAATGCTATTTCAGATAATTCCTATTCAAATATAATTCTGATTGACACATGACCACTTGCAATTCGGCCTTTGTTAGTCAACAGATAAGTAGGTGTAATCCATATGATTCCCAAACAAGCGGAGGGGGTCCAAAAATTAGCATAAGCGAAGATCAATGTCAATTTTAAATCCACGGCAGAGGATAATTATGCGCCGTCATTTTGTGGTTAGAGATTAAAGGAACCGATAAACGTGGTTTCATGTCGCCGCTACCTAGGCTACACCAAGGCTACACTTTTATTCTTCCAAAAAGATAATCATGCAATTATTATGAAAGTTCCCAATACATTTGGACGCGAAAAACATTGGGAATTTGCAAAGAAACAACATCATAAAGTTCACCTCTATCACTCGAAATACTCTCGCACTTTTTGGATTTGGACGGAGAGTGCGGCCCAGTAGTGCTCGGTGGTGCGGCCTCAGAGTTAGTATCATACGCAGCCAGTTTGGTTACGCTCCCTCTACACGCGGAGGGAGCGTAACCAAACTGCCTTTGTAGGAGACTACGATTTGCGACTGCGTTCCGACATATTATCATAATCGGAAAATTATATTCATAACAGAAAATCATCCCGTTTTACTACAAATAGGGCGAATTTGTCAGTTTGCTCATATATTTAAGTTGGAACATGTGTAAATATTACAAATATGCCACCAAAAAAAAAATCGGTTTTGAAAAAAAATGAAGGTATATTCTGAAAAAAGATCGTACATAAAAAACAACAAAAAAATGGCCGACCCTACTTGAAAGGTCCGTCCGCCCGTAGAACAGGGTTTCTTTTTTCGTCGCGGCCTTATCGGTTCCTTTTATCTATTAACCACAAAATGACACCTACTTATCTGGTGACTAACAAAGGCCGAATTGCAAGTGGTCATGTGTCAATCAGAATTATATATATTTGAATAGGAATTATTTGCGGTTACATGAGAAGTACCGACAAGGAAACGTGAACGAAAAAAAAAAGTTTTATTATAATCTGAGCTTGCGAGCGCATTATATAGACCTAATAGTAAATATCAATAAACTTCTCGGAGTTATAGTTATTATTATATACTTCATTAATATATTCTTGTTCATTGATTGGTTAAAAGTGGATCACATGACCAAAAATAGTTTTACCATCAGTACTCCTATCCGTAAATAGTACCTCTAAGCCGTAAATAGTATTTTCAATGTCCCGGATGAGCCGTAAATAGTACCTCCAAGCCGTAAATAGTACTTTTGACCATGCCTTCCGCGCGCGCGCATTCGATGCGACGGAACAGTTCACACACGCGAAACTGCCATAGCGTCATTTCGCGCTGCTGTAATTGGTTAGCCCGATTTTAGGCTATTCGATTTTTTGAAGGGTAGGTTGTGCTTAAATTAGCCGTGCTGTTCACTCAGGATAGAAGCGGAGAAAAAAAACGTCAAATAATTTTCTTTTAACAAATCAATGAACAAAGAACATATTAATGAAGTATATAAAACAAATATATACTGCCTTTATTCGAAGTTCTGGTTAAAACTATGGTCCCTTGTTGAGATCAATTAATACTATTGATCTCACCTCGGGCCCATAGTTTTAACCAGAACCTCTCATGGCAGTATATATTTGTATATTATACGCATGCATAGGCCTAATAGTAATAAACTTCTCCGTAGAGCTATTACAATAAAAAATATATTATTAATATAATAAGAAAATAATTTATTTAGCTTCCGAGAGCATCAACTCCGACAGTGGATTCTTTGCGCTCGAACGCAGCAATGATCCACCGTTATTTTAATAAGAAAATCCATTATTTTGCTTCCGAGCGCAGACCTAATAGTAAATATCAATGAAACTTCTTGGGGTTATAGTTATTATTATACGCATGCATAGGCCTAATAGAAATAAACTTCTCCGTAGAGCTATTACAATAAAAAATATATTATTAATATACCGGTAATAAGAAAATAATTTATTTTGCTTCCGAGCGCATCAACTCCGACAGTGGATTCTCTGCGCTCGAACGCAGAAATGATCCACCGTTATTTTAATAAGAAAATCCATTATTTTGCTTCCGAGCGCAGTTACTCCAACAGTGGATGTTCTGCGCCCGAGCGCAGCAATGATCCACCGTTACATATAAGGGACTGCGCCTGGGCGCATCAACTCCTACAGTGGATGTTCTGCACCCGAGCGCAGCATTGATCCACCGTTATTATAATAAGAAAATCTATTATTTTGCTGTCAATTCGGTTATACTAATAGCAATAAACTTCTCGGAGTTTAGTTATTATACGCATGCATATTATTTTTTATTAATATAATAAGAAAATATTAGTTATTATACGCATGCATGTTGTATTTTATTAATAAAATAAGAAAATAATTTATTTGACTTCCGAGCGCAGAAGCTCCGACAGTGGATTTTCTGCGCACGCGCAGCAATGATCCGCCGTAATTTCAATAAGAAAATGCATTATTTTGCTGTCAATTTGGAGTTATAGTTATTATACGCATGCATATTTATTAATATAGGCCTAATAAAAAAATGTATTATTTTGCTTCCGAGCGCATCAACTCCGACAGTGGATTCTCTGCGCCCGAGCGCAGCAATGATCCGCGTTATTATAATAAGAAAATCTATTATTTTGCTGTCAATTCGGTTATACTAATAGCAATAAACTTCTCGGAGTTTAGTTATTATACGCATGCATAATTATATTTTATTCTTATTCAATGGGTGCGTCTTGTAAAGAATTCACGTAATTTGATTGGTTTTCTGGTGTATAATATCTCAAAATAGTTGATAGTGATATTAGACAGGAGCGCGCCACCACGCAACGGCGGCACGCTTGTTGCTCATCAATGATCGTAGCGATAATGCGTTCAGCGTAATACACGTCGCGAGAACTAAGAACGCGATTAGGCGGCTTAGATGTTCGTGATGGTTTCGTTCATTTAAAACAACGGGATGTCCTCACAAAAGTAACTTTATTTTTTCTGAAAAAGGCAGTTTTTCTTGCAAAAATTACATTAAAACTGAATAAGAATGAGAATAAAAGATAGGATTTTGTCTTTTGCCGATCCAATATTGTGTCATAATGGATGGGGTGGCCAATATTTTTATCGTAGTGGATACCGGCTGCGCCGCATCCACTACTCAAAATATTGGCCAGCCCATCCATTATGACACGATATTGATAGGCAAAAGACAAAATCCTATCTTTTATTCTCTAATTAATAAAATAAGAAAATAATTTAGGCCTATTTGACTTCCGAGCGCAGAAGCTCCGACAGTGGATTTTCTGCGACCGAGCGCAGCAATGATCCGCCGTAATTTCAATAAGAAAATGTATTATTTTGCTTTCAATTTGGAGTTATAATAGGCCTAATACTAGTTATTATACGCATGTATATTTATTAATATAGGCCTAATAAGAAAATGTATTATTTTGCTTCCGAGCGCATCAACTCCGACAGTGGATGTTCCGCGCCCCCCGAGCGCAGAAATGATCCACCAGTATTATAATAAGAAAATGTACTATATTGCTTCCGAGCGCAGTTACTCCAACAGTGGATGTTCTGCGCCCGAGCGCAGCAATGATCCACCGTTATTATAATAAGAAAATCTATTATTTTGCTTCTGAGCGCAGCTACGCCAACAGTAGATGTTCTGCGCCCGAGCGCAGCAATGATCCACCGTTACATATAAGGGACTGCGCCGGGCGCATGAACTCCGATAGTGGATGTTCTGCGCCCGAGCGCAGTAATGATCCACCGTTATTATAGTACGAAAATCTATTATTTTGCTTCCGAGCGCAGCAACTCCGACAGTGGATTCTCTGCGCCCGAAAGCGCAGCAATGATCCACCGTTACATATAAGGGACTGCGCCGGGCGCATCAACTCCGATAGTGGATGTTCTGCGCCCGAAAGCGCAGAAATGATCCACCGTTATTATAATAAGAAAATCTATTATTTTGCTTCCGGGGCGCAGCAACTCCGACAGTGGATTCTCTGCGCCTCGAGCGCAGAACATCCACTACCGGAAGTTCTGCGGAGGGGCGCAGGAGCTCCACTGGTGGATGACGTACATAACTCACTTGAGTGCACATGGCTTCCACACAGTGAGTTTGGGGCACAGAGGTTGGTATACACTACTGTACACATAGCCGCCTGAACTCATTTGCATAAGTTTGGAGGTGGGCTGATCGTATTCTGATTCGTCGAACACCTAATTTGCATAGGTTTGGAGGTTTCCATATTTGGGTTTACCTAATTAATTATTAATGACCCGGACATTGTTTACATCATGACGTCATTAGAGCTGGTCACTATAATGCAATTGTACTTCCTCACCTTGAATATTGTAATGTTGTTTGGGGAAATTGTGGTATGTCTATAGCAAAGAGATTACAAATTATCCAAAACAGAGCTGCTCGCATTATTTGTGGAGCTCCATGGGATACCTCCAGTGCTATTGTCCTAGATCAGCTCAATTGGAAGCCACTTTCTCATAGACATCAGTATAATACCTCAATTTGGATTTATAAAATTTTAAATAACTTAGCACCTCCTTACCTTTCAACTGTTTCCTCGTTTTCTAATAATAAATACAATTTTCGCAAAGTAAAAATAATGTTTTCATCCCACAGCCTAAAACTGATTTCAAAAAACGTAGCTTATCATATAGAGGTGCAATCTTATGGAACAGTCTTGATGATAGGGTCACAAATTCACCTAATTTATTTACTTTCAAAAATATGCTGAAAGATGTTTCATTTAATTCTTTTCAGTTTTGTTTATAAGTTTATAAATTCTTTCATTTTTCCCCTTGTATGTAAGTTTATTTATGATGTTTTGTATCGCTTAACAATTCATTTGATATTTTTATGAAGTGTCGCTTGTAAACAGTTTTACAAGGTAACCTATATACATTGTAAGTTTATATGATCTTTTGTATCTTTTAACAATTCATTTGATATTTTGTATAACATATCTCTTGTAAACATGTTTTGTTAAATATTTGTTTGTACTGTAGTTTGTATCCACGGCCCCAAGGAAGAACAACCTAGGGTTGAAGTGGGCCCACCGTGGCTAAATAAAGTTGAATCTGAATCAAACATCCGACGAACGAACGTTTGCAGTTTTCTTTTTATTACTGTTATATCGTGAAATACCATATAGCTGACGTGTTAGTCCAATATGATAGGAAAATATTATAACCAATGACCCCATGTTCACATTGGCTAAATAATTTTCGCTGGAAAGGGGCCGGGACGAGTCGGCCATTTTGTTTGCAAAAGGCATGTTCTTCTCCCGCGTTAACCGGAAGTGGCAGCGCCAGAACAAATGAAGTTATTTCTGGATTTCAGCCGGAACGGTTACGTTCACTGCCGTGCATCAGTATAGGCATCAGCGTATCTAGGTTTTACTAAAGTAAAACATCTTTGGTTTGGGGCTACCAAATTTTGGCCTGGCCCGTTCCCCCCAAAAGGTAAATCCGACCCTGCAGGGAATGCCCCCTCTTATCACCCCACCACTGCTTTAAACGTCACATCAACCTACCTAATTTGGTTTCCTGGCATTCTGTACTTGGCTTTTATGGTTGGATTATTTGTTGATAATACTTTGACATGGGCTGATGCCACTCCCTGAAGAACAGTAAAAATAGAGTAAATTGTAAGTGACATGCAAAGATATTCTGTACAACATTGTTTGTCATACATTGTACTGCTACATGTATGAGATTTGATAAGTGAACATACTATATTAAGGAGGTACATTGTACTACACCCCTGTCCTATTTTGTGCCTGTTTTTGCATTTTTCTCAAAAATTATAGCGCATTGGTGACAATGACAATTAGTAAGATGTATATTGTAGGGGCAAGGACTACAACTACTACACTGAAAATTCAGCAACTCAAGGCAAGTAGTTATTGATTTATTGATCAAATATTGGTTTCCCCTCATTTTTGACTGTAACTCCACAACTGTTATGTGTGTTGAAATAAAATTTTCAGTGCAGTAGTTTTAGTCCTTGCCCCTCTTATTTGTCACCAATGCGCTTTAATTTTTGAGAAAAATGCAAAAACAGGCACAAAATTGGACAGGGGTGTAGTACAATGTACCTCCTTAATATAGTATGTTCACTTATCAAACTTGGCCTTAATATATGATTTATGCTACTTTTACACCCTTTACGTACATCTATAATAAAATATGTGTTAAAATAATAAAGAAATTAAATCAAATATATATTACTGTCTACGACTCGCTCTCCCCCTCCCTATCTCTGTCTCTCTATATAATCAACTATATATTTAAAATTCAAAGAACAGTCCTTCCAGAATAGGTAGTCGCTACTCTGAGTTTCACGCCAAGAAGGCAATCGTCAGACGTCACAAATAAACAAAAAAAGTTGTTACATATCAATTAAATTTATAAATAAATAAATAATTTATAAATAAATAAATAAATAAATAAATAAATAAATAAAGTTTAAATAGCTAGTATTTATGTTGTTAAATAAATAGATGAATAAATGAATATTACAATAAAAAATAAATAAATCGGAATACAAATAATAAATAAATAGACATAAAAAGATAAATAAATCCAATCTAATTTGCATTTAATGTTTTATTTATTATATTTCAATTTAAACTTATGACACCCACACATTGTATCCCCGGGATATAAACAAACAATTTAAATAAATAAAATAAGAAAACAAATTAGTAAAATAATAAATAAATAGGAATAAATAAATAGCCTAGGTCTAGGCTATAGACCACTTGGCATGTGACGTCATTGTCCGGCAGTATGCGCGCACATTATGGCAATTTCCATTGTTCTTTGCCCTGCAGTGTGCGTACGAATCGTAGTTTGCTAAGGGCATGTGCATTTTAAATCACCCGCCACATTTCATATAGTACAAAGCCATTGAACAGTGTAGTGGCTCGTTCGAGCATATCGATAGATGAGTCCCTCGCCTTTGTTGATAAACAGTGATGTCAAGTGGTCTATAGGAATAAATAAATATATTTATAAAAATAATAAATTAGTAAATAAATGAATGAATATAATTTATTTATATAATAATATCAGGATAATCATAAGCCTACAAATAACAAAGTAAAATACGGATTTACAAATAAGTAGGCCTATAACAAGTGAAAAAGAATATACAATTTTATTAAATAGCCGTGACCATGGCCAGTGTCGTCACGTCTTCGGCCGCAAAGGCAGCTGTGCACTGTATATCCGGGACTTTCCGGGTATCGATAATAACGGTGTTGCTGTGAATGCTAGAACCATTAACAATCGATTAACTGATGCAATTAACAATAGGACGCAAAGCTGTCTTCAACCGCTTGTCATATTATCTGCAATTCCGTGAATTTTTCATCCAAATTAAAGAAACGAAGCTCAGACAAACTGGCATTATAATAAAGGAGAGAAAAAATCAGAACCGTTCGGATTCGAACCAGCGCAGCGTGCACTAACGATTACATGTCGTAGCTCACCACCACACGCCACAACAACTCATGGCGGATCTACCGGCGAATTGAACATGTAGTGATTTTATTCTCTCGAAAATGTCTCACGGCCAATGTAATTTTTTAATTATAATTAGAGAGGGCGGCCTATCTGCTGTGTCCTGGCAGAACATCAGTCAATATGGGACATTAAATATTAAATGCGAGGATCCAGAGGATACATGCCTGAGAAAATATATAATAATTAAAGAAACGAAGCTCAGACAAACTGGCATTATAATAAAGAGAGAGAAAAAAATCAGAACCGTTCGGATTCGAACCAGCGTGCACTAACGATTACATGTCGTAGCTCACCACCACACGCCACAACAGCTCATGGCGGATCTACCGGCGAATTGAACATGTAGTGATTTTATTCTCTCGAAAATGTCTCACGGCCAATGTAATTTTTTAATTATAATTAGAGAGGGCGGCCTATCTGCTGTGTCCTGGCAGAACATCAGTCAATATGAGACATTAAATATTAAATGCGAGGATCCAGAGGATACATGCCTGAGAAAATATATAATAATTAAAGAAACGAAGCTCAGACAAACTGGCATTATAATAAAGGAGAGAAAAAATCAGAACCGTTCGGATTCGAACCAGCGTGCACTAACGATTACATGTCGTAGCTCACCACCACACGCCACAACAGCTCATGGCGGATCTACCGGCGAATTGAACATGTAGTGATTTTATTCATAGTGATACTATGAGGTACCGGGTAGTTAAGTTGAGTCAGATGATATTTACGTTGGCGCCTTTGTCTGCCTGATACGTTTGGCTTGTTGGCTTTTACAATCCTCGCTACAGAGTAACGCTGAAATAAAGTTTCGAAGTTAAATAATTGTAGGCTATTATGTAATGCAGTACATTTTTTGTACAGTACAGCTAAATGTTACCTACATGTATAGGGTATAAAGATAATATAGCTAGATATGTTTTAACCATCACGATACACCTTAATGCTTGGTCCATCTATAATAAATTACTGAGTTTGGCGAATTTGTAAGGCTAAAACTTCTACGCTTTTACGTTATTTCGAAAACGGATTTTTTGCGTTCAGAGAGTAAAGTTGTCCGCACCCCAATAAAACGTTCAATTTTGTTTTTGTTTACGTTAAGGGTGTCAAATTATGTTAATTAGTTTCAAAGGCAGGGCAAAGGCAGTGGCAGCGCACCTGCATGCTAACACAATACACCAATGTTGACATAGCCTGAATTACATGTAGGCCTTCTATCCTGTCATCGGTGTGAGGATATTATGCCTGTAGTCTCAACTATTACATGACACAGTAGAAGCAACTCACATGACAGAGTAGAAACTCAATTAACATCTATTGTTTATTCAACTAATTGATCAACATTAGCATGTATTCTGTGTTTTTATGGAGAACCTATAGTTAAAGTGAAACTTTTGAAGGACAAATTAATCAGGGTTGCCAAACCACACCATGAATAGGCCTACTCTGCTTTGTGGTAGTGCTATGTTTAATGTTATCAGCATAATGTATGATCAGGTATGATCATAACTTATATGAAATAGAGTGTAAGGAAATGTGAATAAAATTGTTTCAGCTGCACAGTGGTGTAGCCAGGACTTTTTTCAGAGAGAGAAAGAGGGGGGGAGGCAAATTTCATGGGGGGGATTGTCACAAATGGGCTAAAGAGAGTACTACAAATTTATCCAAAATGGGCTAACAAATAAAAAGTACAACAAATGCATAGAAATCTAAAATATCAGATCAGCCAGCAGGCCACAGGGGCCAAGAGGGATGTGAATAAAATTGTGTTCATCTGCTCAGTGATGTAGCCAGGACTTTTGCAGGAGGCGGGGCAGCAAGGTACATTTCAAGGTGGGGGACAAACTTGGATGAAAATGATAAAAAATGAGCTAAAAGGTACAACAAATTTGTCCAAAATGGGCTAAAAAGTACTGTAGAAACAAAGGCATAAAAATCTTAAATATCAGAGCGACCAGCATCCCACAGGGGCAAGACATGATCTAATTGCAATTTCAAGCCATTGATTTATATGGAAAAGATACTAAATATTATACTTCTAAGTTCTAAATGATCATCTCCTCTCATACCATTATTAAATAAAACATTTACATGTACACAAAATGTACAAAATTTACCAACCGCGAAATCCCCTGACCGCGAAAGACGGGTGACCGCTAGTATTGCAAAATCCCCAGACTCCCATAGTGTGTGATCCAACTAACAGTTCTGCATAATAGGGGCCTACTTGTAATGTGAACAATTTATTGGACATAAAATTGCTTGAAATGCACATTGCCTGCTTTGACCTGTTTTAAAGATGGAGAAAAAAGTTGATAAAGAGTACCACATACCTTCTTAGCAGAGGGTTTACTCTTCAGTTCCACAGTTCCTTTCTTCTTTGTCATAATGTCAACCCATGCTCCAACAGCTTCTGCCACTTTGTCTGGGACAGGCTCTTCAGTGTGGTGATCCAAAGCCAACTTGGTCATAATAGAAGCTGCGAATGTAGTAGGGGAGGGTTGTTGGCAATTGTGGGATGTACGTAGGGGAACTGTTGCTTTGCACTTCGAACATTGAATTTTGAGATTCTCAAAATGTAATTGAAATGTATACGAGATTGCTCGAACATCATCAAATTTGATGGTATCTTCACAGGATGGACAGTTGACAGTACTGGATCGTTTGATTTGAAATAGCTTTGACATGCATAAAGAGCAAAAGTGATGATTACAGGGTGTGGATATTGGATTGGACAGAATGTGTAGACATATACTGCAAGTGAAGTGAGTTCTAATGTTGGGATCATCTGTGGCCAATTGTGCTGGATCATTGGTAGAAAGTGCAGTATGATTTGACTCTTTAGCTATAAGATCTTGAAAAATGTTGTCTTCTTTTAAGACAAAGGGTAAGCGGTTGGTCAGGTGTGGCGGTGCAGGTCTGCGAGAAATACCACCACGTCTAGCTTTTTCCATTTTGTCACACACAAAGCATGGACCATTGGTTGATCGTGGGTGATGTGACCATGGCACCTTTGTGTCACCTAAATATTTTCTGTGCAAGTTTTCGTCGGCTTTGGCATGATGTAGTTTTCTAATGCACTTTCGGCATACATGTGTAGGATGTATATCTTTTTCATCCAAATTGATATCTATAGCAAATGCAAATTTTATATCTTCAGCATAGTAAGTGGCTGGTTTTGAAACTTGGCTTTGTGAAAGTGACAGTTTCTTCGCATTTGGTAGATGATATCCACATATTCTACAAAGCTTTCCTAACGATCTAGTATGAATCTCCATAGTTGGACATGTGATCTATAAAAGTATAAGGAAAGAAACATTGTACACAATGTAGGTTACATTTTTGTGTATGTTTTTAATGTCCCTGTCATTTGTAACACCAGCCCTCCAGTATAGCAAGGATGCATGCATTTATGTGGATACTATAAGGCTAGTCAAATCAGAAAATCACCCAGCACTAATGCTAATTGCAACAGAATTCTTTTCGCATGCGTCAATCTCCCAAAAGCAATACATTGGTATGGTTGTTTTAAACAAGATTTGACCCTTTGAAATTTCACCTCTGTATTACAAGCAGCCATTTTGGATTTATGCAAATTTGGCACTGTTCTTGGATTTTTGGGGACTTTGATTTGTTATTAAATATGCTTTTCTGAAATGAATGGTGATTAAATGGTTTGTTGCAATTAGAGGTGGGTTAACCCCTTATTTTTCTTAATTTGACTAGTCTATAAGACCCCCCCCCCCAAAAAAAAAATGCTTGGTTGCCCTTGGAGGCCGACCCCAAAAAATTGGAAATCTTTGGTGGTTTTTTTTTTCCCTCTTTTTCTTTTTTAAACAAGTACCGGTACGGTAAATTTTCATTTAAATTTGGTCCAAAAACGCACAATTTTGTACCGTAAATTGATCAAGCATAATGTCAATACAAGCCTTTTCAAAATTGAGGAAGAGCCCAAGGGAAAAAAGGATCGATCTACTGACCTCTAAAGGGCAACCAAACAATTTATTTTTTTGGCTTAAGTACAGGCTTTTGTCAAATGTCAAATATATTACTAATTAAAATGTATTACTAGCTGATAATTCGTTTTTTAATTGTAAAAAATGTTGGTGTTTTTGAGTCGATTGTTCAAAATGGTAAAAAAGAATACGATGTTGTGTGTACACAACTACATGTACACATGAAGTGTATTACCGTAATACGGATTTACAACAAGGCTCATTGAGAAGTGTCATTACTCCGAAGGTTCATTATTCCAAAGGGTCATTATTTAGAAGGGTCATTACCCCGAATTTAAAATAAGGTTCGTTATTCAGAAGGGTCGTTAATCCAAAGGTTCGTTATTCTGAAGGGTCATTCATTACTCTAAAAGCTCATTATTCCGAAGGATCTTTATTCCGAAATTCTGATTAACAAACAAACCTTGCTGAATGGAATTTACAACCATTATACTGAAGAATCATTATTCCAAAGAGTACTCCAAATTAATGTTATAGGACTGTTATTCCGAAATTTGGAGTAGCAACCCTTACATGTATTGTAGGTATATCGAACCTTTGTGTAAATTTAGAGTAGGGCCTACGGTAATGTACCCTTGGAAATAAAGTGCCTTATTTTAAATTCGGAGTAATGACCCTTCGGAATCACAAGCCTCATTTTAAATTCGGAGTACTTACTGGACCTTCGTATCAAATAATGAGCCTTATTTAAATTTTGATTAATGATTTGTCGGAATAACAAGCCTCATTTTAAATTCGGAATAACGAGCCTAGTATTAAATTCAGAATAACAAGCCTTGTTTTAAATTTGGAATAACAATTAGCCTTCTGAATTATGACACGACACGTCGGAATAACAAATCTTATTATAATTTCGATGTGATGACCCTTCGGAATAAAGCACCTTTGGAGTAATGACTCTTCGGAATAACAAACATTGTTGTAAATTCAGAGTAATGAACCTTCGGAATAAGGACCCTTCGGAATAAGCGTAATTGTTGTGCAAATGTGAACTGGTGAATGTTTAACTAACGGCCTAAAAATTGTTTGATTGACGTAACATCAAAAAAAATATTAGGGTAGGTGGGTAGGGTTGTTTGTTTTTACTTTAAGGTGGTAATACACCACTGGCCTATTTTGTGCCTATTTTTGCATTTTTCTCAAAAATTATAGTGCATTGGTGAGAAGTAACATATATTTTGGGGGCAAGGACTACAATTACTGCACTGGAAATTTTATTTCAGCACAAACAACAGTTGTGGAGTTAGTCAAAAATGAGGGAAAACCAATATTTGAAGAATAAATCAAGTCCTGAGTCACAGAAATTTCAGTGTAGTAACTGGATTCCTTGTCCCTATAAGGCAAAAAAAAAGTTTGTCTCAAAGCTTGCGCGCCCGTTTGTAAAATCGCACGATTTGACAAAAAAGAAATGCGGAAATTGTTTTTATTTCAAAAAAAAAAAAAAAAAATTTTCCATAAAAAAATTGGCAAAAATCAAGACTTTTTTCTCAAAATACTATGAAAAAAGTCGGGAATAAAAAAATAAAGAAAAAAAATATTGCATTTCGCATTTGTTTTTAAATTTCTCGTGAGCTTTGAGACAAACTTTTTTTTTGCCTAATACATAACTTTTGTTACCAGTGTGTTATGAGTTTTTTATAAACATGCAAAAACTGGTCACATTTTTATGAAGGGGTGTAGTACCACCTTAAAAGTTGTAAACTGCTTTTGATATTCAAAGGCCATGGAACTTATGTTATAAAAATAAAATAAAATAAAAATTTTCTATTGTTTTTTTTACAAGGTCAGGGGGTCTGACCTACTTTTAAGGTCGGTCAGGTTAGGTCATTCAAGCCATTTTTCTTAAAGGCCTGAGGTTTTTGAACATGTTTTACTGTGAATAAATAAAGCTATTATTATTATTTATTATAATGACTAGCGGGACACCCGCGCTACGCGCGGGTCCCCGCTAGGTGAGTAAATGGGAGAGCGTTCACTAAAACAGGAGGAATTACTGAACAGGTAGAATCATTGAAACGGTAAATTTTATTTATCTGAACCTGACCCTCATTAAGCCTACGTTTCCATTTGAACTTCTTTCTTTCTTTCTTTTTAGTTTTTTCTACATGGGCCGAGCCAATTTTGTCCCATTTAAAAATAATTCTGCTGCTAAGCTTGCGATTTTCCGTTGACCATGTGTTTTTATTTATTCAATCCCGTTCCCGTTATTTTCTAAATCTGTCCTTTCTTACATTTCCTTTTAGCTTCTTTTTTTTGCTGCATAGCTTGTGATTTCCCGTTTTCATGTTATTTATTTAATTCTGTCCTCAGTTTAATAGCCTTCTTATTTAAATTCCTGATCTTTTTTATAGCTTTTTTTCTTACATTTCCTGAAGAGTTTATTTCTTTCCTTCTTTAGCCTATTTTATTCCCGTTTTCATTTTGTGACTAAGTTCTATATAACCCACATAGGCCTACTCGTACAGCCTGTTTGTCCTCATTTTGTTTTCTTTTTTATTTATAGTAGGCCTACCTCTTCATGTTGTTTGTACTTTTTTAACACACATCTTTTTCCCGTATTTATTACGCTACGGTCGTTAATATCATTCATTACGTGTCTGCGTCGTTTACACGTGCCATGGCGTAGTGCTGCGTTATTCAGCGGTATCGCTGCGCTTACGCGAAACATTTCAGCATTACATACGCCCGTGCGACGCAGCAGGGCTAGCTTAGTAACTGACTCCTTTTTTTTGTTTACCTAGTATAGCAACGGACCACATTTTCACTGATTTTGAGGCCAATTCTTAACCGTTTTCAACCAAATTTTCGCATAACCATCTCGGTACATTCCTCGATCTTCCGTATGAATTTGGTGGTATTTGGATCGAAACTGACGGAGCCTTTCAAGGAGTGTTTCGTGATCCTAGCATCCTCTTTTTATGACATTTTTCAGTACATAAACACAAAAAAAGCATATTCCCAAAATTTCAGTTGATTCCGATTTTGCGTTTGCGAGTTAATATGCATGATTATGTGTATTACACTGCTCCATAGACAATGCGTTGTAATTTCGTTCTGGTGCACCAGAACGAAATTCAAATTTCACGATATCTTTGCAAAACGAATTAATCTGCAAGAAATATTTTGTACATAAACATTATTTATGTAGCCAGAGGTTTCCAGTGATATAAAAATCTCAACTTTTTTTGAGAAAAGTGGGGGGATGAGGCTGTGGATCACGAAATGCCCCTTTAAGTGCATACATAGATAGTATACGTCATAGTACAATGTAGTATAGATACATACATACATACAAGTCAACATTCCCCTATTTATAGTAAGATCATATTGGTTATAATTATGCTATCTTAATTTAAACAAGCCAAAACAGCCCAACTCAAATCTAGCAAGTTGTACCCAGTTCGGCAATTGTTCATTTCACCACACACACACCGTCATCATCCCAATATCTTCGTGTTAAAAATTGCCGTGGTACTACGTACGATGAATCCTCACGTTCAACAACTACGCATGGTGCCAAATGCGAAGTAAATAGGTAAATATATTCGCAGGCGAAATTTGCAAAAAAAAATGTAACACGGGCTGTATTAAGGGCTGTATATATCGAAGAGAGCTCGTGACCATATAATATCTGATACAGATACCTGACAGATACTGTGTGTAGCTAGTGTATACAATAAATACGAACGGTGCATTCTGGTTTTTGAGAATGATATTGAAAATAAGATAGATGGAAACAAAAATTCCTTTAAAAGAATATTCGGAAATTTATAGGATTCACACTATCCCATTTGGTCCCATCCGGCTATCCCACTTAGTCCAAGGCCATTTAGTCCAGTTCCCACTTGGTCCAGTCCCATTTGGTTCAATCCAACTTTGTCCACTATGTCCCAATTGGTCCTCAGTGTCCCCGGGGCCATATCCCACCCACTGGCATGTCCCACCCCGTCCCACTAGCGCCGTAGTAGCGGGCCATGTCCCAATAGGTCCATGTCCCCAGTGGCGTAGCCAGCACTTTTTCAGAGGGGGGGCAAGGGGACAAGACAAAATTTAAGGGAGGCACCTTTTGGTGAAAAAATCAGTTAATGTTACAAATGTGCGTGAAGCGCGCGAAAAATTTTGCCATATTGAAGCTAAACTGTTGAAATATGGTATAGAAAGTGAATAAATTTTCGCGCGAAGCGCACAAAAATTGGCACTTTTTAGAATAAAATGGCAAAATATAATGTAAATATGGTCAGAAACACAACTGCCCCCTTGCCCCCACCCTTGGCCACGCCACCATGTCCCAGTCAGGGCCATGTCTATGTCCCGGGGGGGGGGCACTTCAATATGAAATGGATATAGGTACTAGGTGTAGGGCTGGCACTTTCGGCAAAGGGGGACAAGACAAAATTTAAGGGGGACACCTTTTGGCGACAAAATCAGTTAATGTTACAAATGTGCGCGAAGCGTGCGAAAATTTTGCCATATTGAAGCTAAACTGGTGAAATATGGTATAGAAAGTGAATAAATTTGCGCAAAGCGCGCAAAAATTGGCACTTTTTAGTTTAAAATGACAAAATATAATGTAAATATGGTCAGAAACACAACTGCCCCCTTGCCCCCACCCTTGGCCACGCCACCATGTCCCACTCAGGGCCATGTCTATGTCCGGAGGGGGGGCACTTCAATATGAAATGGATATAGGTACTAGGTGTAGGGCTGGCACTTTTGCAGTTAGCAGCATTCAGTGAGAGGAAAATGTAAAAAATACGGGGTCATTGGGTGAGAACATGACCTTTTTTAAAATGGAACCTTTGGGTGAGAGCCGAATTTCTAGTTCTAAATGGCTTCAAATTTCTTTGTTTTTTCAAAATAAGTACCATAACAAAATCAGTGATTGGTCCATATCCCACTCAGTCTCACTAGGTCCATGTCTCACTAGGTCCATGTCCCATTAGGGCCATGTCCCCCTAAGCCACAGTCCCATTCAGCATGTTCAGCCAATGTAGCCTACGTACCGGGGCCTATGTGTAGGCTACATGAAAAGATGACAAGATTTAGAAGAACAGAAATGGGAAAAAAGGAGATAAAGAACGGGATCTATGTCAAATAGGGATAGTGTCCACTTGAGGCAAAAATAGGCACAATCTTTGTCCCATTGGATTAACCTACAATGCTAAAATGCAATACACACGAATGGACACAGGAAATTTTACGTTTAGGCTTTTTCCTCTGCTTTACCGGTCCCTGCCCCTCTGATAATTCTAAGAACACTTTTACAAACTTGCCCCTATTTTAACTTGGAAAATAAGTCACAGAATTCTAAATATTTAATTAACGGTCGACCAAATTTGTGACCCCTTTTTATCCATTTCGAGGACAGCTTTACTCCTAATTTTCTATTTTGCAGGCAAACCCGACGTTGAAACTTTTCTTTATCAAGGGAGAGAAATCAGCTCTTATAATATGTTTAAGGGACCTTTGGACTATGTTTACCTGACAAGAAGAAGGTTGGATTTGAGGAGCATGTGCTTGGTTCAGAAAGGTATTTAGAATATCAAATGAAAATTCATACTAGCACCTATGGGCACCTGTAACGTGTGAAGATGTTAACCTTTCGTGCATGCTTCACACTTAAACAGCCCCCCACCCCCACACACACCCCTACTCGCCTTCACCGACAACCGTGGACCCTTTTTGTGTGTGTGGTTGTTAACAGTGAAACCGTGGACCCACACACACAGACATATCATAATCCAAACATAGACTTCTTTGATATTTCACCGCTAACCGTGGTCCTGGTATTACACCTACCCCATATGCAAAGTTATGCTGTATAGCACCCTCTGCCGCTGTCCTACGACCGTGGACGTCCACGTTTTGCAGTTTCTGGTTTTTCACTACATAAGTGTGGACTCAAAGTCCACGTTTGTAGGTGAAAACAAGCGCACACCCCTCAGTCACACCTACACACCTGCATTTCAAACATGGTTATTGTTATTTGTCGAAACTAAATGCAAAAAACAAGAGAAATGACACACACTACCATACAGTACACCAAAGAATTATGGTACCAGTTGTGTCCACCCTGTATATCCTACATAAAGACAAATATGTCAAAATTAAAACAAGCAGCCAATATCTGTATACTCTGTATAATCAATGAAAGCACAACGTAAGTTTAACAAATTAATCAATGGAAGCATGGCGCTAGTTCTCTTGTTCGTGAATGCTTTGTGTACAAATCAATAGAGCATGCAATGGAGCAAATTGCAACTTTTAAATTGGTATATTCCTTGGGTTTCGTTGTGTCTTAATTTCTTGAACAATTTTAACGAATGAGGTCATAAATTCAAGCTAAAAGTTGCAGCTATTGGCTGCTGTTTCAAATTATGACACACTTGTCTTTGTTTAGGATTATACAGGGGTGAACATAACTGGCACCTTAATTATTTGGCTTACTGATATGTGAAGGTAATTAGCAGGAGTTTTTGTTTTTCATTTTATTTTCTGTGGCATCATAATAACAAAATTGATTGTATGATAAAATTATATATTCTCTTGCTACCTAAATACAGCCTCTTGAAATCAATCTGAAATTACAATATTTTTGGGCGGGTGGAGGAAAAATGACAATTATGATTTTGCGATGTTCGAGGCCTAGCAGAGAGGATCTAGAACAAAAGACGCTACCACTCATTCATCAAACTCGGCAAAATTCCTAGTTGGGAGACAATTTGTTATCCTTTCCATTGAGGCCTCTGAGAATTGATATGGAAACTTACTTTTTATACATGACATTTGAGGTGTGATTAAGCAAAATCAGTCTGAAGTCGGACATATTCAACTTTCAGTTTCTTAAAGGATTGTAAACAGCATTTTGCAAAGCTACATTTTGGAGGAAATGCCATTGAATTTGGACAAGTTCAAAAGATATGAGCAGTTAAAGACTTTCTAAAACAAGAGGAAACAAAAGGAAATACTTCCTTTGTTTGGCTATATTTAACATGATCTGATTGGGGCCAAAGGCGGCAAATTTGAAACTGAGATAAAGGTACAAATATGGAGTAAAAAACAATAAAATACATAGACATTAAAAAACTTTTAAGTTTAAAATAACTTAAGAACCAAGTATGGTAGACCTTTGGTGTTTTCGGTAATTGATAGCCTATTGTATGTATAACGTGATAATTGTAGTAACTCAATTTTCAAAAATGACTCCTTTGGCCCCCATGGAGTAGATTGTGTCACATGTTACAAAATCAATATTTCCAACTTCCAATTGATATTGCTTGATCACATGACATTTATCTGGAACACTGACATGATGAAAGAAGTTGCAAAGCACAGTAATTATTTGTCATTTTCAGAAATTGCAATTTTTAGTATGCGGTTTTATTCTTTTTATTTAAAATCACTCTACCATGCTGGGGGCTCCATATGAGGGAAGCAAATATGGGTCTCATTTTCAGTCAGGCCTCTGGTATAACAATGGCCGCTTTTGGTTGACCTTTTCAGTAAATCCCATAATTCCTTGCGGTTAGACCCCAGATGTCGTCATTTGATGTCCCTAGCGAACATTGTTACTGCACATTTCAAGTCAGTGTGACGTCACATGACGAAATCCCAGGTTGTGTTAAATTTGGCCAAACATCTGGACTTGGGTATAAAAACCATACAATTTTCTTGAAAATTTAGTATAAATAACAATAAACAATTTTGCCAAGAACATCAAGAGACACATTTTATGGGTCCACTTTCTGCCTCTCCTTTTAACAATAGCAAAATGGCCAATACATTCTGGGGCCCGTTTCACAAAGACATACGATTGATCTTACAATTGATTTAATAGCGGATTACATTGAGTGGTCAGTGACACAAAGGCGTAACTCCATTTTAGCCATTGATGAGTTTAAAGATAAATGCTCCACATTGACCCATGTAGTTAAGTTTCTGTTTCACAGGCCAGGTTTCGCTGGCTAAAAAAAACCTTTGAAACAAAGGAAACATGGGATTCATGTATTGTTTCGTTTTTGTGTACAGATGAATCAGGATCACCACTGTTTCTAATGTCATTCTTCTATGTTGTGCTTGTTTGAATTGGTTTAGCAAGACACGTTTCCCCTGTTTTAACTACTAGATGGCGGCTTTTACTGTGCTGCATATCCATCAGAGAAACGAATGTTCATACATATGTGTTCATTTAGTTTGTCATTTGTGGCAAAACCCATTTCACATTTACTGCACGTCAATCTAAGCAGCAAATCGTGCCTCTTCACATGCCTGACGACATCTGAAAAAGTATGCATAATTGTTTTGTGTTCAAATAGTTTGTCGTTTGTGGCAAAACCCATTCCACATTTATTGCACCTCCATCCGAGCAGCGAATGATGCTTTTTCACATGCCTGACGACAGCTAATGTCGTTGCAAAACACATGTTGCAATAATTGCATTTTGGTTTGTTAAGTCTTTCTTGTTGAGTCCAACCACTTTGAGAGTCCAAGATGCATTTGTGGTCTTTAAACGCTGAAAGCATTAAGAAACGCTTCTTGCATTTTTCACACTCACGCGCTAAAGAAATTGCCTTTGTTTGTTGAATCCTATATCCTGAAACAACAGAGAGTCCTATAACATGAGCTGTTTGCTCTTCATGTTGATTTTGGCACAGTGTGATACCTTTACGCACTTTGGAGATTCTACCTTTCCATTTGGAATGTCTTCTTATGTGCCTCCTGTACCTCTCAAAATCGGGCCACAGTCGTAAACAGTACCTACATTCAAATGGTTGTAGATTATTCTTGGTGATTCTAGTTGAAGGCACTTGGGTTCTGTGAGAAGACAGATAATAAAAGGTGTTTAATAACACAAATAATGCATCTGCTGCTTTCATAGAAACTTGTGAGTGAACCTTTAAATCATTGAAATTGATTATAAATGGTGCCACTTTAATTTCACCAATCAGCTTACCGCAACTAGCAATCAGTCTCAAGTTAAACTTCCTGCAAGGAGGAAAAGAGACTGATCAGTCAACAATCAGTCTTTTAAACCAATATATTTTTCCAGGAGGGCGATGATATAAAATGAAATCTGTGGCAAAATAATGGAAATTTTGCATTTGCTAAAAAAAAAAAAAAATGGAAGGGAAAATCTGTTTCAAATTTGGGGCTCCCCAACAATTGAAAGACAAAAAATGTAAAAAGTAAAGAAAAACTAAAAAAAGTGAATATACGGAGTGAAATCAAACCATCCTACTAGTAAAATATGCAGCTCAGCAAGTCAGCCCTGATCATCTACATGTAGTAGCAGTGGTGCAGCTACCCTACCCAAGGAAGGGCATATGCCCTGGTCTCAGAGGGGCCCAAATCGACCAATTCAGCACCCTCTAGATCAATTTTATGCCCCTCCAAGTGGTGAAAGACAAAATTTTCACACACTTTACTAGAGCTCAACATATGGCATTTGTCTACCGATCCGATATCTGATATCAACATTGTAATATCGGCTTATATCCGATACGATCTGATATCGTTTAAAAAAATGTTTTTGGCGACTTTGGAGAACCACTGGACCTATTTTGAAGTGCTAGGATAATTCACAGTTGATTTGAAGAAAAAAATTAACTTTAAATTTTAAAAAAATTTACCGATATCCGATCCGATATCGATGATATCAATATCTGGCCGATACAATATCTGATACGATAATCAGTGGAGCCCTACACTTCTCAGTAGTCATTTGGAAGACAGTTTTATCAAGGTCATTGGATAGGGTATCCAATGACCTTGGTAACCCTGAATACTTTCAACTGATTGATCTATCACATGCTCCATGTGGGGGGGCATCCCTATTGTTCTCATTATTTTGGCCACTTGATGGCACATGGGTTTGGAGCCTCCAAATTTTGGCCTAGCCCAGTGCCCCCACGAAAGTAAATCCGACCCTGCAGGGAATGCCCCCTCTTATCACCCCACCACTGCTTTAAACTTCACATCAACCTACCTAATTTGGTTTCCTGGCATTCTGTACTTGGCTTTTATGGTTGTATCATTTGTTGATAATACTTCATGGGCTGGTGCCACTCCCTGAAGAACAGAAAAGGAACAGCAAAATAGAGTAAATTTAAAAGTGACATGCAAATTGTACATTGTTTCCCGTACCCACTCACTATGAGATATGATGAGTAAGCAAACGGTGGTTTAGTTATAGTACCGTCTCTTGAAAGTTGAAATTCCCCTGGACAGGGAAGAGGCTAATTGTCTCATTGTAACCCGTACAGATCTCAGGGAGCTGATCCTGGTTGTGATGGCCATTTGTGGAATGTCCATAGGGTGAGCGCTCTAGAAGCTGTAAAGTCCCTGAGTATGGCAAGCCATTAGGGTCACAATGTGCAGGTAGCTACGCGCAGCTTATTTAAAGCTATGTGCAACCGTTTGACCAATCAAAATCGTAAATTTAATCACATGGTTGGGTCTTTACCTGCGCGTGGCATAGTGCAATTTGTCCTCTGTCACAAATATTATGTTAATTTTTGTAAGCGTTGACACTATTTTTATTCCCAAAATTTCCAATTTATCAAAAATCGACAATGGCATAGTTATTCTTCAGTGAAAAGAATGCAACAATTTTTACCTTTGACATTTTGATTCAAAAGAAATTGTCATTACAATATAACCGTATTTTAGGCCATCTTAATTATATCCTGTGTCTCAAAGCTGCAGCGCGTTAGTAAAATGGTGCGCATAGTCCTCTTTGAAAATCAAGAAATTTTTATTTAAAACTCTTTATTTTTTTTAACAAAAAGGCGAAAATAAAACTCAAAATTCGTATTTGATTTCATGTTTTTGATTTTTTCGCAAACTTTGGACACAAAAATAACAAAAGAGAAGAAGAATGGTTTGTAGCAGTGACTTTATTGTCTGCTATTTCAACATTTGCCACATTGGTTATTTTTTGCACAAAATGCTTGTCCGAAATCTTGTACTGACACATGAAAAATTTATAAAAAAAAAAAAAGAAGTAAAAAACACCGATTCCGCATTAGGTTTTCAATTTCTCACAAGCTTTGAGACACAGGATTTAATTAAGATAGCCTTTATCGCTACTTACATTTGAGCAGCGCTTCATTTTGCAGCTCTGCCTCAACCTCCCTGGGCCGCCATACTTCTTCATATCCTTGCAGAATTTACACTCTGCACACTCATCTCCCAACAAGCGACATTTGCCACATTTTATCCGATGTTCCCTGCTGGATGATTTTCTTGTCTTCAAAGCCAATGACACTTTGTCCCTTCTTGATATTTTGTCTTCCTGTATGGTATAACAAGAAATAGGGTACCACCAGGCATTAACATTGTTTATGCCCGCCTCTTGAACAATCACTCATAGAACAGGGGACATGATTAATTGCGCCATGAGTTGGGATACCTAATTTGGCGGTGGAGTAACACTTCTCCGCTTTAAGTGATGTTTATGATGTCATATTTTCCATAATACTTGTCAAACAATAATAAATTTGGTGTCATTTTAAAGAGTAATCTATACTCTTTCCATAGCAATAAATAAAATTGGTTCATATTGTTTCAGTTTTAATTAGGATTAATTAATTAATGAATTGGTGATTCCAGTGGCGGCTAGGGAGCCATTTTCACACTTAATTTTAAAGAAACGGGAAGGTCCATGTGTCATAAAAACACAATTTCTGGATTAACAGACCCCAAATACATATAAAAAGACACCAAAATAAAATAAAAAGCTTTAAAATAAGAAATTAATATCATTATATTACAAATATATATTTTTGAGCCCCCCCCCCCCCCTTCCTGAAAATGGTATTTTGGCCAGCACCAGCTCATTTCTTGGCCAATTTTCATTAAAAAGGTGTCAAAATGCTCAGGAAAACAAGCCTCGAGTAAGATGTTACTTAGCTGCAAGATGAAAGCCATTATAATTTTCAAAATTTCCATGTGTTACCGAAAGGGGTCCCAACTCATGGCGCAGGACCTTGAATGAAAACCCCATTCATACATTCCGAAACATTCAAACCTCATAACAATATAACCCTATTTTATTGCTGTACTTACATTTGAGCATCGCTTCATTTTGCAGCTTTGCCTCGACCTTCTGGGGCCACCATTGCACTTGTTACGCATCAACTTTAAAGAAAACTAGTGCGCCTGTTGCTGTAATAGCCCTTTAGCTATTAGGGGGTATGTGGGCACTTATTGGGGTATGTGGGCGCTTATTGGGGTAGGGGCGCTTATAGAAATCATTTTCAGCAATGAATGCTGGGAAGACACTTTAGCATATTTGCAGCAATGCATTCTGGGTAGACATTTACAGTGCATTTCAAATTGGGCATGTAGCCAAAAGCTGAATGGAATCTATGAATGAATGACCTTGTTCACCGGCTTGGGCAGCTTGAAACTTGTTGTAGATCGTCTACTGGATTCTTTTTATCCATGTGCACTTGCTGCTTTGTATCCACGTGGGGTATTTTCCCCATGACCTTTGACCTTGACCTCCGATGACCTTGAAACTACCGGTAAACAGCGCCTGCCCGATACCCATCTATGTGTGAAATATCGTAACGATGCGTCGAAGCGCGGCGGAACGCATAGCCGGACAGACAGACAGACAGACAGACAGACACACAACGGCTATTATTTTAGTAGTACTAGTGCACCTGTAGCTATGAGGGCCCTGAAGCTGTGACAGCACCAGCAGCATATGATAGCATATACTGTGTGAAGGTTTATATCAGCAATTTCAAACATATTGGGGAATCCCACATATTCCTACTCAGTTGCTTCCAGTGTACCTGCAGCTACTACAGATACATTATGTCTTTGAACTCTTGTCCCTTGTGGTCTCTGGCAATACTCCAGGAATGAATGAATGAATGACCTATTCACCCATAAAAAGCACCATGCTGCTTGGGCAACTTGAGACACGTTGGGAGTCGTCTAGTGGATTCTTTGTATCCATTTGTTTGTTATCCACTTAAGGAATTTTTCCCCCTAGATGACCTTTGACCTCGAGGGGGCCCTTCGAAAACCACCCGATCAACATGCTTTTCCCGTCACCTATCCATATCTGAAATTTCGGCTCGATGCGTCGAAGCGCGGCTGAACGCATAGCCGGACAGACAGACAGACAGATAACGCTTATGATTATTATAGTATAGACTAGTGCACCTGTAGCTGTGAGGACCCAGAAGCTGTAACAGCACCAACAGTATGATCAGTGACTGATAGCATACTGTTTGAAGGTTTATAGCAGCAATGTCAAACATATTGGGGAATCCCCCATATTCCTACGCACAGTTGCTTCCAGTAGGGAGCCTTGTGTGCTACCTGCAGCTACCAGCTACTACAGTATTTCTTTGAAAGCAAAATATTGTCCCTTGTGGTCTCTGGCAATGCGCCAGGAATGAATGAATGACCTATTTACCCATAAAAGCACCATGCTGCTTGGGCAACTGGAGACATGTTGGGAATCGTCTATTGGATTCTTTTTATCCATTTGTTTGTTATCCACTTAAGGTATTTTCCCCCTAGATGACCTTTGACCTCGAGGGGCCCTTCAAAACCACCGGTCAACATGCTTTTTCGGTCACCTATCCATATCCGAAATTTCGCTTGATGCGTTGAAGCATGGCATAAACGCATAGCCGGACAGACAGACAGAGCTTACGATTTTAGTAGATTAGATTAGATAGATAGATATAAAATACAAAGTATAAAGGCCTTAGACACAGCTATAGCATGTATATGTAAAGTCTGCACAAAAAGTAACTCAGCTGTTATAAATACGCCTATAGCTTCAGAACTAATAATTGAAAAATGTCGCTCAATATTAACAACACAGTAGTGCTTTTAAAGAAAAATACCTGAATTTAAAAGTTGCAGTTTACAGCGATCAATGGTTTTTACGCAAGCATTGTGGCACGTAACACCCTCTATTTACCTTCGCACTGACTTCAAATCAATACAAATAGCTGCAACTTTTAAAATCGGGTAATTTTCTTTAAAAACACTGCTGTGATGTTAATATTGAAAGAAATGGGACAAATGGGGTATCAAAATGCGCGCAAATAAATCGTCCTTCTTTCTATGTTTAAATATTGTGGAAACAATTATTAGTTCTGAAGCTATAGGCGTATTTACAACAGCTGAGTTACTTTTTGTGCAGACTCTATGTATAACGCAACTGAATAGTCTGTGCCCCCAAAATTTTATTTTGCCCCCCTGATCAAGAAAGCTAGCTACGCCCTGAACTACTCCCCATTCCAGAAAAATACAACTCACTATTTTTTTTTTTTTTTTTTTGGATTACAAAAAATTTTTTCCCATTTTGCCAAATGAAACATGGCTAAATCCTAATCCTTTCTAGTTCTAACTGGCATTGAAACTCAAATTTTAATATTTGGCCAATTTTTGGAAACAATGGCCAAAAAACATGCATTTTAGCATGTTTTTCATATGCTGTGACAATCAAGCCCAAAAACATGTACTAAGACTAATTTCAGTTCATGCATTCTAATTTTTGGAAAAGACATATTTCATTTTTATAACCAATCGTTTAATCAAAGTAACAAAAAAAAGTGAAAATTGTAGCAAAATGTCAGCATACATGTATATACTCAAGATTTTTGAATACTTAGACTTGTTCCAGGTCTTTCATTTTTGTGACTTGATTGTCAAAAAAGAAGCCAAAATGCAAGTTTTTGGCTCTTTTTTCAAGAAATTATTAAAATGGCTAACTTTTTCTTTTATCTCCAGTTTAAGGTGGTACGTACTACACCCTGGCCAATTTTGTGCCTATTTTTGAATTTGTCTCAATAATTATAGCGCATTGGTGACAAGTAAGATATTTATATTATAGGGGCAAGGACTACAAATACTGCACTGGAAATTTTATTTCAGCACAAACAGCAGTTGTGGAGTAACTGTCAAAAATGAGGGAACCCAATATTTGGTCAATAAATCAATAACTACTTACCATCAATTGCTTAACCCTAATGCCCTAAGGGCTTTTCGCCGACGGGAAGGGAAAGAAGGAAAGAATAAAGAGAGAAAAGAAGGAAAGAAGTTGTTTGCTCTGGGTGGGATTCGAACCCGAGACCCCTCGCATGCCAAGCACTGGGTCGGCGACACTTTGCCACGGGTCTTGGGCTTCGCTGGCCAGCGAAACCGTGCCTACATATCACTTAGGGCGATTGCGTCATCACACCACGTGGAATGCAGGCACGAACAGCGCATATATCAAGTAGTATTTTGTAGTATTCAGGCGGGTTAGGGTTAATATAAGCCATCAATGATGCCTTAAGTTGTTGTTTTTTTACTTGTAAGGCTGTAAATTGCATTTGAATTTTGATATTGGTGATGGAACTTTATTTCTTCTTTGCATTTTTAATTGAATTCTTTTTTTTTTTTTTTTTTGCTTTTTTTGCTAAATAAAATTAGGGTTGGGCCTACAAAATTGCACAAAATGCTTGTCCGAAATCTTGTACTGACACATAAAAAAAAACTCATAGAACTGAGGACATGATTAATTGCGCCATGAGTTGGGATACCTAATTTGGCGGTGGAGTAACACTTTTCCGCTTTAAGTGATGTTTATGATGTCATATTTTCCATAATACTTGTCAAACAATAATAAATTTGGTGTCATTTTAAAGAGTAATCTATACTCTTTCCATAGCAATAAATAAAATTGGTTCATATTGTTTCAGTTTTAATTAGGATTAATTAATTAATAAATTGGTGATTCCGGTGGTGGCTAGGGAGCCATTTTCACACTTTTAAAAGTTAATTTTAAAGAAACGGGAAGGTCCATGTGTCATAAAAACACAATTTCTGGATTAACAGACCCCAAATACATATAAAAAGACACCAAAATAAAATAAAAAGCTTTAAAATAAGAAATTAATATCATTATATTACAAATATATATTTTTGAGACCCCCGCCCCTTCCTGAAAATGGTATTTTGGTCAGCACCAGCTCATTTCTTGGCCAATTTTCATTAACCCCATCATGCACGAATTAAGTTTTAAATTCACAAAAAAATTTATATTGTGTTATTTTACATCTAAAGGGATTACAAGAACATACCCAGTGTTAAATTTTTTGGGCGGTGTTCCATTAATTAATTATGCACATGTCCTCATATGAGGACACTGCGCAACAAGGATGTCAATATTTACAAATATTTACATGCTACATACATCTACATAGAAAAATTTAAGACTTTAGTCATTTTCTGAAATAATAGAGAAATTGGGGTAAAATGTAAACAACTTGGGCTGAAAATGATGTAGAAATATTATTGGACTTCACAAAATAAGGAATTCAGGCAAAAAACAGAAACAAGTGACATATCTGCAACCATGTACATGCATACAAATGAATTGAAGTTCACGAATTACAACTTGTGAATTAAATTTCATGAATTACAACTTGTAATTAGAACTTAAATTCAACTAGATGTTATTCCTAAGCTAATTAGAGTTCAACAACTCAAGTTGAAATACAATCATTATTACATCCACTCTGTAGTAGGCCTATTGCATTCTATATGTATGTACTTTCCTATACCACCATGGTAAATGTTACACCTGTAAATGCACAGTGTCCTCTTATGAGGACGGGAGGGCGCTATAGTAAGACACCACAATGGCGCAGTGTCCTCATTTGAGGACACATGTTTTTTTCACTATTTTCAAGTATTCTAAAATATTTGTCACAATATAGTTGTTTCCATTATGTTCTATAACATCTATAAATACTAATAAAAAATTATAGTCACTTTCCTACGTCATAAAACAGGTAAAAAAATTGGCCGAATCTAGGGATCATAAAAAATAGCGCATGGCTGTGAAATCCCAATTGTAGAAATGTGCCTGGGGGTAAATAGAGCCTGTAGGCATTTATAAAAGCTCAAAGTGTATACTGTCCTCTCTTGACATTGTAATGCAACATTGCACATTGATGAAGGGGTATTAATACATTTTTCATTGTGCATTTATTATCCGTCCTCATATGAGGACACGGTGCGTGAAAGGGTTAAAAAGGTGTCAAAATGCTCAGGAAAACAAGCCTCATCAAGTAAGATGTTACTTAGCTGCAAGATGAAAGCCATTATAATTTTCAAAATTTCCATGTGTTACCGACAAGGGGTCCCAACTCATGGCGCAGGACCTTGAATGAAAACCCCATTCATACATTCCGAAACATTCAAACCTCATAACAATATAACCCTATTTTATTGCTGTACTTACATTTGAGCACCGCTTCATTTTGCAGCTCTGCCTCAACCTCCCTCGGCCGCCATTGCACTTGTTAGGCATCAACTTCAAAGAAAATATATAATACAAAGTATAAAGGCCTTAGACACAGCTATAGCATGTATATGTAAAGTCTGCACAAAAAGTAACTCAGCTGTTATAAATACGCCTATAGCTTCAGAACTAATAATTGAAAAATGTCGCTCAATATTAACAACACAGTAGTGCTTTTAAAGAAAAATACCCGAATTTAAAAGTTGCAGTTTACAGTGATCATGGTTTTTACGCAAGCATTGTGGCACGTAACACCCTCCATTTATCTTCGCACTGACTACAAATCAATACAAATAGCTGCAACTTTTTAATTCGGGTAATTTTCTTTAAAAACACTGCTGTGATGTTAATATTGAACGAAATGGGACAAATGGGGTATCAAAATGCGCGCAAATAAATCGTCCTTCTTTCTATGTTTAAATATTGTGGAAACAATTGTTAGTTCTGAAGCTATAGGTGTATTTACAACAGCTGAGTTACTTTTTGTGCAGACTTTATGTATGACGCAACTGAATAGTCTGTGCCCCAAAATTTTTATTTTGCCCCCTGACCAAGAAAGCTAGCTACGCCCCTGAACTACTCCCCATTCCAGAAAAATACAACTCACTATTTTTTTTTTTTTTTTGGATTACAAAAAATATTATCCCATTTTGCCAAATGAAACATGGCTAAATCCTAATCCTTTCTAGTTCTAACTGGCATTGAAACTCAAATTTTAATATTTGGCCAATTTTTGGAAACAATGGCCAAAAAACATGCATTTTAACATGTTTTTCATATGCTGTGACAATCAAGCCCAAAGAAATGTACTAAGACTAATTTCAGTTCATGCATTTTAATTTTTGGAAAAGACGTATTTCATTTTTATAACCAATCGTTTCATCAAAGTAACAAAAAAAGTGAAAATTGTAGCAAAATTTCAGCATACATGTATACTCAAGATTTTTGAATGCTTAGACTTGTTCCAAGTCTTTGATTTTTGTGACTTGATTGTCAAAAAAACATGCCAAAATGCAAGTTTTTGCCTCTTTTTTCAAGAAATTATTAAAATGGCTAACTTTTTCTCCAGTTTAAGGTGGTACTACACCCTGGCCAATTTTGTGCCTATTTTTGCATTTTTCTCAAGAATTATAGCGCATTGGTGACAAGTAAGATATGTATATTATAGGGGCAAGGACTACAACTACAGCACTGGAAATTTTATTTAGAGGTTAATAACTGCGCATCGGTTATTTGGAGGCATTGTGAAAATCTAAACATTTTGCCTTTGGAACCGAGGAATATCCCGAGGGCGTAGCCCCGAGGGATATTCCGAGGTCCAAAGTAAAATGTTTAGATTTTTCACAATGCTCGACATATTATCGATGCACAGTTATTTACCTCATTCATAACCGTCACTTTAATCTCTTCACCTTACAAAATAACACAAAAATTTGCTCAAAAGTTTATAAAAATAGATGATTTTTACATCTTCCCTTTCCAAAAATCGATCAGGCTAAAAAACACGACGACCAATAACAAAAGTGCATATCACAATATGTTCAAATATGGTAGCGCGTAATCCAAATACGGCAGCCAGCTCGCGCGCAGTTTGTTCGACGCACAACAACACGCAAACGCCGGTCAATTGTGTGCGACATTGGAACAAATATACGCATTTTGCGGTCAATTGTGAGATATTAATAACCTCGATTTGCGTTCGCGTTGTCACAAATAACTAAATGTAATTGGATCGCACACATCGCGTTTATTAATGAGGTTATGAATTAAGCACAAACAGCAGTTGTGGAGTTACTGTCGAAAATGAGGGAAACCAATATTTGGTCAATAAATCAATAACTACTTACCATCAATTGCTTAATATAAGCCATCAATGATGCCTTAAGTTTTTTTTTTACTTTTAAAGCTGTAAATTGCATTTGAATTTTGATAAAGGTGATGGAACTTTTCTTCTTTTTATTTTTAATTAAATTCTTTTTTTTTTTTTTGGCTAAAGATAATTAGGGTTGGGCCTACAAAATTGCACAAAATGCTTGTCCGAAATCTTGTACTGAGACATAAATTTTAAAAAAAAAATACAGTAAAAAAACCCGCATTCCGCAATAGGTTTCCAATTTCTCACAAGCTTTGAGACACAGGATTTAATTAAGATGGCCTTATCGCTACTTACATTTAAGCAGCGCTTCATTTTGCAGCTTTGCCTCAACCTCCCTGGGCCACCATACTTCTTCATATCCTTGCAGAATCTGCACTCTCCACAATCATCTCGCAGACAGTTGTCGCATAGGCCACATTTTATCCGATGTTCCTTGCTGGATGATTTTCTTGTCTTCGAAGCCAATGACACTTTGTCCCTTCTTGACATATTCTCTTCCTGTATGGTATAACAAAAAATAGGGTACCACCAGGCATTAACATTGTTTATGCCCGCCTCTTGAACAATCACTCATAGACAAGAAATTGCTAGGAGCATAGCCTTTTTTTCTCTAACTTGATCAACCTCGGTGAAAAGAATGCAACAATTCTTCCTTTAACATTTTGATTAAATTATTACATAAATATTCCTGTATAATCGCTACTTACATTTGAGCACCGCTTCATTTCACACTTTTGCTTCCACGTCCCTGGGCCACCATACCTCTTCATATCCTTGCAGAATTTGCACTCTTTACAATTATCTCGCAGACAGTTGTCACATATGCCACATTTTGACCGTCGTTTCTTGCTTGATAATTTTCTTGTCTTTGAAGGTGGTCTAGAAGCCAATGACACTCTATCCCTTCTTGACCTTTTGTCTTCCTGTATGGTATAACAAAAAATAGGGTACCGGCTCGTGACTAATCATGCACGCTATTATATAGCGTGTAACATGTAAACATCTCAAAAAAAGTAACTAACCCCCCTTAAATAATGGCCATTATTCAAAAACTGGCTATTGTATTACAAACACAGAGGACTACAGAGCGCGTACCACCAGTCAAAGTCTCCGCATCATCCGATAATGAGGGCCGATTGTTCCATGAAATGCGACAGGCGAGACTGCTATGCAATTACCGCGTATTTTCATGGTCTATCGCGTAATCACGAAAGCACGCAACGCATACGCGAAGGCACGCAGCGCTGGCGTACGAGATTGTTTGACACGACACAATCGAACAATCGGCCCTCATGAATATGCAAGAACTGGTAGCATACAATACACGGGGACTTTGACTGGTGGTACTTTCTCTGTTTATCTCTTTCCTCTATGATTACAAATCTGTAAAATGTGTTGGAAGCAGAATTTATTTCTGCGCATTTTGACACCTCATTTGATACGATAGCCCAGAAAACAATAAAACACCGATCAATTTAATGTAGTGAGGTCCAGATTTGAAAGTTGCACTTACAACAATACAAAAACACTCAGATTATCATTACACAGATTTCCTTCCATTATACTGAATAAAATCAATAGAATTTACTGCAACTTTCAAATCTTGGGTTACATTGATTTAAATGTATGCCATGACGTCAATATTTAGTCAATTGCTACAAATGAGGTGTCAAAATGTGAAGCAATAAATTCTGCTTCCAACGCATTTTACAGATTTGTGATACAATCGCCCTTTTTTTAATAATGGCCATTATTTAAGGGGGGTTAGTTACTTTTTTTAAGATGTTTATGAGTTTATTGTTTTGGGATGTTTTCATGGCAAGAATATTCAAATAAATGAAGACAATTTTTAATATACGTTGACCTGATTTTGTGCAGTTTGTGTGTGTATAGGGGTGTGTGTGTGTACGTCACACTGTTATTTTTCCTGAGGGTTTTTTTTTTAGTTGTTTTTATACTTTACACTTAACATAAATTCCGCGAAATATACAACTCGCATAATTTCATAAAATCCTAAAATCGCAAAAAAATTCTTATATCTGATGTACTTAGAGAATAAAAGATAGGATTTTGTCTTTTGCCTATCAATATCGTGTCATAATGGATGGGCTGGCCAATATTTTGAGTAGTGGATGCGGCGCAGCCGATATCCACTACGATAAAAATATTGGCCACCCCATCCATTATGACACGATATTGGATAGGCAAAAGACAAAATCCTATCTTTTATTCTCATTCTTATTCTGTTTTAATGTAATTTTTGCGAGAAAAACTGCCTTTTTTCAAAAAAAAATAAAGTTACTTTTGTGAGGACATCCCTGTTGTTTTAAATGAACGAAACCATCACGAACATCTAAGCCGCCGAATCGCGTTCTTAGTTCTCGCGACGTGTATTTACGCGAACGCATTATCGCGCGATCATTGAGGAGCAACAAGCGTGCCGCCGTTGCGTGGCGCGCGCTACCTGACTAATATCACTATCAACTATTGTGAGATATTATACACCAGAAAACCAATCAAATTACGTGAATTCTTTACAAGACGCACCCATTGAATAAGAATTGCAAAATACATGTTGCAATGATTGCATTTCCCCATGCAATTTGATTGAACGACAGTCGCTTGATCATGTTGATGAGTTGAGACAGTTCTTGTTTGTTTGTGGTGATAAAACATGGTTGTTTGATTGCATTTAGTCATTTTCAAACAAAGTTGAAAAATGATGGCGCTATTTATCTTAATTAAATCTTGTTTGCATCTTTACAAGGGTTAGACACTTGTATAATGATATATTAGAAAATCAGAAAAAGACTAAGCTATGGCAAGGACATTTTCAAAACACTTTTTATCATGAAATATAAGGTATAACTCTATTATAATAATATTTGGCTAATTTAAATTTAAAACATAATAAATAGCACCCTCAATTTGCACACAATGTAGTTTATAGAATAAATTACCACAAAATAAAGAAAAAGATGAATAAATTGATATAGAAACAAAAATCTATGTTAAAAATAGCTTAAAAAAGATACATGTATATTAGTGTGATTAGCTGTTGGTATTGTCCAGGCCTAGAATTGAACATTATATAATGTTTTGTTAGAAAAATTAATAAATAATCACATCAAACAACCGTGAAAACTCTGACAGCTTTAAGAACTGCTTCTTGCATTTGTCACACTCGTATGCTGTATACATAACTACTTCATCTACATGCAAATTGTTTTGTGTTCATTTAGTTTGTTGTTTGTGCCAAAACCCATTCCACATTTACTGCACATCCATCTGAGCAGCGACTGTTGCCTCTTCACATGCCTGATGGCATCTAAATAAGGGTCGTTTTATCTTTTCAGTTTTCGTAAGTCTATTGTTCAGATACGAAAACGCAAGGGATTAAGTAAGTTTACTGTAATCTGACTTCATTGATAACTTTGAAGTACCAATCAGCTTATTTAAATAGAGGGGAATGCCTGTGTCAATAAAGGCTGGAGAGATAAGATTTTTTAAATCATTGTTTTGTGTTCAAATAGGTTATCGTTTGTGTCAAAACCCATTCCACATTTATTACACCTCCATCTGAGCAGTGAATGTTGCCTCTTCACATGCCTGACAATATCTATTGTCGTTGCAAAACTTTGTTTGTTGAATCCCATTTCCTGAAACAACAGAGAGTCCTATATAACATGAGCTGTTTTGGCAGTTTGATACCTTCACGTACTTTGGAGATTATACCTTTCCATTTGGAATGTCTTCTTATGTGCCTCCTGTACCTCTCAAAATCGGGCCACCACCGTAAACAGTACCTGCATTCAAATGGTTGTAGATTATTCTTGGTGATTCTAGATGAAGGCACTTGGGTTCTGTGAGAAGACAGATAATAAAAGGTGTTACCAAAAATCTAATGTATCTGCAGCTTTCATAGAAACTTGTGAGTGCCCTTTAAATCATTGAAATTGATTATAAATGGTGCCACTTTAATTTCATCAATCAGCTGACCGCAACTACCAATCAGTCTCAAGTTCCACATTCCTGCGTGGAGGAAAAAAGACTAATCAGGCAGCAATCATTCTTTTAAACCAAGATTTTTTTTTCTAGGGGGACGGGATGGAAAGTGAAATATGGGGCAAAAAATGGAAATTTTGCACTTGCCAAAAAAAATTGGGAGGGAAAATCCATTTCAAATTTAGGGGGGGGCAACAGTTGAAAGAAAAAAATGTTAAAAGCAAAGGATAATAAAAACTAATAAAAAAAGTGAATAATACTGAATCAAATCAAACCATCCTACTAGTAAATTAAAGGAGGATTTTGTCATCCTAGCATCCTCTTTTTATGACATTTTTCAGTAGATATCCATGCAAAAAAGCTTATTCCCAAAATTTAAGTTGATTCCGATTTTGCGTTTGCAAGTTATGCATGATTATGTGTATTACACTGCTCCATAGGCCACTGTTGTAATTTTGTTCTGGTGTACCAGAACGAAATTCAAATTTGGCGATATTTTTGCTAAACGAATTAATCTGCAAGAAATATTTGGTACATAAACATTATGTAGCCAGAGGTATCCAATGGTATAAAAATCTCAACTTTTTTTGAGAAAAGTTGGGGGACGAGGCTGTGGATCACGAAATGCCCTTTTAATGTAGCTCAGCCCTGATTATCTACATGGCAGTGGTGCAGCTAGGGGAGCCAAGGGAGGGCATATGCCCTGAGTGCTGTTTTTGGCGGGCCACCATCCTAAACAGTACCTACCTGCATTCAAATGGTTGAAGTAGTAGAATATTCTTGGTGATTCTAGATGGAGGCTCTTGGATTCTGTGAGAAAATAGATAACAAAAGAGGTGTTACCAAAAATCTGCATCTGCTGCTTTCATAGAAACTTGTGAGTGCTCCTTTAAATCATTTAAATTGATTATTAATGGTGCCACTTTAATGTCACCAATCAGCTGACAACAAGTTACACATTCCTGCATGGAGGAAAAAAGACTAATCAGGCAGCAATCAGTCTTTTAAACCAAGATTTTTTTTCCAGGGGGACGGGATGCAAAGTGAAATATGGGGCTAAAAATGGACATTTAATTTGCAATTTTTTTTTGCCAAATAAATTTGGAAGGGAAAATCTATTTCAAATTTGGGGGCCCCTAACAGTTAAAAGAAAAAAATGTTAAAAGCAGTGGAAAAACTAATAAAAAAGTGAATATACTGAATCAAATCAAACCACCCTCCTACTAAATTTTGAAGTAGCTTCAGCCCTGATTATCTACATGGCAGTGGTGCAGCTAGGGGAGCTAAGGGAGGGCACATATGTGCCCTGGGTGCTGTTTTTTGGCGGGCCACCATCGTAAACAGTACCTGCATTCAAATGCTGAATGTTGAAGTAGTAGAATATTCTTGGTGATTCTAGATGGAGCCGGTTGGATTCTGTGAGAAGACAGATAACAAAAGGGTGTTACCACAAATCTAATGCATCTACTGCTTTTATAGAAACTTTTGAGTGAACCTTTAAATCATTGAAATTGATTACAAATGGTGCCACTTTAATTTCACCAATCAGCTGACTGCAACTAGCAATCAGTCTCAAGTTACACATTCCTGCATTTCATTTTTCATTTCATTTCATTTCATTTCATTTCATTTCATTTCATTTCATATTTATTCAATTCATATTTATTCAAAATAACTTCGTGGCAAATAGCCAAATTGCAAATGATTTTGCTTGTACGATCACATTTTGGCAGAGACTGAGCAAATTTCACACTGTGATTTTTCCTACGGTCAGAAAGAGTCTGAATTCCACATTTTCAATTGCATCAGTATATGAGTTGTATTTCTTGCCAAGTATTATTTTGCAAGCCCTTTTTTGCACTTTTTCAAGAGAATTAACCTGTTCACATGTCAAAGACGAATCCCATACAACATCACCATATTCTAACAATGGCCGTACAATGTACATAGCCTTTGTAAATAACTGCAAGTTCATCGTAGGTAAAACCAAATCTAAATCAAAAAGAGTATGGAGCATATACATGCGGCTATTGGTGTGTTTTTTTTGTATTTCATTAATTTATTTGTCCCACTTCAAATCATCCTGGATCCAAATGCTAAGAATTTTAGCAAATTTAACAAACTGAAGAGGCACATCGTCAATAGACGCAGTGGGTGCAGGTGGGTCATTCATGAAACGAACCTGAAGCCCTTGACACTCGAATGGATTTAGTGTCAAATTATTATTTTTTGACCAATCAACAAAACTGTCAAGATCTTTTTGCAGTGTACTCTTAGTAGTATATGATACATTTGATGCCAAAGATAGGTCATCTACATACTTCCACACACTACATGTAGCATCAGCCTCTGATGCTGCATCATTGATAATGATTTGGAAACCCAAAGGGCCCATTTTTGTGCCTTGTGGCAACCCCCATTTAAATTTTTGTAGTCAGATAAAGTTTGGTTATATCTGACACACTGTTGTCTACCAGAAATGAAACTACAAATCCATGGAATGAGAGATTCTCTCACACCTATATGAACAAACTTGGAGATGAGTAAATTGTGGTCTTTGAGGTCAAAAGCTTTTGAAAAATCCGTCACGACAACAGTTCCCACATTTTTTGATAAATTAGCCCCAGTGTGTAGAAAATGTACCAGACTAACCAGATAATGTGAGGTTGAGACTCCTTTAAAGGGAGTCTCCGGCAATCACAACATTATGCCTTATATGTAAGAAAAATTATTATCAAGCACGAATCAAGTGGTTTTATTTAAAAGAAACTCATATTGGCCATAAAAACGAATAAAAACATCCGTCTTTCAACACGCGATATTCACAATGCAGGGATACAAAATGAAGTATGTGGCAAAAAAATGGAAATTTTGCATTTGCCAAATAAAATTTGAATCGAAAATTAACAATTAAAAGGAAAAATATGTAATTAAAGTAAAGAAAAAAACTAAAAAAGTGAATATACTGAATCAAATCCAACCATCATACTAGTAGATTAATGTAGCTCAGCAAGTCAGCCCTGATCATCTACATGTTACAAGTAGCAGTGGTGCAGCTAGCCTAGGGAGCCAATGGAGGGCACATGCCCTGGGCGCTGTCTTAGAGGAGCCCAAACCGACCAATTCAGCACCCTCTAGATCAATTCTACACCCCTTTTGAAGACCCATTGAATCAAGGTCATTGGTAACACTGATTACCTTCAATTGATTGCTCTATCACATGCTCCATGTGGGGGCATCCCTATTGTTCTCACTATTTTGGCCACTTGATGAGGGCACATGCCTTCCTTACAGTGAGTGTGCCTCCAAATTTTGGCCTAGCCCAGGGTCCCCAAGAAGTTAAATCCGACCCTGTGGGGAATGCCCCCTCTTAGCACCCCACCACTGCTTTAAACTTCACATCAACCTACCTAATTTGGTTTCCCGGCATTCTGTACTTGGCTTCTATGGTTGTATTTTTTGTTGATAATACTTCATGGGCTGGTGCCACTCCCTGAAGAACAGAAAATGAACAGCAAAATAGAGTAAACTAGAAGGCTATATATTTGTACACAAATACGGCTATACCCACATGTTATCGGTGTGCCCAAACTTACATTTGGCAGAAAATGTGTAAAAAGTGAAAGTCCAAGTCACAAGCTTTAATTGAATGTATGTTGCACTGTCGTAGCACTTAAAATAAAGAAATTGTAAAAAAGTCCCCTCCCAGGGGAGTCGTCTCTCTTACTCTCCAAGTCTCCATAGGTTGATGTTGTCAGTATCTCTTCCTCACAGTGAGGCTATGCAATATGATTAGGGGAAACTATTCCAGAGGGAGTATGTAAATTAAATGGAACAGCCATTTCAGAGGGAGTATGTAAATTATACGGAACAGCCTTTTTTGGGGCCATTTCAGAGGGAGTATGTAAATTAAATGGAACAGCCAATGGGTATGTAATTTAACTGGAACAGCCTTAACGCTTCACGCTGGTATTTCCAATTATGATTTAATACGATCTGTCTGTTTAATCCTACGTGTGTGGGGTGGATGGGTGTGTGGGTGTTAGTAACAATATAATTCTCAGGTGCTATCTGTGTAGATATTCTGAGCCCGGAAGCTGCTTTCTTTGATGAGAAACGGCCCGCCCTTTGTTTTAACATTTGGGGCCCTGGGGCCCATAATATTTGACTTATGAGGCCCATGTACATAATTATGTTAAAGTATAATTCTCTAGTGCTATCAGTAGACTCAAGCTGGCCACTGTAGCTACTTTATTTACTGAGTAACGGCCGGCCCTATGTTTTAGCGTTTGGGGCCCTGGGGCCAATATTATGTGATATATGGGGCTCATATGTACATATAACAATGTAATTCTCAGGTGCAATCTGTGTACAAACTCTGAGCCATAAAGCTGCTTTATATGATGAGAAACGGCTGGCCCTTTCTTTTAACATTTGGGGCCCTGGGGCCCAATGACTTATGGGGCTCATGTACATTTGACAGCGTTCGAGCTTTGACTTACGTTTGGCGGACAGAATGGTGGGAACTTAAAGTGAAAGATATCCTACTTAAAGGAACATTTTCTGGGGTGAAATTTTGTGTATAAACTGAATCTGACATAAAAAATGCATAATTGTCAACTTTATGTCAAAATTTTCCCCATAGCACTGTACAGGCATATTTCTGCCCGAAGTCCTCAAATTTGAGCGAAAAAAAAAAAAAAAAAAATAAGTCCTTCAAAACTGGGACTCTCAGGGCTAAACAAACATAAACTTGCTCTAGAGGGAGGTCTTGGCTATAGCAAGTTTATATTTGTTTAGCCTTAAACCTCACAGTTTTGAAGGACTTATTTTTTTATGAAGGCCTTTATTTTTTCACACCCCTTACCAAATATTAGGGGTAGGGGTAACATATTACTACTTAAATTTTTGTCAGTACATTCAAATGTGTCAAGTTTTATACCACTATACTACATGTAGCTATTGAAATACTGAACATAAAGACACAAAAAGCATCTCAATAGCTAATATTATATACCTCATATATAGATTCCTGTCATCTGATTGGTTGAAAGTGCTGTCATTGAATTAACTATGCCCGCAAAATGAACTATGGACCGGTCCATGGAAATGAACTATGGACCGGTCATGTGCGTCACAACCAAACTGCGCATTTTTCCCAGCGTAATGATTACGCACGCATTAATGTTTTCACGCGCTATAATTACGCAGAAATCGCAGATTGTAATCTGTGTGCCGTTCGCATTGAAACTATTAATTTCTCTTCCCAAAATCGATGCTTTTAACTAAACAGATGACAAGAATCTTAAGATTTGGTATATAAAACAAATATTGACTGCTTTTTATTCGGGGCATGGTTACAATTATAGGCCCGCCGTGATCTCAAAACCAGTCAATATTTGTATACCATTGAGGAGCTCAAAATTAGGCGAAAATTTCATTTTTTCCCAAATCAATTGTCACCCTGACCCCCAACTTTCTAACCCTGTTACAAAAATTAAGAAACAGATTTATCCCATTTAATGATTTGAATATCACAAATGTACCTTTGTCACATAATTAGCATAAAAAATTAGGCACTACTCAGTAGTTTTCATGTTCATACACTCACAGGAAATTAGCAAGTCAAAATTTTTGTCACCCCAAAACGGCCATTTTCGGCCAAAATTGGACCAAAAAATGGATTTTTCTCAAAATCAGTGAAAAATAAGGGGTTTTAAGTGCCAAAATCTGAAAATATGTGACATTTTACCCCTAGTCAACCACCGGTCAAGTTTTGATTTCATCCCTTAGTAATCATGTCAAATTGATAGTACAAAAAAAGGTTTAAAATCTTACATATCAGGGTGACCAGGAGGGCAAAACTTCTCATAGTGGGGAAGCTGCACGCTTTGTCCCCCCTCCTCCTTTGGCTATGCAACTGTGCCAGTTATATCAGAGCTATTTATACCAGCTCATGATGTGCCTGTTTACACAATCTTTATTCCAAAAACTTCCTATAGTCAACAAAAAATTCATGACAAATAAAGGGCCCTATTATATAGTTTAAGTCATATAGACCTTGTAAGATACACAGGGATCTTAGTTCAATTTTACGGCAAGGCCGGGTTGGAAACGCTCTATATCTTGGCTCCACGACATGTCATAACATTAGCTTATTAATGACTCATTACTATACTCACTCCGTTGCACGAATTTCAGGTTCTTTTTGCAACAATGTTCTTTAATCAGCTAAAATAAGCAATTTCAGTAAGAACGTTATCGTGTCACACAACTTTGCTGTAAGCTGCCATTTTCCAACAGTCTTTTTTACCAGTCGCAAATAAACAAATCGGGAAAGAGCCTCAAAGAGGCGAAGGACGCCATCAAAAGTCAAAAAGGTGTTTTGGACGTTACATCCTTTTCATATCAAGATCGGAAAAGTTCGGAAAACCGTGATATTTATTTAGTAAGCTAGGGGGTCAAATTGTACCCAAACTGGCAGACAAGAAATGTCATGAATTACGACACCCTTTTGCGCGAAAATACAGCTTATTAAGCCAATGTGAACATGGGGTCATCGCGAGAAATATTTACCTAGCATAAAAGCTAACACCTCAGCTACTTGGTTTTTCACAATAAGATACTAATGGAAAGAAATGGATAATGTCCGTAATTTTTCGTCAGTTAAATTTTTTTACGGAACGTGTTTGTTTACGTTCATCACCTCTTCCATAGTCAGTCTCTTACACAACGCTACCACCACACGCTTAATTGCACGTTGAGTATCCTTGGCAAAAGTACCTCTCTTGTCCCTAAATTGACCATCGAAAGTTCATCGTAGTTATGATGCCTGTTACACATTGGAACTTCGCACTGTACATGATGCTGAAGAGGTACTTTTAGACGCGCGCGACAGGGGAAATTATTTCATGCTTCGGGTTTTATCGGAATTACTCAGTATGAAAAGGTCTATTAAGATGAGTAAGTGTTCCAAGTTTGGAGTTGCATAATAGCATGGTCTAAGTCACTATTTATAAACCTTTTTATGGTTTATTGAATACATTTTGAGTTATAATTTTGAGTTCAACTGATTGCATTCATCATCATTAATAACATGTTTTTATTTATCAAAAATCAACTATGGATGGCAGAGTTATTCTTCAGTGAAAAGAATGCAACAATTCTTCCTTTGACATTTTGATTTTTTTAAAATTATCATGACAATATAATTGTATAATTGTTACTTACAAATATTACATCTGGGCACCTTTTCATTTTGCTGCTTTGCCTCAACTTCCCTACGGCACCAATATCCATGTACTTGTTAGGTATCTTCAACTATAATATAAATAAGAAAATGTAAAACATAAAATACAAAGTATAGACGAATCCGACAAGCCAAGTGATGGTCAGGATTAAGTCGGTCATAGCTGGGGGCCATCTGCGCCAAACTAGCTTAGTTCATTTGGATTGCGATCCAAGACGCTCACTATTGCGAGCGAATCGGAGCAAGTAGCACTTGCGCCGCGTCACAGGAGCGGTTAATGTTGCACGTCTGTGATACTGGCGTCACGTAAATTGGATGGAAGGCCCCCGCCTATGGCCACCAGTGAGGTGTAGGAATGTGTCAAGTCGGATTCGTGATTCGTGTTTAAAGGCCTATACAAGCTGCTATCACTAGGATCCCCAACATGCTCACCTATCAGGGCACAGTTATTTAACCCCAATACATTTGTACATTATTTAAGGCCAGTGTAATGGGAGAGAACATGGACCTTTTTGAGTATCATTATTTCTGAATTGTGTGTCAAAAGTATATAAAACTATACATTTTTGGAAAAGAAATGAGTCAAGGAATCCCATGGTGACGTCAGATTTGTTCAAAAATCTCGAGTTTTGAAAAAAATCACAAAAATTCACTTTTTTACCCCAATTTTTTTGTGACAACTTAGAAAAAAATCCGTTCGGAGTAAAAAAAAATCAGGTAGCTTTTCATAAAGAAGAGGTAAATATTAGCAAGTTGTATTTTATCAGTTTCAAGTGAAAGAATACATCTTAGTGTTGATAAATATCAAGAAATCTCAAATTCGGGCGTGAACGAATGTGTCTTCCATTAGTCTGGCCTATGACCTTTGAAAATGTGGGTACAAAAACTCATACTCTGCAACCAGAGGTCAAATATTGCACTATGAGTGTTTAATTGAGGTTATTGAACAATGCCATTGGGATGAGGCCATGATTGTGGTCCATATAGTGTAATTAGTACTATATATTACATGCAACTACTCCCCATTCCAGAAAAATACAGCACACTAATTTTTTTTGGATTACAAAATAATATTATCCCGTTTTGCCAAATGAAACATATGTCTAAATCCTAAGTTAGTTCTATCTGGCATTTAAAATCAAATTTTAATATTTGGCCAATTTTTGCAAATAAGGGCCAAAAAACACGCATTTTTAAGGTGTTTTTCATATGACTTGTACTACATGTAATGTAAGACTAATTTCAGTTCATGCATTTTAATAAATTTTGGAAAAGACATGTTTCATTTTTATGACCAATCATTTAATTTTAGTAACATAAAAATAAAAATAAAAATTATAGCAAAATTTCAGTATAAAGTCAAGATTTTGAATGCATGGACTTGTTCTGTTGCATTGGTTGCTTCCTAGAAGCAGGGGTGTGAGTGAGCTATATTTAAAAAAGAGGAAATTTGTTCAAAAAGAGGAAAAGCACTGAAATATGCTCAAAATGGGCTGAAAATGAAAGAAAAAGCTACAATTTTGCCTCAAAGAAATTTCCAAAAAGAGGAGTTCAGCTTAAAAGAGGATTTCACACCCCTGTATAAGCCATCAATGATCCCTAAAAATAATAAATTGCTTAATACAACAGCATAAACATAAAAGAAACCTTGAATAATTGTATACTAAGCCTTATTGATTGCTATGTGATTGTTTAATGATTGCTTGATTGTTTGGTACAGGCATATGGAATGGCAAGAAATTGCTAAGAGCATAGCCTTTTTTCTCTAACTTGATCAACCTCAGTGAAAAGAATGCAACAATTCTTCCTTTAACATATTGATAAACAAGGACCGTCGGTCACCGTAGCGGTCGCTGCGGGACAAGGAATTCAATTTTGCAGTTATGGTGTCTTTGAAGCAGGTTAAGTTTGACCCCTATTTTGACCTGTAACCCCTCTGTGAGCTTAACCTTTGAGGGCGCTCATCTTAAAAAAGTGCCAGAAAGGGTATTTCCATCTACACCAAAAAAAAAAAATCAAAATTTGAAAAATTGTGTTCGGAAACCAATTTCTGACACTTTTGATGTCCAAACGATTTTGGAAAAAGCGTCTTGACATCAAAAGTGTTCGAAACCGATTCGGACACTTTTGATGTCCAAACAATATTTGGGGAAAAAGCGTCTTGACATCGAAAGTGTTAGGAAGCCGATTCCGGACACATTTGATGTCCAAACGATTTTCAGGGAAAAAAGCGTCTTGACATCAAAAGTGTTCGGACACCGATTCCGGACACTTTTGATGTCCAAACGATTTTCGGGGAAAAAAGCATCTTGAAATCAAAAGTGTTCGAAACCGATTTGGACACTTTTGATGTCCAAACGATTTTCGGGAAAAAGCGTCTCGACATCGAAGTGTTCGAAACCGATTTCGGACACTTTTGATGTCCAAACGATTTTCGGGAAAAAGCGCCTCGACATCGAAAGTGTTCGAAACCGATTTCGGACACTTTTGATGTCCAAACGATTTTCGGGAAAAAGCGTCTTGACATCGCAAGTGTTCGGAAACCGATTTCGTACACTTTTGTTGTCCACTCGATTTTCAGGAAAAAAGCGCCTTGACATCAAAGTGTTAAATCCCCTAATTTCCCTTAATTCTTGTCAATTTCCCTTAATTCACATGAATTTCCCTCAATTTCCTTTAATTCTCTTCAATTTCCCTTAACTTCCCTCAATTTCCCCTCATTTTCCCAAAGTTCCCTTAACTTCCCTCTATTTTCCCAAAATTGCCCTTAATTTCCCCCCATTCCCCTCAATTTTCCCCACATTCCCCTCAATTTTCCCTTATTTGCCCACAATTTCAATTAATTCACCTGAATTTCCCTTAATTTCCCTTAATTTCCCCAAAATTGCCCTTAATTTCCCCATTCCTCAATTTCCCCAAATTTCCTTAATTCTTGTCAATTTCCCTTAATTCTTAATTGCCCACAATTTCAATTAATTTACCTGAATTTCCCTCAATTTCCCTTAATTTTCCCAAAATTGCCCTTAATTTCCCCCATTCCCCTCAATTTCCCTCATTTTCCCCACTTTTCCCCAATTTCCCTTAATTGCCCTAGGCCCTCTCCCTCACCAAGTACCATAGCCATGCGACAAACGATGTTGATGCAAATAATGCCAGAAGAGTATTTGCATCCAAAAATCTAAATTTCAAAAATACAGAAAATTGTTAAAAATCGTGTAATGCCCCTTTAATGACCTAATTAGCATATTTCGGGACGAAACTCTTTTCCACTATGGGGCCGGTATAGGCCCTCCCCCTCACCAAGTACCATAGCCATGCGACAAAGGATGTTGACGTAACAGCATTTTTAGCGTTTGTTGCTAAATTGTTGAAAATCGTGTAATGCCCCTTTAATGACCTAATTAGCATATTTCGGGACTGAAACTCTTTTTCCAGTATGGGGCGGTATAGGCCCTCCCCTCACCAAGTACCATAGCCATGCGACAAACGATGTTGACGTAACAGCATTTTTTAGCGTTTGTTACTAACGGACGGACGGACGGACTAACGGACTAACGGAGAGACATGGTGACTTACATGTACATAGAGCTGCTACCCGCAGCTAAAAAGAAATTATCACAACAATATTCCTGTATAATCACTACTTACATTTGAGCACCGCCTCCTTATACACTTTTGCTTGTGCCTCCCTGGGCCACCATATTTCCTCATATCCTTGCAGAAGTTGCACATTTTACAATCATCTCGCAGACAGTTGTCACATTTGTCACATTTTATCCGTCGTACCTTGGGCAAAAATTAAAATGCATTTTTTTTACATGAAATTACCGTTACATAAATTCCACAAAATTAACAACAATTTCATAAAATCACAAACAATTCTGTACATGGCAATAATACCTTATGTACAGTACCCCATACACCGGCTATAGTGGGTGTATAATTAAAGCCACGATTTCTATGTGTTGCAAAATTTAAATTCCGTGCTACAAATTGGATGATTTCCGTGATTTTCCATTTTCCAGCACTGAAAAGGTAAAACAAACATGTTTTAAAAAGTGTATTTTGTCTTAACTTTTACTGTAGTACATTTTGTATGCATCGTAGGCCTAGAATTAATGGTAGAATGGATTGTTTATTGGTTGTTTACTGCTAGATAATCACTTTTCTTTGTTTTATTTTGCAAATCAGCACACAAGTTAGACATTTTACACAGCTTTTCACTATTTTGTGACATTTTCAAATTCCTGTGAGCAAATACCGAATTTCGTGAATTTTCCGTTTTTCCGTATCGCGGAGAAATCGTGGCTTTATGTATAATCACTGAACCTAATCGGCTCTAGTCTGTATGCCTTCGTCGAGGCAGTAATTTAGACATTGTTAATAACTTATGAAACTTGAATACATTTTCAGAAAGGATATGACACAAGGATATTCCAACCAGCCAGGGGTAGCGCTAGGCTGCATTTTGGGGTCCCGGACCCACCAAAATAGAGTTCGGACCCCCTGTTTTTATATTTTCTGTGAGTTCAGGGGTCCCTGCAGACCCCCAGTTTTTCAATCTAGCGCTAACGCAGACATACTATTTATGCTACATTTGTGCAACTCGGACTCACCAAACTCTACTTCGGACCCTCTACTTTTTAATTTTCTGCAAGTTCGGGGGTCCCTGCGGACTCTGGAATGTTTTGTTCTAGCGCTACCCCTGCAACCAGCTGCATAACACCAATATCATGGGGAGTGGAAATACACATAACTTGTGTTTTATGACCTTTACATGTCATTCTTTTAGTTTTTTTGGCCCAAATTGTTTTGTACCACGGTCCACATAACATACAGTAATAAATCAGAAAATACATATTAATCATAAATGGTACATGAAATTGTAAACAAATGGGAAAACATGTAAAATTAAGATAAAAAGACATTACACATCAGGTTTTATCAAAAACGACTGCTTAAATTGAGCAATACTCATTGACTCAAAACTACAGCTACTACCATTTGGAAGGCTATATTCCACAATTTAGCAGCATGTGAATGAAAAGTTTTCATGTCATTCTTTTGGTTTTTTGACCAAAACTGTTTTGTGCTACGTAACAAAAAAAATTCTTTAAGTAAAGAAAATTTTTCATTGATATTTAAAAACTAGATATAAATATCTAGGACCTGTTTTTACCAGGGGAATCCAGGTTCTTCGATATTATGCACGGGATGTACAAGAAAATATTGCCCCGCCCCACTGGGACTAAGCAAGGACTGTTACATGTTTGTAACACAGTTTCCAAAATTATATCCCAGCTAGCCCCAGGGGAAAGGGACTGCAAATGACAGCTGCATAAATTTTATGATAAATCTAAGACTAACTAGTAACAGTACAAAAAGACAGAGACAGTGAAAAAGACTAACCTTTCTTCTTGAAGGTCTTGTATCAGTATATATACTGGTCAACGCTCCAAGTGGAGCCAGATGGTCCGACAGGTTGTTGTGCACAGCCACAGGTGATGGAGACTTGAGAGAAGGACTCGCTGGCATGTCCATGATGTCCGAGGGATCTGAGGGCCCAAATAACGCCTGGTATGTTTGAAATGTCTCTTTCGTTGCCTTCTTGCTGCTTGGAACTGATGTCCTGTGACTGAATCACTTGTGATTCTACAAATACGAAGTCAGTTTCTTTGCCACATTTTATCCGCCGTTCCTTGCTTCACCGGTTTCTTGTTTTTGAAGGTGATTTAGAAGTCAATAACACTTTGTCCCTTGTTGACATTTTGTCTTCCTATATGGTATAACAAAAAATAGGATACCACCAGGCATTAACGTTGTTTACGCATGGCCCTTGACCAATCACGCACGCTGTCAGTGATATAGCTCTTGACCATTCACATACGCTAGTCGATTCAGTCTATCTAATCTAAACAGAGAAATAATTCTGCTTAACCCCATAAGAACTACCTACCAATTGGCCAAAAAGAAGTTTTCATTATCAGTTGGACCAATCAGCAACATTGTTAGAATGATTTCACCACACACAAAAATTGGGGTCAATTATTTGCAAAACTCCATTCTGATTGGTGATCAAAGTGAAGATATCATGTAATTGACCAATCAGTGGCAATGTTAGATCGGCAGGTAGTGCTCAGGGGGTTAATTATACAGAGTGTGAATACTGCTGTGATAAAACTGATTTATAAATGGCTTTATAAAAGACCAATTTAAACAACCCTCTTGGCATACAAGGCAAGTGACCAGTTAGAGGAGAATTTGTGACATTCGATTTACACAGGGATTTAGGCTAATGAAATGATATAGTTTCCCGTCACATTTTTTTCAGTTTATGAGGTCATGATTTTATTATTCACTAGCGGGAGACCCGCTAGTTGAGTAAACGGGAGCGGTTAGTAAACGGGAGTGGTTAGTAAACATGGTAAACGGTGATGATAATCACGGTGTCTTGGTGTAGATCATCTTATTCATTTAGTATAACAATGATCGTGTTAGCTTGATAATCATAAATATCCAGACCTGTGATAATGTTGTTACTCATTTAATTCATAAGATTACTTTTGAAACAGCTCGTGACAAAATGATTGATTTTAACTTTATCCCAACAAACATAAAACATTAAGGTTAGAAGAGGTTGCTAGAAAACGTTTCAATTTCGGGTTATAATCGTAAGCAACATTAAAAGTTGTTGCAAAACATTTTAAGCGATTCCGTGTTGTTAATAGCAAGGCCTATATTCTAGCCAGGATTTAATTATGTAGGCGGGGGCATAGAATTTCCCAAATGTGGACATTCACCCACACCCTAACACTTAACCTTTTCGGGCTATACTGAACAGTTCTGTCCCTGTTGGCTACATTTTAACATTCCCTCTGAAAAGTGGACTTTCTTGCAAATCTGTCACCCAATGAACCCCTTTTCATCAGCTTACACCCATGATCCCCCGAAATGGCTTCAAGGCCTTTACTCACCAAGTTTTCAATTCAGGGACACAAACCCCTGCACGGCGGGCGACACAATGGTGCTTCGTGGCCATTCAAAAAGGTGGCGGCAAAAACTTCGAGTGTGCCCCCCCCCTTCGCCGCTGCCTAGGCCTACGCGCGGAAGCCAACATTAAATGCGTCCATACCATGCGCGGCAATGCGTGTGAAACTATGGTGCCGTGTACGCGCAGGTGCGTGACTCGCCACTTACTGCATTTGACGCGTTTGCTGTCATGACCTAATCCATAAGGTTATTGACCTCAACGGCCTAGCAACCAACCATTGTTTTTGTTATTTCCATAGTGATTGAATAGTTTTGCAAAAATGAACGTCAGATGGTTTAATGGCAATATGTACCCGATCAATGTACGCAAAAATCAGAGCTGAAAGTGAAAGCATCTCGGCGCCTGCTTCTGGACAAGATTTAGCGACTTCCTTTTATTTATATAGATTATTTTGGAAAATTGCATTGTCAAAACTTTCATTTATAATTATATCATATATGACCATCTTTCAAAACAGGTATTTTAAATGCTTAGATCAGCACTGCAGACATTTTGCAACAGATTGAGAAAAGATTTGAATTTGTTTTTATTAAGGGGTACTACACCCTGTCCAATTTCAGTGCCTATTTTTGCATTTTTCTCAAAAATTATAGCGCATTGGTGACAAGTAAGATATGTATATTATAGGGGCAAGGACTACAACTACTGCACTGGAAATTTAATTCGGCACAGTGAGCAGTTGTGGAGTTGCAGTCAAAAATGAGGGAAAACCAGTATTTGATCAATAAATCAATAACTACTTGCCTTGAGTTGCTGAATTTTCAGAGCAATAGTAGTAGTCCTTGCCCCTACAACATGCATATCTTAATTGTCACCAATGCGTTATAATTTTTGAGAAAAATGCAAAAATATGGCCAGGGGTGTAGTACCCCCTTAAGATGAAAAGAAATGTGCAATTTTTGTAATCACTAGGAACATGATCAGTAAGGTACAGTAATCCTTACATTTCCATTATTTACTACATCCTCCTCTACCCCTACAACATAGCACTTAATGTTCAGTGCCTATATGGGACCATGACAACCACTCTCTGACATTACAAAATCCACTCAGCGCTATGCACCTCGTTGCGAAGGGTTCCGAATTCGAATCGGGAATAAAAATATCCGATCTTTGCGATCAAAAACACAAAATTACAACTTTAAACATACCGTACTAATGGCAAAAGACATTATTGCCAAACAATATAGAATACATTCAACGTCAGCTTCTCAAAATATTGGAGAAATATGCTCAACAAACATTGGGAAAGTTCGCAATCTAATTCCCATTCAAATGCGTGGGAAACTGAAAGATTTTGTGTGTGCGCGTTGAATCAACTGATTATATCTTTGCATCCATATGGGCTACTAGTCCTGCCAGCAAGACTTCAGTCTTTATCATAAACATAATGACATATACGGACGAGTTACAGTTACTGGAACTATAAGGGCTACAGACATGGTTAAGAGCTCTTTTGAAAGATTATTAATTCTGCTAATTGTTATTAATCATTTTGAACTCTTTACGATTGGTTTAGTCTATAAAATGCAAACTTTTATGTACAAAACTACCCATTTTGATATTAAACACTGTAGTACATGTAAGCAATGCGGATGTCTTCAAAATCTAAAAGTTGCTGTAAATTTTACTTATCCCATCATAGTCAATGTTTACACTTTCTGAGAGGAAATTTGATGAGGAATCTAAATTATGGGTCTAGGTAAAATGTTTCAGTTCAAAATATGTTGAATTGTAAAAAAATTTGAACATATTTTGGGACACCCTGTATTCCGAGATTACCAAACAGCTGTGATTTTTTCTTCCAAAGTCAGTAGGCTCCCCCTAACCTCTAACCAAATCAATGTTGTTTACTTTCAGTTTATGAAGTCCTGCAAGTTAGTAATAAACAATGCATTAAGTGACCCATTTTTTATTTGGATTTTTTTTATTCCACCCTGTATAACTTCAAGGTCACCCTGTACAATCGGTTGAATGAAATGTGTATATTTAAATTGGTTTTGCCTTCAGCTTTCCAAAAATGTATACTTTTGTTAGTTCAGGGTTGATAGGTTTCAAGTTAGTATATTACTAAAAATTCAACAATTGTTACTGCAGAAAGACATTTCGTCAGGAGAGTACCGTATGTCCATATCACTGATTATATCTTGTCTTGTAAGTGATTATATCAGGCTCAAAAATCTAGTGCCCCGCCGGGCCAACATTGTTGGAAGTTTACTGGCCCGACGCAAAATCCACTGGCGCAAGGCCACCGCGCCACCGCTTAGGGACTGTGCAATAATTATGAGTCCTGGGGAGGGTAAAATGGGGGGGGGGGGGCAAGAAATTTTTGGCGAGCCGAAAGGGGGGCAAGCAATTTTGGCAAGCCGAGAGGGGGGCAGGCGATTTTGGCACGCATTCTCGGGCGCCTTTTTAATAAAACGCTCTAAAATGGCTTAGGAAAACGGTGCAGAAACGCTTAAATATGCAAATTTCCCTGCTCACTGCGCTCGCAACATACATCTAACTTAAGTTAAATGATCTAGACCATTTAAAGTTTGGAATTTGGGATCCCAAAAATTTGGCATGTTCATGGGGGGGGCAAGGAATTTTTGGCGGGCTGAGAGGGGGGGGGGCAAGCAATTTTTGGCAGGCCCAGAAGGGGGGGGGCAAGCGATTTTTGGCAAGCCATTTGGAAATTTGAAATTTGAATTTGAAAACTCAGCGTCCTGTACCTCACTCTCAGTCGAGGTGGAGCTAGCCTAGCTAGGGAAGAAAAGGCAAAATTTGTTTTCTATGTGGAGAAAATTGACTGGAATGAAAGCCCCGCTGAAAGCCTCTGTACAAACCAATAACCGGAGCTCGGAAGGATTACAATGTAATGAGGGAATGCACTGGATCATTGGATGGAACAACCCGAACCCCGCCGGCCCCGTCTAGTCACGATTATCGCACTTTCAGTTTCCCACGCGTTTGAACGGGAATTGGATTGCGTACTTTTTCGATGTCTAGTGAGCAAATTTTTTCAATATTTTGAGAAAATGATGTCAAATTTTCTATTCTGTATTGTTTGGTAATAATGTCTTTTGCCAATAGTATGTTTGAAGTTGTAATTTTGTGTTTTTGATCGCAAAGATCGGATATTTTCGTTCCCGATTCAATTCTGAACCCTTCGCAAGGGTGCCGATTTCGCAGAACTTTGACGATAATTTTGCCTTTTGGACACTAAAATGCTTTCGATCCTTAATTTTGTTTCAACCGAGTCTTAAATTAGCAAGCACAATACGGTTGGTACCACTTTTATATACATTGATGAAATTTTAAAGATTATTTTTCAAGTTTATAACCGGCGCAAATCGTTAAGTGTGTATTTCCCATTGACATCCAAAATGGGAAATACGAGTCTGATGGACATAGGAACGGCGTCCATGAGACTCAGCGAGTCTAGCCCCGTCCGACATCACATGCATGCATGCTGCGTTGGTAAGCTTATAATGGTACGTAACATTTATGTCACTTTCGTGTTGCACTTGTCTCACCTGCATATTTAACGCATTCCAAATTGTTGCTTGAATAACACTCACAGACAAGGTTTGGGTTAACAATGGACGTCAAAAACTACAAAATCCTATTTTTAAGATACGTACTTCTACATGTTTAGCGCAACCCCCATACATATTTTTATTTTTATAACGCAAATGATTTTAGAGAGGTCACAGAAATATGACCTTTTTTATGCGTCCATTCACCCAAATAGGGGTGTTTCTTCAGGTGGCTGAGGAGGGGCAGGTCAGGATATCATAATTCGAGGGTTCAGAACTTTAAAACTCATTTTCTTGCCATTTTGAGATTTTGGTACCAGATTATTCACCAGCACCCGCAGATTCTTCCAATACGATTGGAAGCATCTGCACCAATCAAACCTTTATTTTCCTGGGCTTATTTTGCAGATATACCGGTAGCACAATCTATGATAGCCAAATTTATAGCCAGAAAGCCTCAACTCTGAGTTCCGAACTAAATTTGGTCAAATACTACAAAGTCTTTCTGGCTTGTACTTATTAAAATTGCTATTCCAAAGACAGTTTTACCTGGGCCACTGAACAATTAAAAGGCTTTAATACCACTCCTTGGATTTACTTGCATTAATACTAATAGTATTATAGTAATGTAGACTTACCACTCCCTGGATTTACTTACATTAATACTAGGCCTAATAGTAATGTAGGCTTAATACCACTCCCAGGATTTACTTGCATTAATACTAATAGTATTATAGTAATGTAGACTTACCACTCCCTGGATTTACTTACATTAATACTAGTAGTAATGTAAAATTACCACTCCCTGGATTTACTTGCATCAATACTAATAGTAATGTAGACTTACCACTCCCTGGATTTACTTGCATTAATACTAATAGTAATGTAGGCTTACCACTCCCTGGATTTACTTGCATTAATACTAATAGTAATATAGGCTTACCACTCCCTGGATTTACTTGCATTAATACTAATAGTAATGTAGGCTTACCACTCCCTGGATTTACTTGCATTAATACTAATAGTAATGTAGGCTTACCACTCCCTGGATTTACTTGCATTAATACTAATAGTAATGTAGGCTTACCACTCCCTGGATTTACTTACATTAATACTAATAGTAATGTAGGCTTACCACTCCCTGGATTTACTTGCATTAATACTAATAGTAATGTAGGCTTACCACTCCCTGGATTTACTTGCATTAATACTAATAGTAATGTAGGCTTACCACTCCCTGGATTTACTTACATTAATACTAATAGTAATGTAGGCTTACCACTCCCTGGATTTACTTGCATTAATACTAATAGTAATGTAGGCTTCTCCCTGGATTTACTTACATTAATACTAATAGTAATGTAGGCTTACCACTCCCTGGATTTACTTGCATTAATACTAATAGTAATGTAGGCTTACCACTCCCTGGATTTACTTGCATCAATACTAATAGTAATATAGGCTTACCACTCCCTGGATTTACTTGCATTAATACTAATAGTAATGTAGGCTTACCACTCCCTGGATTTACTTGCATCAATACTAATAGTAATGTAGGCTTACCACTCCCTGGATTTACTTGCATTAATACTAATAGTAATGTAGGCTTACCACTCCCTGGATTTACTTGCATTAATACTAATAGTAATATAGGCTTATCACTCCCTGGATTTACTTGCATTAATACTAATAGTAATGTAGGCTTACCACTCCCTGGATTTACTTGCATTAATACTAATAGTAATGTAGGCTTACCACTCCCTGGATTTACTTGCATTAATACTAATAGTAATATAGGCTTATCACTCCCTGGATTTACTTGCATTAATACTAATAGTAATGTAGGCTTACCACTGCCTGGATTTACTTGCATTAATACTAATAGTAATGTAGGCTTATCACTCCCTGGATTTACTTGCATTAATACTAATAGTAATGTAGGCTTACCACTCCCTTGATTTACTTGCATTAATACTAATAGTAATGTAGGCTTACCACTCCCTGGATTTACTTGCATTAATACTAATAGTAATGTAGGCTTACCACTCCCTGGATTTACTTGCATTAATACTAATAGTAATGTAGGCTTACCACTCCTTGGATTTACTTGCATTAATACTAATAGTAATGTAGGCTTATCACTCCCTGGATTTACTTACATTAATACTAATAGTAATGTAGGCTTACCACTCCCTGGATTTACTTACATTAATACTAATAGTAATGTAGGCTTACCACTCCCTGGATTTACTTACATTAATACTAATAGTAATGTAGGCTTACCACTCCCTGGATTTACTTACATTAATACTAATAGTAATGTAGGCTTACCACTCCCTGGATTTACTTACATTAATACTAATAGTAATGTAGGCTTATCACTCCCTGTATTTACTTACATTAATACTAATAGTAATGTAGGCTTACCACTCCCTGGATTTACTTACATTAATACTAATAGTAATGTAGGCTTATCACTCCCTGGATTTACTTGCATTAATACTAATAGTAATGTAGGCTTACCACTCCCTGGATTTACTTACATTAATACTAATAGTAATGTAGGCTTACCACTCCCTGGATTTACTTGCATTAATACTAATAGTAATGTAGGCTTACCACTCCCTGGATTTACTTGCATTAATACTAATAGTAATGTAGGCTTACCACTCCCTGGATTTACTTGCATTAATACTAATAGTAATGTAGGCTTACCACTCCCTGGATTTACTTGCATTAATACTAATAGTAATGTAGACTTATCACTCCCTTGATTTACTTGCATTAATACTAATAGTAATGTAGGCTTACCACTCCCTGGATTTACTTACATTAATACTAATAGTAATGTAGGCTTACCACTCCCTGGATTTACTTACATTAATATTAATAGTAATGTAGACTTACCACTCCCTGGATTTACTTACATTAATACTAATAGTAATGTAGGCTTATCACTCCCTGGATTTACTTGCATTAATACTAATAGTAATGTAGGCTTACCACTCCCTGGATTTACTTACATTAATACTAATAGTAATGTAGGCTTACCACTCCCTGGATTTACTTGCATTAATACTAATAGTAATGTAGGCTTGCCACTCACTGGATTTACTTGCATTAATACTAATAGTAATGTAGGCTTACCACTCCCTGGATTTACTTGCATTAATACTAATAGTAATGTAGGCTTACCACTGCCTGGATTTACTTGCATTAATACTAATAGTAATGTAGGCTTACCACTCCCTGGATTTACTTGCATTAATACTATTCGTAATGTAGGCTTGCCACTCCCTGGATTTACTTACATTAATACTATTAGTAATGTAGGCTTACCACTCCCTGGATTTACTTACATTAATACTAATAGTAATGTAGGCTTACCACTCCCTGGATTTACTTGCATTAATACTAATAGTAATGTAGGCTTACCACTGCCTGGATTTACTTGCATTAATACTAATAGTAATGTAGGCTTACCACTCCCTGGATTTACTTGCATTAATACTAATAGTAATGTAGGCTTACCACTCCTGGATTTACTTGCATTAATACTAATAGTAATGTAGGCTTACCACTCCCTGGATTTACTTGCATTAATACTAATAGTAATGTAGGCTTACCACTCCCTGGATTTACTTGCATTAATACTAATAGTAATGTAGACTTATCACTCCCTGGATTTACTTGCATTAATACTAATAGTAATGTAGGCTTACCACTCCCTGGATTTACTTACATTAATATTAATAGTAATGTAGACTTACCACTCCCTGGATTTACTTGCATTAATACTAATAGTAATGTAGGCTTATCACTCCCTGGATTTACTTGCATTAATACTAATAGTAATGTAGGCTTACCACTCCCTGGATTTACTTGCATTAATACTAATAGTAATGTAGGCTTACCACTCCCTGGATTTACTTGCATTAATACTAATAGTAATGTAGGCTTACCACTCCCTGGATTTACTTACATTAATACTAATAGTAATGTAGGCTTATCACTCCCTGGATTTACTTGCATTAATACTGATAGTAATGTAGGCTTACCACTCCCTGGATTTACTTACATTAATACTAATAGTAATGTAGGCTTACCACTCCCTGGATTTACTTGCATTAATACTAATAGTAATGAAGGCTTACCACTCCCTGGATTTACTTGCATTAATACTAATAGTAATGTAGGCTTCCCACTCCCTGGATTTACTTACATTAATACTAATAGTAATGTAGGCTTCCCACTCCCTGGATTTACTTGCATTAATACTAATAGTAATGTAGACTTACCACTCCCTGGATTTACTTGCATTAATACTAATAGTAATGTAGGCTTCCCACTCCCTGGATTTACTTGCATTAATACTAATAGTAATGTAGGCTTACCACTCCCTGGATTTACTTGCATTAATACTAATAGTAATGTAGGCTTACCACTCCCTGTATTTACTTACATTAATACTAATAGTAATGTAGGCTTACCGCTCCCTGGATTTACTTACATTAATACTGATTAATACTATTAGTAATGTAGGCTTACCACTCCCTGGATTTACTTACATTAATACTAATAGTAATGTAGGCTTACCACTCCCTGTATTTACTTACATTAATACTAATAGTAATGTAGGCTTACCGCTCCCTGGATTTACTTACATTAATACTGATTAATACTATTAGTAATGTAGGCTTACCACTCCCTGGATTTACTTACATTAATACTAATAGTAATGTAGGCTTACCACTCCCTGTATTTACTTACATTAATACTAATAGTAATGTAGGCTTACCGCTCCCTGGATTTACTTACATTAATACTGATTAATACTAATAGTAATGTAGGCTTACCACTCCTTGGATTTACTTGCATTAATACTAATAGTAATGTAGGCTTACCACTCCCTGGATTTACTTGCATTAATACTAATTGTAATGTAGGCTTACCACTCCCTGGATTTACTTGCATTGATACTAATAGTAATGTAGGCTTACCACTCCCTGGATTTACTTGCATTAATACTAATAGTAATGTAGGCTTACCACTCCCTGGATTTACTTGCATTAATACTAATTGTAATGTAGGCTTACCACTGCCTGGATTTACTTACATTAATACTAATTGTAATGTAGGCTTATCACTCCATGGATTTACTTACATAATACTATTAGTAATGTAGGCTTACCACTCCCTGGATTTACTTACATTAATACTATTAGTAATGTAGGCTTACCACTCCCTGGATTTACTTATATTAATGCTAATAACAATGTAGGCTTACCACTCCCTGGATTTACTGGCATTATAGTAATGTAGGCTTTCCACTGTGTTTGTTTGGTGTCTTCGCAGTGCTCAAGAAGGTGCGTTTTCAGGGCACGCTTGGTTTCACCCACATATTGTTGACTGCATTTCTTACCACTCGTGAGATAAAATGATGTTGGTGAACAAACATTCGAGAGCGTGTTGATAGGGTATGTATAGTGAAGTTTCATTGGCCATTGTGTGTTGGATGACCTTCTCGTCATGGTTATGCTTGCAAGCTGCACACTTATTACATGAAGTGGTCTGCAGTTTTAGTTGAAGGGACCCTGAGAGACAATCTAACACAATGGCCTCATCCCAATGTCATAGTTCAATAACCTCAATTAAACAGTCATAGGGCAAAATGTGACCTCAAGTTGCATAGTATGACATTTTGTACTCAAAATTTCAAAGGTCATTCAATGAATGTACTAATGTATTGGGGTTAAATGTTAAATGACTGTGCCCTGATGGGTGAGCATGTTGTGGACCCTAGTGTAATAAGCATGTTTTTGATGTTGGTAAGTCTTTGGTACTCACTCGGACCAGTCACTTTCTTCAGGCGGTGTTAAAGGGCCTCAGATCTCAAAATTATGATGGCTCTCTTGACTTGTTTGTTGATGACATCGTTCGGGTATCCTCTGTTCTAGAGATGTTATTTGAGTGAGCAGACCTTGGTGTTGAGTGTCTCCTAATTAAGAGGAACATATCAGCTGAATGCTAGGCTGTACGGAAGGCTTTCCTTGGTGTGCTTATGGTGACATGAAGACCAATGGAGGTACTGGTCGATATCAGTGGGTTTAGAGTAGAGGTCACGTTCAAAGTACCCTTCTTGGAGGCTCGCAAATCTCCATGACATAGAGGAAAGAAATACCTGAACAGATTGGTCAACTGTGTCAACTGATGGTAGGAAGCTTGGTATTGCAAGACATGGTGAAGTCCATGTGAGAAAAATGCCATCTATGTGCCTCAACCAGATCAAAGGTTTATAGGTGGACACAGAGAGTAACTCTTCCTCGAGGAGGCCCATAAAAAGGCAGGATCCTGAAGGCCGTCTGGCCCACACGTGCCGAGATTTGGACTGGGGAATTTGATCTTGCTTGGATTCTCATCTTGGAAAGTAGCCCTCACCTACATCACTTTTTAGGGGGTGTGCCATACTGAAAGCATGATGAACATGCTTTAACAGATTTTTGTGGCTTAAATCGTGACTTTTCTCTAGTTCGAAGGGTCGCTAGTTTGAAGGTTCTTTAGTTCGAAGGGTAGCTAATCTGAAAACCAAATTAAGTTCGCTAATCCGAAGGTTCTCTTGTCCAAATATAGAATTAGGGTTAGGATTAGCGTTAGGGTTAACGAGCCTTATTCTATATTCGGATGAGAGAACCGTATTTATTATTCGGACTAGCGAACCCGATATTCTGATTAGTGAACCTTTTTCAGAATTCGGACTAGCGAATAGTAAATTACCATTCGCTTGTAAGCCTACATTTATATTAGTATTAATGACTAGGGAACCCAGACTAGAGAGTTGTCACCGCTTAAACAGCTACGCATCCACTCATGACACACCCAACATGGTTAGGGTTATTTTTCGAATATATACCACAAACAACAAAGGAAATGACACACACTGCCATATATGTGAAGGTAATTAGCAATTTATTATTCAGGAGTTTTTGTTTTTCATTTTATTTTCTGTAGCATCATAATAACAAAATTGATTGTATGATAAATAATATATTCTCTTGCTACCTAAATACAGCCTCTTGAAATCAATCTGAATTTACAATATTTTGGGGCGGGTGGAGGAAAAATGACAAGAATTATGATAAAACATCTAAAATGTCATCACTAGTTTTGTGATGTTCAAGGCCTAGCAGAGAGGATCTAGAACAAAAGACGCTACCACTCATTCATCAAACATGACAACTCCTGGTTGGGAGACGTTATTGTTTTCCTTTACACTGAGGCCACTGAGAATTCATAAGGAAACTTACTTTTTATACATGACTGTGTGATCAAGCAAAATCAGTCTCAAGTCGGACATAATCAACTTTCAGTTTCATATAGGATTGTAAACAGCATTTGCAAAGTTACATTTTGGAGAAAACCCCATTGAATTTGGACAACCAGTTCAAAAGATATGAGCAGTTAAAGACTTTCGAAAATAATATTTCCGACTTCCGACTGATTCTGCTTGATCACATCTCATTGATATGGAACATTGACATGATGAAAGAAGTTGCAAAGCAAGGTAACTGTTTTTCCTTTTCCTATTCAATAATTGCAATTAATTTTTAGTAAGCCGTTTTACTATTTTCATTTAAAATCACTCTACCAAGATGTGGGAGGGTCTCCATATGGAGAAACAAATATGAGTCTCATTTTCAGGCTCTGGTATAATAATGGCCCCTTTTTGGTTAATTTTGGTATAAATACTGAAGCCCAAATTTCAAATTTTTGCACAATTGCATTAAACATGGCTAAAAAGCTGGACCTGGGTACAAAAATGATCTAATGTTTTTGTAAATTAAGTATAAATAACATTTATACCAATGTCCCAAGAAAATTAGACCCATTTTATGGGTTTACTTTCAGATTCTAGGGACTGTCTTTTGGAATTTGCAGGAGAGAATTAAATGGCTCTTCTGGAGCCTTCAAGGAGAGCTGTTTAGAGCATTTACAATAGAATGTAAAGAGAGAATAGTCAACTATGGAGAGCTAAAAATCACTCTCAGATTTAATATCGGATTTTTAAAGAGAGCAGTAGAGAGCGATTGCTCGCGCTCTCCAGAGAATCTCAGAGGCACATCCAAACCTCGGGGGACCATGTCCTGATTTTGATGGAATTTCAAGGTGCAAATCATATTGGCAAATTGCAATCTCTCTGAAAAATCAGTTATGGAGAACAACATATTATTGAGGTATGTCAACATCACCTTTACTTGGTTGTTTAAGAACATTTTATAGAACATTGTATTTTGGCAGTTATACTACTATTACTAAGTAGATGATTTCCAGCCTTACCATGGCACTATTTAAGGGATTTCCCACTATGTATGTTACGTTGCGACCACAATAGCTAGTACCACCGTAAAATTTTAGTAAATGTAAATTTTAGTTATGAAAGTAGCCAATTTCAACAATGTTTTGGTGTTCGAGAGAGTTGAGAAGTCCAGCTTATTTCTGGGGGAATCGTGCAGACCCCGTCAAAGTAAGAGTCTCCGTCAAAGTACTTATATGAAATCATGATTAATGGACGGTAATTGCCCCTATTAGCCTATTGCACGGTTCCACCATATGCGGGAGAGCCTCGAACTGGCAATACACATGTAAGGAAGTATTACGTAACTTAACGCAATGTTACATGACTGGTTGAATTCCCATTCATGCATGCTGCCAGATCGAGGCTCTCCTCGCATATGGCGTAACCATGCAATGGTGAATACTCTCATTTTTAATGGTTACCTAGATTTTCAACAATACCATGACACTATTTAAGGGATTTCCCACTATTTTAAGTCTTCTTGTGACCAGAATAGCTAATGTCACCGTATTGTAACCAAGAACTCAGCAAATAACATTTAGAATCCACATATGAAGCGGATGGGTCTACACAGTAGGCTTAATAATAACCTTTTTGGTTTCGAACAAGGGTTGAAAAATTGAATCCTTTTTTAACCCTGAGTTCTGCAAATTGACCACATGTAACACACCCATTGAGTTGAACTGACATCCAAGGGACAGGTTTGTTCATGCAACTTGCAACATACATTACATTTTGTTACCTGGAGAGATTTGATCATGTCTCACCTCTTTATTCAACCAAATTAATGGTAATAGCTCTTGTAGTGAGGGATCAACATTTAACCACAAATTGCCTCAGGCAAAACTCACTTCCTGGGAACCAAATACCACACAAGGTCATTTTTATGTAACTCATTGACCCATTTGTGTTATATACTGCCTCTAGCTATAATGACAGCCTTGTGATCTGGTCAACTCATTGACAGATACGCACCTCAGGAGGGAATTCAATTTTGATCAATTCTCTCCAGGTCTGGTCGTGAAACATAATGAGTGTAGCCATTCAGAATCCCATTATAAACCAATATAATGATATACTACATTTAAACTACACCTTATTTTCTCTACAATTGTTTCACAAAACAGACCAGTATGGCAAACAACCAAACTATCCATTCAGCTTTTCTTATTGCATTGATAATAAATCAAAAACATATTTTTCATCAAATTTTTACATAATATGCCTCCTCTAAGTCTCCCTACAATCTCAATTCATTTTGCTTTTGTTTACCTTACTTTTGGAAACAATACATGTACAGATTTCTACCTTTTTTCATCTTTTTTTGAAAATAAACCATCTCTATTTATAAACACTTGTATACATATAATGGTATAATTATTAGCAAGAGTGAAATTATTTTGTAAACAAAATGTGTACATACAAAGTATAGACAGAGCACTGGGCTATGCCAGTTGAAATCCATACACCCCCTTATGGAAGAGATGACTTCAACACAGGGGGGTGTGAATTTCAAATGGATTACCTGAATGTGAAATCCACACCCTGTGTGTGGCAGATTAACACCATGTCTTCCATACAGGGCGTGTGGATTTCAACTGGAATAGTCCATTGTTTTGATATATTTATGAATTTCATTGAAATCCAACAGAAATATTCATTAGAAAAAATTCATTGGCAGTTTCATGTTACAATCGTACAATCGCACTCTACGATGTACTAAAATTAATTTCTTAAGTGTTCCGGGGACGGGACAATGATCATAGAGAGTCAGTTGGCGCAGCGATTGTTCCCTCGCCTTGTACAACTGCGGTCCCGTGTTTAAGCCTCTGGCGCGGCCCAAGGACTTGTGTGCACTTGGTTTATCCTTGGTTTAACTCTCTCGCAGGTTTTCACCAGGATCTCCGGTTTCCTCTTGCTTTATCAAAATTGGTGATTAGTTCTTCCTTAAACTTCCTTCACCCAATGGAATTTGGGAGAGCTGCACAGATAATCTATGGATGTTACAATCTAAGTGCGGATAGGTTTGCGCCAGGTTCGGCCGCAACCAGCCTAGTTGATGTGATCTGATTGTGATGATTCACCATGGCAATGAAATTACAGCGCTTTGAACCCTCCGAAATCTGGGAAAATGATCGAGAGTGATTGTTACCAATTCTGTTCATGTTCATACTTTTGTACACTCAACGCACAGTTCATAATGAACAATTCGGACATTTAGTTTCGATCACATTTCAGCATGTTGTGACTCTTATTCTGGTGATTAATTATGAGGTCACTTTGACAAACATCGGACAACCATAGTTGATCACCACTTTCCATTGGTATTGACCCCTTCTGAGCCACCAAGTAATGTGACCTTTACTTCTTATAACAGAGTTCAATGACCTCCATCAAAAGTGTTACAAGACTGACTACTGTAAAAATTGGTCACATCTGCACTAATCAGTTTTTCACCAATGGTTTGGGCAAAAAGTGAAAGAAAATAAACGTAAGTGTTGAAATTATTGCAGTGCCAGGAGACGGAGAGCGCAATTAGCTGCCACGTGTAGATGAGTACAATATACTGTGTGTAAATGGCCAAATGTTCACATGGCAGCTCTTACCCACTTCTGGCGCTGAGCAATCATTATGGTCGACAACAAAACACACACCATGGCCTAATATCAAAAATCGGGATCAAACTTGTCATTCAATACAAATTTGGAATGGGAAAAACGAAAAGGAAAATTCATTTTTAGGGCATATTGGCTAAAGATAACAGTCAAAAGCAAGCATGTACAATATTAAACTTATTATATCTGCATACTGCAACTGTGTAACTGAACATGGCAGCATAATATTATAAGCCTTTTAAGTGTTTTTATAGCAACTTATTACTATTTCAACGATTCAAATGGTAAGATTTCTATTTAACCTAAGGCCTATAATATTATTTTAAACAAGCAAACAAGCAACCCATGTTTTTATGTAAGAATATAACACTTCAGATGTAATAATTTAATACAAGTTTTCTTTTTTAACTTATATAAATTAGTGCTTTTGTCAGCATTTCTTACAATGCAACTTAAAAAGATTACCAAATTGTGTAATAATATTGTAATAATAAAATAAAAGCAATGTGCCAAATTTGGCAATTCCTTTAGAATATTTTTAAATTTTCTGGAATCATTGAGTAGTGATTAAACATACTTAGGGCTACGACAAATACGTGATTATAGTCAAAATATGCACCTTTATTTTGTATAAGCTACGATTTCCCACCAAAAAATGCAAAATCTTTATATTTAAATGCATTTACAGCCAAAAACCGAGATTTGAGCCACAAGTAACATGATTGCGTATTTGTCATAGCCCTAGGAATGATATCGGAGAGATTGAGTTACTCTTATAATTTAAGTGAAAAATCCCAAATCTGAGAATCATCTGCACCACATACTTCATTAAGTACGGACAGATGTGGACAGTTTCAATTGTTGCATTAATAAGCAAAATCAGTCGGAACTTGAAAATATTAAATTTTCAGTTTTAGGATAGTAAAAAGCATTTACAGATCTGGATTTTGCAGAAAACACCATTGAAATTGAACAACCAGTTCCAAAGATATGAGCAATCAAAGAGTTTCCAAAACAACAGGAAACAAAATTTCCTTTGTATTGCTATATTTCAAAATCAACATTTCCGAGTTCCGACTGATTTTGCTTGATCGCATCACATATTTCTTCTTGGCGAGGCATTGCAGCTCTAAATGTGTGTGTACGCCAGCGCTTTGAGTGAATGCTCACGATTTGAAGCTGTGCCTGATGAATTATGCAGACGTCACTGCTTCACCAAAAAAAGTAAAATAAAAAGTTTTCAAGTTTAATTCTTCCAAGATTTCCCATTCCCATATTTATTGTACACTCACTAACAGACTGTTACCTCACCTATCAATACCAACATCTTGCTCTCAGTAAATATAATGTTCTCACACACTTACATTTCATGCATTAACTTAATGTACTACATAATCATGTTTTTAATTTGCCATTCCAATATTACCCATGGAGATGTAACTACAATTATTTTGTAGTAAATGCGTAAATGATTATCTAAATTTGAATCGCATAATAATGATTTTGAAAGTTGTATTTTATGTTAAAATACTTCTTCAATGATTTGAAATCTAATTTGAATAATAATAGTGTTCATCATAATAAGCACTCACCGATGACAATGAAGCCTTTAAAAGTTTACAGTTTCTCTGCTAATTGAATTCACTGTCGTGCTTCTCGATTGTAATTTGTATTGATTTTAGGTCTTGGGTGTTTGCTCTACAATTACGAAAACCAAGATGTTAAAGGTGTACCGGGGTCACCGAGCCAAGGGGGCAAAATTTCCAAATCTGACCCACAATTAGGATGACTTTAACAACTTTAAAGGAAATCTGTACCATAAACTAATCAATGGCTAATATAGTTATATACCCCTAAATTAAACATACCAGACGGTCTATATGAATTTCGGAATATTCCTAACAAAGAAAAAGCACTTTTAATCCTTCGTTTCTGCGATTCATGGAAGCCGCCATGATAGCTGCTTGCGAATCCTTTCTGCCACAAGCGGTAGTGTAACCTTTCACACAGACCCTCAGCTACCTTCGGCGAGCGTGTGTTGCTGTATGGCATTCGCGACCCCACAGCGTATTTTGGTTTTTAGTGCTGTTTTTACACTTTTCGTTCTCAAAAGACATTGTTGATCATAAATATTACTTAAAATACATTTTTTTATGTTATTCTGTAGTTTTATGGGTAAAAATTGTCGCGTTTTCTTTTGAACGAATGTTGAATCTGAACTTTGGTAGTATTCGCTTCGTGTCACCAAAGTTCACGAGGTACGAGGCTTGTGTCACGGATTTCGCTGGTTTCAAAATCGGGGTACTGTTACAGCGTAATAAAAATCCATCGGGTATCAATATGGCAGCCACCATGGATTGCAAACTGATGGCCGATCGTCGTAAGGAATTAAGAATTTCTCCTTTATTTGGACGTATATAAGCTTAGGACTTTTACTGTTTGTCGTTTTTATTATTACTGCAACTATATAGCCATTGATTAGTTTATGGTACAGATTTCCTTTAACACTAAATTGGGCCTAAAATGATGCATATTTTAACTTATGGTTAATTGTGCACCGGTATTTCAAGCCTGGGGGACTTGGGACTTTGCAGAGCTAAAAACTTTTTGGGCCTAAAATGATGCATATTTTAACTTTTGGTTAATTTTGCACCGGTATTTAAAGCCAGTGGGGACTTGGACTTCGCAGAACTAAAAACTTTTCAGGTTTAATACAAAGATGAAGGAATCATAGTATCAATTAAGAACAATGAAAACCAAAACTTGTGTTAGGTCTATTTTTCTTATTTTTACATAACAATAGAGAAACAAAAAGGATTGTTATGCAGAACTAAAAATTTGAAAAGATCTAATACAAGGATAAAGGAATTATATCAATTAAGAACAATGAAACCTAATTCTATATCCCATGTTATACCAAAACTTGTGTTACATGTGGGTATATTTTTCTTCTTTTTGTAGACCATAATTAATGGTTTTGAACATTAACTTGTCTGAGATTTGCTACCATTGTTGCTGCTGTGCCAAAATTGACTGGAACAAGTACCAAGTCAAACCAAAGTGGAAACAGGTTTGTGGACTAACATAAAAGCACACATGAAAACAACTGCTAATCCACAGTCTTCCAAATCGGCATGAATCGCCCACTTTTTCTCGCTTTACAAAGATGAAACCTACCTTGTGTCGTATCAGATTTGGGGTATGGTAAGATCAAATTTGACACAGCAATGTCGTTTTTGATTGCACAAGATAATTACAATTCTATTTCAGTCTTAATTACCTAATTAGTTACAATACAAATTTTAAACTTGGCGATAACATTTTAATGTTCATCAAGGCTGTAACCAGATTTTTTTCAATGATTATAATATGCATCGACTCATATCCCACTAACATTGGGTAGCAAATACAGCCATTATGCATTTTCCTTTCCTCACTCATGTTACTGTGAAATAGTAGGTATCAAATGGTTGAGTTGGCTGATCCACCCAATTTTAGGCTTGGGAGGGGAACACAGTGATGCAACATATTCTTTCTTATGCTTTCAAGGAAATTTTAACAATAACCATATCAAATCTGAAACAATAAATGTAAAACATAAATTACATTTTAAAATAATAATAATAAATAATGACAATAATAATAAAACATATGCAACAAAATGACCCTTTTAGGGCAAAAAATTTGACTTATGAAAATTGTGATTATCTTTTTGTGCAAAACAAATATATATAAAATATGGGATTATTTAGGGAACTGTATTATATATTACACTGAGTTCCAAAAAAAATGAATATTGCAAAGGACTTTTAAATGTTGCTGGTTTCAGTTTAACGGCCAGCACAACTATCTGGAAATTTACCATTTTTATGTCCAATTAATCCCCTAGTTATTACTTTAATGTGAGCAGATTAGTGGCTAGACATAGGATTGATTGCACCATAACCCACAATGCAAATTGATTCTGACAACCACAGACTACTACAGACTATTTGTAACCAGTCAAAGTCCCCGTGTTTTGTATGCTGTGAATTCTCGCATATTCATGAGGGCCGTGTTTAACAATCATGCCAGCATTGCCTGCCTTTGCATATACACGATAGAGCTTTGCATGTCTTTGGGTTTATGCACACCATAGAAATACGCGGTATGTGCATAGCAGTTTTGCCTGTCGCAATTCATGGAACAATCCGGTGATGCTGAGATTTTGACTGTTTGGAGTTTGTCTGTTATCTCTTTCATCCATGGAGACTACCTTCATTTTATGCCAAATATATGCAAAGTCCCAATGCATGATGGGATCACATATAGGGATTTAAATTTCTTACAGCTTTGTGTTAAAAACTTTCTCACTTTATCGGCCAGGTCAACAAAATTGGCCTTTAAACTATATTGAACTAAGTACAAGCTGATGACAATGGGACAAAACAACCTCATTCTTCCACATTGTCCTTCGCACTTAAATGTTAACCAATATTGAAAGTTGCATTCTGTACATGATGATAATGAAATGGTTAATGATTACTGTATAAGTACGACTTAATTTTCTTGAGGATTTTATTTTCACAAATATCGCTAGCGGACATGAAAACGTGAAAATAATATCACAAAAATATGTATTTAATATACTTGACAAAGTTTGCAAAATATAAAATATGCTGAATTCCCCTTGTTACAATAGCTAAAAATCTGTATGCGAAAATTGCAGTGTATGCAAGCTCTTCTTGGATATTTTTAGGGCTGGTACGAAACAAAAAATAACTGAAATGCAAGCTAAAATAATGTATTTGCTGTAGCTTTCATTACCTTCGAGTAGAACAAGTGCTTAAAATATATAAGCAAGAAAAAACTGTGAAGATCTGGTCTTATCTGGATAAAGAATAAACTTGCTGTTTTTGAATTGTCAGGATTTATGATACAAGCAAAAAATCCTACAACAGCTACAGCTTAGGAATGGCTTGAAAACTGAGGGCGCCGCGGCAGAACGGGTGACTGGGTCTTGTTTCTAATGGGCTATTCCATTTAAAATGAACACTACCCCTGTGAAAGATTTTAGAAATATGTTCCACAGGGGGAGTAAGAATTTCAAATGGAATTAGCACATTAGGCAGCTCCATTTGAATTTCATACACCCTCTGAGAAAGATTCAACCTAAATCTGAACCTGAGGGAGGGTGAGTTTTCAATGGAGTTGCCTATTGTGTTTATCCCTTTTACAATTTATACTCCCGCTGTGGAACATATTTCCAAAATCTTCCACAGGGGTAGTGTGGATCTTAAATGGAATAGCCCAATATGCTGAATGCGATTAAACCGCTAGTTCAGCCAGGGTGCTGACAGTCAGGATTAGAAGCCATCCCTTAGTACTTAACCCCATGAGAACTACCCGCCGATTGGCCAAAAAGAAGTTTTCATTATCAATTGGACCAATCAGCAACATTGTTAGAATAATTTCACCACACAAATAAATTGGGGTGAATTATTTGCAAAGCTCCAATCTGATTGGTGATTAAAATGAATATATCATGTAATTGACCAATCAGAGGCAATGTTAGATCGGCAGGTAGTGCTCAGGGGATTAAGTACGGGCTAACTGCCCTTACCCTTCAATCTTAATTTGTAATACACTCTAACACACAAATATTACTCTTCTTAAAGGCTGAGCCCCCTGATTTCAATATATAAGGCCTACTAAAAAAATTCCTTCACACACCGTTAATAAGACAATCTTGCTATGCGAGTGCAAAACAAGTTTTGAAATACAATGCTGCCTGTAGGATTTTCTGGAATGTCCTGAAGAGTTGCTGCAGAAAAGGGTTGTTCTTGTTGATAATAACTTTTGACGGCGCAATCGACATAATAAGCGCATTCCGATATGCTTATTTGATATGTTTCTTGCAAATTATGATGAAAAATAGCTGCTGCGTGTTTTTTTATTATTATTTAAAGGCAGCAATTGGACTCCAATCCTCTCTTACACTCACACACAATATCTAAACTTGACACCGAGCCCAGCAACAAATCAACTCATTAAACGAGATTGTTTCGCTACACTCCAAGTATCCGTTCATCCCTGATCCGCTACCGCCACCATCTTCCTCTTCTCAGCATTCTCCTGCATTTCTTTGTCTAGCGCCGACAGCAGTTGGTCGTAGCACGTCTTGCAGACTCTCTCTGGTTTGTACAGCTGTTCCTTTGGGATGGGGGTGAAATAATTGCTGCATCTGCCACAAAAGATGTGACCACAGCTCCTGAAGAAACAAGGAAATAAAGAGATTTTAATAAGGGTAGACTAAGTATTGTTGGTCAAAACAACCAAAAAAAATTGATTTTCATTATAATATAAATCAATATGTTGAAAAATAACACTTTGATGTTTTGCAAAAGTTCATTCTACAAATCATAGACTTTGAAAACTTGCTTGATTTATTGTTGTTAATGAGTTATGTACGTTTTACAAAAGTGTTGTTGTTTCAGCCCTCTTTAAAACAGAACTCAAGAACCACAGGACCTACAAAAGTATATCTGTGATATTTGAATTCTTCTACATGCTCGCTATAAAATGATCAATGCAATTTTTGCCAAAGCTCACTACCATTCATAAGATGCTGTGAACTACCAAATTGCAACAGTTTAAAATGGTTGCTAACCTTAACAATGCAAACATTTTCGCCACTGTGTTTTACTATTACCGTGTAAAATGTTCCACAGATAATAACTTGTTTGAAGTTTTACAACATAGGACTTTGATGGGATATATGGTATTTGATATGACCAAGCAAAATTACTCATTTATTGTTATGGAATGATAGCAAGTCCAATTTTGGTACATTTTTTTAACATACTGTAGCATGTTACGTAGCAAACATATGACCTGATAGGCATTAAAAATTATTTTGCTCAGCACTTGGGACTAATTATGCCTGATAGAGTCAAATGATTATGGTCACTTTTAAAGACCCCCGACTGTTAAAACTTGGTGATAACTCCCCCCGGTCCGGCCCAACCCATTGATATATTCCAGACCCATAGATTTAGAACATTTTAAAATCCAATCCACTGTCAGTCTGCATCAGCTGTTTGGGGAATTTCAGGATTTCCAGATAGCCCTGTTGGGCATTAAGATGAAACATCCATTGATGCAAGTTCACTGTTTGGACCGAAATATGAAACATTAGACAATCCTTTTATACATGTGGTTAATTTAATGTTTCAAATTCATCAACTGTACCTGCAATGATGTCTCCTATAGAGCAACCCAAACTGTATATTGCACATGGGGCACTGTGAGACGGCATGGTCTGGGACCCATAGAGTGCGTCTTGCATCTTCTTCATTGACTTGCTCCCATGACAAGTCTGAGTGTAGTGAGTTACAACGAGAATGCTGACCAGCTTCCCCAAGTTCTGCTTCTAAGTCCTTCTGATTTAACTACAAAGGAATAAGAAAAGTTGACAAACCAATCAATAAAGAGAATCTTGGAGGACACTTTTGTCTGACTTCTTGATGGGGGATGAAACAGCATTGGGGTTAGAGTCACTGTACCAGAAGAGGTCACACAGGAGAACATTCTCTTATACTCATGTACTCTCTTATACTCATGTACTATAGCTTTAGAAATCCCCATATGACATTAATTTCACAAGTTCTGGTACTTTCAGATATGAAATAAAGTTTCTGAAGCTTTAAACACCTGACGCAAACTTTGTGGACCAAGCTCAGATCAAAAACAGGAATGATCAGTTGACTTATGGACTCAGAACCAAATAGAGACCAAGGGCTAGAAATGCTCAGCATATATGTGACATGATCAAGGGGGAACGAGTTACATGTCTAACCCTGGTCGAAAAATAAGTTTTAAAGAGGACATTCAGAGCTTTCAAACTGAAAACCCTGTCTTGATACGACTTTTCTTTGCGAAGTTACATCAATTGATCAGTCGCTGAAAACAATAAAACACAAAAGAATTTCAACACTTTCTTTGCCAATATCTCAAAATCAATATTAGCGACATAAGAATGGAAGCCAACTGGTCAACTGGTCGTGGGATAATTTCAGCAGAGACTTTGACATCAGTGAATTTCTGACAAGCTATAGCTTGAAATATCAAGGTATTTATATAATTTTGTGCTTAAAGCTTATTTTAAACTTTACTGACTGAACCATATCAGCACTTATACGACATTACATTCAGCTGTTCTTGGAAACTGGTATGCCTTACAGTGCAATAAAGTGCATGATACAATACATAATACTGTACGACCATTAATGTTTTCTAAGCACTACAGCTCAACTGATCATACTTTTCCTACATTCGACCTTGCATGATTTTTGAGTTGACACAGTCATGAAAATAACTATAGATACTTGACAGACCATTAGTAGCCCAGTTTTGAACCTTTTCATTGATCATTCATAACAATAGGTATCTGATGGATCAGTGAAGATAAGAAGGGATTAAAATATATCCGTAACCTTGATATTATAGAACATCTCGAGGAAAAAGTGCAATGGACATGTTTTCATTTTATGTTTCAAATATCCCAAGCATGAAAATTAGTATTTAACCCAAAATGGAAAATGGAACAATTTATTGAAATCTGATTTAACAGATTTTTTGACATCTTTTTCTGCACTGTATTATACCTAAATTAAGAAATTTGATAAATATTCAAAGAAAATAGAGGGCAACCAAAAAATTGTGGTTTTTACACATTTTGGGGCAAAAAAGGAAAAATAAGCAAAAATATCAAAATCTGTTTTAACAGCTTCATTCATCAAGTCATAACAAACGGCCTACATGCTTAATTTCTAATAAAATATTGAAATTGTGAAAAATATAGGTATTTTCATTATATAGATTTTCATGTTTTTTCTTGCAAATATGCTAATAATATGCAAATTATGAAATTGCAAAATAAAGTTTCTACATAGCATACATCTTTCAAGTGTGATGTTCAAAATGACAGACATCAAAAAGAGATTCGATGAAATGTAAAGGTGTAGTAACAATTTTGGCATGGACTGTCTGGTTAGGAAAAGTATGGTAAGTTGAGCTGTACTCATCCATTACTTCATTGTACAGCCTAATTCTACCAGCCATGCTGTAATATTGCTTATTATGTTACTCTTACTTAGGTGAGACAGGAATACAAATACATCCTGCAGGAGTCTTGCACTACTACACCCACTCATGCATAATATCAACAGTGTAATTGCCTAATACTCGGTTGCACTCTCACATTATAACAAACAAAACCACCCTACTCTATGACCTGAACTAAACAGGATATGCCACTTGTGCTCGGCAGTGTACAACCAGGGTGAAAAGATAAAACCTTGTACAAATAAATATAGACACTTCTACAGTGTACAACCAGGACTGTCAACTCTCATGCATTCGGAGTGAGTCTCACATATTTGGGCACTTTTCACGCCAAGGTAGTAAAATCTCACACCATCGCCAAAATATAGTTCGAGAATTTTGTCCCTACACCCCCCCATACACATACACTTTTTAGATTCTCATGCTCACTGGCAACAAAAATCGGGGGTCAAAAATTAAGAATTTTAGTTAACAGACAATATTTCCGTCTCGGTACGCACCTGACTATGCCCACAATGGCCTCATCCCAATGACATAGTTCAATAACCTCAATTAAACAATCACAGTGGAAAATTTGACCTCAAGTTGCAGAGTATGAGTTTTTGTACTCAAAATTTCAAAGGTCATTCAATGAGTGTACAAATATATTGGGGTCAAAGAACTGTGCCCTGATAGATGAGCCTGTTGTGGATCCTAGTGCCTATCTCATGCCAAGCCAAGCAATTCCGAAAAGTACACAGTCCTGTGTGCAACCATGTTATCTGTTCTTGAACTGCCAGAACATATAAATGATATAAAGTTTCATATCATTTTGCAATCCAAGCCTTTATCCTACACCCTGCGAAATATGTGCAAAGAGTACCCTGCAAATACTGCTAAAATATCAGTAAGGTCCATGCTTCTCATAACATCAACCACCAAGAAAATATACGTAAAAATGTGTTACCTTCAACAAAAATTTGTAGATGCATGACATGCAGAGCTTTGAATTGCATGAGTTGTGAGAGGTAGGCAGTAATCCTGCAGAATCAAGCCTGCATTTACAGGTGTGAGTCAGTCTTACCATTTCCCCGTTGACATCTCCGTTCATAATCGGCAGCGCTTAACCCCATCGCCTGTTGCTCCTGCATCTGCTTCATATAGTTATGCATCTGCTGAAGCTTCTGGTGCAACATCAGAATCTCCTGCTCGTGTTGCTGCATCAACTCCAACAGCTGCACCTGCTGCGGCATATTCACACACGTCAGTCCGTCCTCGTCGAGGTGCCTGCCGAGTCGCAGTGTGCTCGGAGACAAAGGAAGATGCGGTTGCGGCGGGGTGTGACTTGGCATTGCACTGAACTTGAGAGGATGCCCCTCAAAGCCCGGGCTGGGTCGCGGGCTGGAATGTGCCGAGGCGAAACTTGGAATGCTGGAACCGCCGGAGAGATTGCGAGTGCGCGGGTCACCTGCTAATTTCGTATGCAAAGGCATCTGAGGACGAGTCCTGGCTTCATTAGACAGATTATTGGTACTCCAAAACATGGGCGCCCTCATGCTTTCCAAGCAGAGCGCTTCCGACATACCAATATGGGAACTGCTAATATCACTAGTGCTCGTGCTGATGCTTGTACACTGTTCTAATTTCCTTGGCGACAACAGAGAACTTGCATCTTTGTTTATTTCGCTGTGACTACCATTTCTAGAATTAGTCCTACTCCCTTTGGGAGTTTCAAGATCAGATTCACCACCTGCATCTCCATTGCAAAGATGTCCATTTTGGTGGGTTTCTACAGATGGCGTGCCGTCCCCAGGTTGTTGAGACGAGGTCTCCCCTGTCAACGTATCAGTGGATCCGTCCAATTTACTACCATCAACAGAATGAGCACTGTTGGTACGACATGCCTTCACTGGAGTTGAAGTCATTGAGTTTTTGGTACTATCGTTTGACGGAGGAATAAAATCTTCCTCTTCGACGCAGTTGCCGTTCAGAAGATCATCATGGCCATTAGTTAACGGCGTGGCCAACTCCTCTTCACCATTTTCTAAATGATCAGCTTCGCTGTCCATATCAGAATGTCCGTTCATTACAGGTTTAGTCTCAATTAGTTCCGATTTATTAACCTGCTCTGAATCATCCGTTTTCACATCCTTTCCATCTCTAGGTTCCAAGGTGGGGGATTCTGGCGATCGCTCTGACAATTTACGATTGGGTGGAGGGGTACCAATCCTGCCTTCTAATCTTAAATCGCTTAAATTGGGGTCGCTCAAGCGTCTAGGCATGGCGGGATTTTCACTAATGCTTCCACGTCTGCTGTCATCTTCTGCTGATGCTGTGTGGATATCGTCGACGGATCTCGTCCTGGTTAGCTTGGCTGGTTCCGTCTGTGAGTGAACCGAGGTCTGCGTAGACTCTTCAGGGCTGGCTGGAGCTATGTCGGACATGTACACAGACTTCCAAATAGCGAGGTCTCGTACGTTGATCTCAGGATTCAAGACCTGGGCGATAAAATTAAAAGCAGAATGGAAAAGTTAGTCTTGGTTCAGGGTTGTTACTGAACTATTATCAATTGGTGGATTTGGAATCGGATACTCTGATTTACTTGTGACTTGTGTCTAGAGTAGAGAGTTTGATAAACTCAGTAGAGACCACAAGAGTAAGTATCATCAATCATGGTCATCTATTTATTCCCAAGCAATATTTTACTTGAGTTTTTTTTCATCAACATTCATTTTTCACGATTTTGAAAGACCTCTAATAAAATCATAGGCAAGGGCGTAGCAAGGGCCTTGGAGGCCAATAAACAAGTAGAAGTGTAAGGCCCTTTCAACATCTCCCTTATCAGCCCTATCCCTAACCCACCTTATTTTTGCTTTTGCTCAGGCCCCTGAACCCTCAGGGTCCCTGGACTTCCTCCAACATGTTCACCCCGCTCTCTACACCCCTGATCATAGGAGATTCAACGTTACTCCAAATAATTGCTATTATAATCAAAAACCTTCATGCATAATCACAGCAACCTCCTACTTGCTGTGCTGTGCACTAATCTCATTATTTTCCAAGAAATTCACAAAAAATTGTCACACCAAAATTTCAGGTCAATATATTGCTTCCTCCTGCATTGGTTAATTAATTGCAGGGTTGATGATGTCAGATGCAAACTAGTCTTTTTATCTCTGTCTTCAATTATACCTACCTGCTCATTACTAGGGTTGTACAGGAAATTCCTATACTTGTGGCCTTCTACTACCAACAGCGACCACACTGAACATGTGCGCTCCTTTAAGATGTATTTCTGCCTCTCGAGGGCGTTATTACATAAGAATGTGCCAAACAAGCATGAGTAGGTATGCTGAACAAGCTTCACCTAGTGAAGAAATAGATGTACAATACAGAATTAGTTTGTGTGCAATTTACAGCTTTGTGCCAGAGCAGATATCTAACACTTCCCACAATGCATTTCTTCCATGCACTGAACAGTGATAAGAAATACCTCAATTGCAAGATCTTGATGAGCACTGTTAATTGAGGTAGACAAGCATTGTGGGAAGTGTATGATATCTCTGTCTTGGTGTTATACAAGTGGTTATGCTACAATATTGTTCACACTTTTTGCTCTCTTCAAATTTTGTGTACTTGAAGAAATATTAATTTGTGAAAATGTTTATTTTGCATATAGGTCTACAATTACAAACAACAAAATTTAGTGAAAAGTTTGAACTTTTTACAGCAAAAATATAATTGGGCTAAAATACTATTTTGATATGTGACACGATCTGGTCCATGGGGGCCAAAGGCGGCAAATTTGAAACTGACATAAAGGTCAAAATATGGAGTAAAAAAACAATAAAAAACATAAGAAAATAGACATCAAAAACTTCATAACTTTAGAACCAAGTATGCTAGACCTTTGGTGTTTTCAGTAAATGATAGCCTATTGTATTTATAATGTAATAATTATAGTACCTCAATTTTCAAAAATGCCTCCTTTGGCCCCTATGGACCAGATCGTGTCACATATTATGAAATACTCTGGAGCCTACTTCACCGGACTACAAATCTTATGATCAATCTTGAGATTAAGGTTTATGTTTGACAAATTGTACCTCTTCGTAAAATGGGCCCCAAGTGTTTTTTGACATGGAAACAATGTATAAAATGCACAAAATACAACATTGACAAAAGATCATATTTGTTATGGCAATGAAATGGCCTCATGTTTGTTTCATTTGCGTAAACAAAATCTAGGGGCCACCATAACAGTTCATCAGTAGTGTTGATGTTAGTAATAACTTGTCTAGTGCAAGCTTGGTTGTTTTATCCCTCTCCACATGGGAGTCAACTGCAGACAAACAACTTTGAAATTTTCTTTAAAATTCAAAAACTTCAGAATTGTATATCGTCATAATTGGAATTTGCATGAAAAATGCATTAAAATGAGCACAAACAAGTATTGGTTCAGTGGTTCTTGAGATAACTCTTGATATTTTGAGAAAATCTCTCAAAACTTTATTAGTTTTTTATGTATTTGGCCAACACGCAGAAAATTAAATAAAATATGAATACTTGAAATCTTAAGTTTGCTTACCAGGAATGTTTCATTGAATTCAAATGCTGTTGGATACTGTCTTATCAACTGATGGACAGCGTCCAGCCACTGGACAAATACTGGGCATCTCTCGTTGACGTCATCGTGTCCTGGTTGGTGACCACATCGTTCACCAAATTTGTGGCCAAAATCTAGCCACTCCCTCTCAACCAGTATTTGAAAGCCCTGTGTTTGTAACATGGATCAGAATACATGATATCAATAATACATTACAGATGAGTAAAATATTCATGTTTTTAAATACACATAATATAGAAATCTGTAGAAATTATTTCTAGTATGTAAACTACATTGAACATAGAGACTATCTTGTCTACATTTAGTAATTCACATTTTTTCTGAACTGCTACAAGAAATGGATTGTAATGTCATGCAAAGTAAGCTTCCACAACTGTTCTGTAATTGTGTCCGGCTGCAATGGCCTAAAAACAATGTCCCCTCTCGGCTTACTTGACATACTTCAAGTCTGTACAAACTTTTCTATAATTATACCGTATTTCCTCAAGTTCTCGCCCCCGGGGGTGCTGCATTTTCCAAACTGTTAAAATCATTTGGTAAGCTTCAAACTCACGCTGAAATGATGAACTATGAACGTAGGAACACCGACTTCAGGTTCACTTCCCAGGTTTCTGACCAGATTTTCGCCAATTATCAACACTATCTTCGCCATGTGTGCAACTTGATAAGCTTACTACACAAGATAGCATAGAAATATCGGCATTTTTAAAACATCTTGGTTGAAAAAAGTGGTGGGCGTTTATTTGAAGAGGAGCGACTATTCAAGGAAATAAGTTGAAATTCATACACCATCTATGGAAGACATGACCTTAATCTTTCACACAGGGAGTGTAGATTTTCAAATGGAGTCACACATTTGGGTAACCCCATTTGAAATTCACACTCCCTGTGTGGAAGATTTAAGGCCAAGTCTTCCATAGGGGGTGCATGGATTTCAAGTGGAATAGCTCATTCAAGATCCAGAAGACTTACCTCTAGTGTCCTGTAGTATGGATCCAGCATGAGTTCAGCCAATGCCACAAGCTGCGGTGTCCTATCCCAGCCGTCTGTGCAATGTACAACTACCGGATGACCTTCCTCGATGGCGTTGGACGATGATCATGGTGGATTTGAGTAACAGGGACAGGTGGTGTAGCCATTTGGTATTTTCTAGTGATGTCAACCAACTGTAAAGAAACAAGGAGATTAGTAATTTGGGTTATTCCATTTAAAATCCACACTCTCCCTGTGAAGATTTAGCTAACGTCTTCCACAGTGGGAGTATGAGTTTTGAATTGAATAGATAATTGGGTAACTTCCATTTGAAATCCTAATTCCAGTTATAGGTAAAGCCATAATACAGGGGGAGTATGGGTTTCAAAATGATTAACCCTGACCAATTACATTTGAAAAACATATTCCCCCTGTGGAAGATATTTCCAAATCTTCCACAGGGGTAGTGTGGATTTCAACTGGAATAGCCCATTTCATGTTTGCGTTAGACGTTTCCACGCAGGTACAGTTCTTCGGCTTCCGTGGATCGTAAACCAAAAAAATTAACATATTTGCAAAATGACCTCTAGATGACCTTTGACCTGACACCTGTTGACATCATACAAGTAAATGTACCCAAGGGTCATTGTGTAAAGTCCAATTGAAATCCATCAAAGCATGACGGAGATAGCCGGAAAGCGTAGACAATGATGATGAGGGAGAAATCAATAAAAGAAGCCTAGGGGTAACATTGTTTGCAGAAGGTTAACATTTTCTGAACACACAGTCAGACAAGCAGCCTCACACACATACATCGGAGCACATTTTATATAGTCCCCTTTCCAAACTTCATTTGGCGGGACTTGACATGAACCCACACAGGGAGTGTACAGTTCAAATGGAGTCACATATTCAGGTAATTCCACTTGAAATTATTCACACTCCCTATGTGGAAGATTAATGTCATGTCAGGGAATAGCCCAATCAATAATAAGCTTCTGATCACATTGCTCAAAATAATTTAAAACAAACAAAATAAAAATATACATTTATTTGGACATCATTTTAAACTTATCTTAATTACATTTACAGCTACAAACAATCTACATTGCTTTACATCATAGTGTCAGTGAATATTGTACATGTGGACAAAAAGTAGGCAAAGAAATACCTTATGAATGTAATCATGCATTTGGTGGGGTTCTAATGATAAGAATCTCTGATGTATTTCACAAAGCACCATTCTAGGGACAATTGAGTATATCAAGTTACATGTTGTAAGTTCAAACTTGTCAATGGAGTTAGAAGTATGTGACACCCCTGAAAAAGTGCAAATGTGGGCTACACAGACAAAATGTGCTTATGCATTTTCTCTACACATATTTTCCTCCCACCAGGTGTCTGCAAACCCAAACATAAGAGGTTCTGCCACACAGTGTCATCGACCCTATATCTTCATGGCAGGAATCACAATGGTAGGTTGAATCCACAGCCACGATTAGCCATTTGGTTCAAACCTTTAAAGCTCTTTAGAACTAATAATTAGTCGAGGGACATAACTAAGGCTACTCACAACGGCCGGGTAATTGATCTTGGTTGTGCGTGAATAAGCTTGTATACCCCATTGAGGTCAATGGCCATCGACTTTTATACTGCCTACAGTGAGTGCAGCTGTACTACACGCTGTAGTACATACAGGGTATTACAGGACCAACGCAATATAAAATGGTCCAATTTTGAGTTCAAAGCGCACGGCCAATTTTCAAAGCGCATTCTAGCGACTATCATATCTGTTCAACACGTATTTTCAAGTGTATGAGACCACATCTGGTTTCTTGAGAAAAATTCATTTGCGGGAGATATTCATCAATTTCTAACCCAGTATTCAAGATTTTCGTCTGATATCAAAATCGTGCATAGCAATTCACGTGTATCGATCCCGTGTATTCATTTTAGTGTCCCTGTTCCACCAAATAATTATTAGCCAGGCGGTGTCGGTGTGTGCCATACAAGTATTATACCGTCAATATGGCGTACTGCATAACTGCATGCATGGTATTAGAATACAATATCCACATTTCAGTTATTGCCTCACATTGTACGCATAGTAGTAGGTAGACTGTCCCACAGTCTGGGTTCCATCTGTGGGTAAATAATTAGAGCTAAAACCACCTTCTCCTTCACTCCAACACACCACTAAGCCCTAATTATAAATGACAACAAAGTTATAGTGCTCCTAGAGCACTGCGTGTCGACGAAAACTCAATTAATCTACAGACCAACTTGTTTATTTTTTTTAAATAGCTCTCCTAAACCCAGACTGTTCCGCTTTGATAGTAACCTCCCTTCCAAATAATTATCAAGCTATGTAACATGACTGTGGCGTCAATTATGATAGCCCCGCCTCATTGTCAATTCAAATATGGTAGGCACATAACATGCATGACCCAGTTCTATTGTCATTTTGCGCGCACGTTGGTTATGATCAATAGACTATCAATGAAAACCTATTTCAAATATCGCCTTGCTTGCTGAGATCTACATTGATTGGTTAGGCTAAGTAGCCGCTTACACAAACGGCAAGACAGTGAGACCACGGACGTGATATATAGAAAACTTGCGTCTGACCCAGGATTGGTAAAAGTGAACTCCCACAAAATGCTGGGAGCTGAGCTGGAAGGCAACTTGCCTACACATTTGAAGGGTCCGTGTATCGGGTTTATTTAATGTTGTATAATCTACATTACCAGTCGTTCTCCATGGACCCGAGGTAGGGTCTAAGTAGTAGGATGTGTTAAATTGAATGGACTTGATCAAAGTATAGCATGCCTGTTTGATTCCTTTGATCCGAGTCAATCGATAAATGAAGGAAGAACTTCTATACAAAATCTGCCCCCTGAAAATACAATGCTGAAAATTCTAAAATTTGCATCCAGATTTAAATATTCTACCGTGTGAACTTTTATTTGTAATGTTTCATGGGAAAACTTAGTATTTGAATTAGAAATCAGTCAGCTGTAGGCAAAATAAAAAATGTCCTTTTTTGCACACCAATATTAGTCCACATAATATGATATCTACTACAAACTAAATACCCTGTCATTGGGCTATTTCCAATTGAAATCCATCACCCCCTATGGAAGACATGACCTTAATCTCCAACACAGGGAGTCACCCATTCAGGCAATCCGACTTGAAATTCGCACTCCCTGTGTGGAAGATTAAGGTCATGTCTTCCATAGGGGGTGTGTGGATTTCAACCAGAATAGCCCAATAATAAGCTACTGATCACATTGCTCAAAACAATTTAAATCAAACAATACAAAAATATACATTTATTTAGACATCATTTTAAAATTCTCCTAATTACAGCTACAAACAATCTACTTTGCTTTTTTACATCATAATATCAGCAGTGAATAGTGTACAATGCTTCCCTGAACCTGACCCTAACCTTGGCACATATATAATAACCACACTTTCCAATGCACCACTTGACTACGTGCATATGTTCAGGTCAATATACCTTATCAATCCCTTGTTATCAATTTCATGCTAGGTCTGTCATATGACCATGACCATAAAATAATAGTTTTCCTGGAATATGGACTACTGACACAGTACAGTAACCTTTGGAGTCTGTATACAGGCTGTATCAAATGTCTATTGAAAAGCCTGCCTCTTCTAAATGCAACATTGGATATTCTTGAAATGTCCAGAATGTATACATGTAGGTTTTGACTTGTATTAATGTACAAATTATTTGGATCTTATGTTGAATTTTGATGTGTCAGACTCATCTATTTCTAATGAAAACTGATGGGTACCAATCATTTTGATACCGCTTGTAAAAGGCAAAGTCTCGGGTTAACGGAAATAATAACAGTAATACCTGCATTTTCTACCATGCTTATCAGATTTGATGGGTGCTCAGCAAAGTCTAGCTTTACAAAAGCCAATTGGCACATATTGTTTGATTTTATTTAAAATTCCATGCCTGACAGTCCCCAAAGAAATACAAAATTAAAAACAAAAGGGGCCCGTTTCACTAAGACTGACAATCGATTTTACGATTGATTTAATAGGGGCTTACATGTGGTAAATCCTAAGTAAGATCGATCATACGGCTTTGTGAAACAGGGCCCAGCAGTATCAGCAACAACGAATAGCAACAATGTTTGTATGTACTTACTTGGCCATTTCTGGTGAGCTGCTGCATAAAAAGCGTACACTGTGGAAACTTTTGCGTACTACATGGATGTTGGCTAGTCCCATGAATTGTATATCGCTGGTTGTGTAGTACTCTGTGAAAATCAACATCATTATTATGTTTAAAAAATGCAAAGACAATTATTAAACATCTTTTACGGCAAACCAATGTTCACTTGATATACTCGTTTTATATTGCAGGGATGTAAACGGGCAACATTATCCATTTCCTGACAATCCAGCTGGTCCTTGGACAGGTTGCTTAGGGCTTGCGTGCGGTATTGACATTTAGGGGGTTTTGTCCTTGGAATAGGCTGCACAGTATCCCCTCCCCCCAAAAAAAAAAGTTTTGGGGGCTCTTTTTACGACGAATTATCTTAAAGGTATCAGTCAAAAATAAAGAAATAACACCTTTTTGGGGGAAGGGCAACACAACATCGTAACATCCTATGACATCATATTGTCAATCACATGACATCATCAAAAAGGACTATCCCGATTGTAGACAAGACATCATTACAACATCACCATCTGCTGAATTGTGTAGCATTGAAGTTTAACTCTTTACTTATTTTTATTTAAATTTTCTTGGCCTTTTTTGTGCCATTACATGGCATTGCCATCCTCCTCTTCAGACCTATTGGTTCAACAATCAAAACTTTCTACCAACATTTTTATTAATGCTGCTGGTAAGATGTATATTAATTTTCAACCACATCTTTCCTATCCTTACCAATGTAGTATCCCCCTCATAATTACCTGGGCATTCGCATCCTCCTCCTTTAGCCCTATTCGCCCAAGCTGCTGTATAGGAGCGTGCATCAATGATGAGTAGCTTTCTACCAGCGTTGTTATCATTGCTACCCAAGGTGGGAAGTAAGCTTAGATCAGCTGTAAAGGTAAAACATAAAAACAAGCATTAACTCAACTTAGAACTTATCGAAAGTTCTTATATTCACTTTAATTCCTCCCTTAAAGCTACACAACATAAATAACAATAACGATAAATAACACTTTGATGTTTTACAAAAGTTCATTCTACAAATCATATACTATGAAAACATGCTTGATATATTGTAATTGTTAATGAGTTATGAACATTTTACAAAAGTGTTGTTGTTTCAGCCCTCTTTACAACATAACTCAGGAACCACAGGACCTACAAAAATATATCTGTGATATTTGAATTCTTCTAAACACTCGCTATGAATTGATCAATTCAATTTTTGCCAAAGCTCACTACCATTCGCAAGATGCTGTGAACTACCAAAATGCAACAGTTTAAAATAGTTGCTAACCGTAATTTTAAGAGTACCACAAAATTTATCATTGAGACTTCCCCACTGGTTCCTTAAATATTAAGACTTCATCAAAAAAAACCCACTTACCTCTAGACTCTCCTCCAGCTGACCCATTTGCAAGTTTTTCATCGCTCCCTCGCCAGTCTCTCGTCCTTGGATCATCTGCGATGCAAGCTTTCAAGATGGCCTCCAACATGTATTCATCCTCAGAACTCCGCCAGCCTAACCAGCCTACTTCTGGCTGGCTGCACCGTGCTATAACTGCTCCATTCAGTTGATGTCTGCGAAAAAAGATACAAAGAACTGAAAGAAAAAATAATAAATGATAGACTCAAATCTCACAATCTTTGCAAAATATGATGTCGTCTGCATCACATACTGTCGTATCTCAAAAGGCTGCCATATGTGATTTTTAATATCAATGTTGTATTTCATATTGTTATTTTATATTTCAGCACGCTTCTTTCATTTATGAATGGACATGAGATTGTAATATTGTGAGAATACTTGAAGATTAACATTTAAAGTTAATTTTACAGTGTATCTCATCACAATTAGATGACAATTATACAAAAATCACAAAAGGCAGCCTTTAGAGATATGTCAGTATGTGAAGCAGACAACGATAATACCAACCTACTTCTGGTTGGCTGTAAAGTGCCATAACAGCTCCATTCAGTTGATATCAGGAATAAAGAAACACGTTTGAAATAAAAAATCAATGACATCAAACTCAGAGCTTTAACCAAACTCTTCACACTATAATATGAGCTAACTTCTAGCAGGTTGCTGCTATGTTATAACAGCCTCATTCAGTGGAGAGCATGTTTTAGGCGAGTTACAATATGGGCGAGTTAGGTAAAGGCGAGTTAAAAAGGCGAGTTACCCCCCACAGAGTCAGGCTATTTTTAGATATTCCCATGGGTAACACTATGAAGTCCCAGTGGCGAGTTACAGTAACACTATGAAGTCCCAGTGGCGAGTTACAGCAACACTATGAAGTCCCAGTGGCGAGTTACAGTAACACTATGAAGTCCCAGTGGCGAGTTACAGCAACACTATGAAGTCCCAGTGGCGAGTTACAGTAACACTATGAAGTCCCGGTGGCGAGTTACAGCAAGACTATGATGAAGTTCCAACAGTGAATTAAAAATGTCACAGTGTATTAAGTACTGTTTTTTTTTAAAGCTGCTAGTCCAAAATCAGCAAAATCAGTTTCCATTTATCATATATTTCTCTCGGGCTTGGGAATTAATATATAGAGACAGTGCTACTCTCGCCTGTGCATAGGCTGCCCTCTTCTTCTAGTATAAATAAAATCTGAAAAAGTTATACAAATAAAAGTCATAAAACTTTTTAAACACTTTTAAAAAAAACACAACACAAAGGGGCACAACACATAATCAGTCAATTGATTGTACCATGAATAATCGGATATACAAGCAACCACTAATATAAAAGAAACCTAATCATATCTCACTACTCTTGAAATAAAAAATCATACAAATACATCACTATGCATTCTACTGATACTGAAATCCTTTTGTTTTTACCATCAAAAACTAGTTAGGACATACTGCACACAGAGAAAAAAAAATCAAATTGTATGTGCCAAAGTCAAAACACATAATGCCTACATAGGCAAATTTGTACAGTATTAATGGTATTTGTAATAACTATTGATTGCAGTATTTAAAATCAAGGCTGATATCTATTTATATGATAAAGTATAATATGGAGCGGACATGAGTCAAAGAATACATTAATGGTATCAATTTTTTTAAATAATCATTTTTTGAATTTTGACCAAAACTGCATTTTTCACAACTCGCCACATGGACTTTCCGGAAACATCGCCTCACTTTCCGGAAATTCACAACTCGCCATGTGGACTTTCCGGAAATTCACAACTCGCCGCGTGGACTTTCCGGAAATTCACAACTTCGCCAGCGTGGACTTTCCGGAAATTCACAACTCGCCGTGTGGACTTTCCGGAAAACACTGCTGAGGGTAACTTCGCCATTTTAACTTCGCCACATGGACTTTCCGGAAAACACTGCAGGGGGTAACTCGCCATTTTAACTCGCCTTTTTCTAACTCGCCTATTTTTTAACTCGCCAATAACCTGTTCTCCATTCAGTGTATGTCTGAAATATAAAATCACATAATTACATTTAAAGGAAACTTCCCTGAACTATAATACCTGTCTAAGAAACAAGTTCTAACTTGAATCTCTCCGGTGAAAACAAAACTAGCCCAAACAAATTGCCCACTCCAATTCTGAGCATGCTAATGAACGACTTCATTCTGATTGGGTCTACAAAAAGAATATAATCTTGAATGTAATTGAAGCATAAAATAACAAAAAAGTGGGTAACTGTGAATCCAACGGACGAGGACACAAAACATATCAAGGACCATAAATGATACACAAAGATACCTTCAATATGAACAACCGGAAAGAAAAAGAGCAAGTTACACCAACTTGATGTGGGGAAACAATTCAAATACAGACTATACAGTATGCAGGAGGGACAAAAACAGCAAATGTAGGCATTAGAAGTAGGTACAGTTTAAATAGCCAAAAATTACCAGTTCCAAGGCTCACAGAAGTGCTGGACCTGCAAAATCAACATGGATCAATGGGAATATAAAAGTACACTAGAACAAGTGATGAAAATCACTGTGCACTTAAAGAAACACGCCAAACCAAACAACCAATGTAGGCATAAAAACAGGCAAAGTTCGATGGCCAAAAATTGCCAAATCCAGAGCCCACAGAAGTATCAGGAAAACAGTACAAGAGTACACTGGAAGTGATGAAAATCACTGTGCACATAGCAGACAAACAAAACCACACAGACAAAGAAAACCCAATAAAATAACACCTTTCAGCTTTAATACCAGGAGTTGTTTTTCAACACAACCATAACTAGGCCACTTTCATTTTTACTCTCAATCAAGAAAGGAAGACAGTCCTACATTTCTGTTCAAAAAATAATATGAGGAAAAGATAACAGCGGTAATTTGATGACAGATATAGCCAGACCAACTGACAATCACATTATTGTTGACACGTCTACATATAGTTCTTGGCACACTTCTGTACTTGTTCAATTGTTAAGCAATTAGATAGACAGTGCAATTTAAAATTACTTGGTTCTCTAGGTTGGTAAACATTAGTCAATTTCATCTTTTCGTAACTCTACCGAATACCACCTCTAATTTAGAGTGTGTAAGAAATATCACTACATATCAAAATTAGGATTTTAAAGTGGCAAACCTCTTTTTTAACTTGCTGAATTCTAGGACAATTATCATATTCATATTTGGATTATTCCATCTGATATCAAGGTCAACTGAATCTTACACCCACCATGCAGTTCTTCTTCAACACCAAAGGAATATTCCATTTAAAATCCACACTACCCCTAATAAAATAGACAGTTGGGTAACTTCAATTTGAAATACTCACTCCAGTTGTAGAAGATTTAGGTAAAGCCATAATACAAGTGGTGTATGGGATTCAAAATGATTAACTCTGACCAATAACATTTGAAAAACATACTCCCCCTGTGGAATATATTTCCAATATCTTCCACAGGGGTAGTGTGGATTTCAAGTGGACTAGCCCAATCTTTGCAACCTACCTCCACACAACTGTAGGAAACCTATGAGATGTTCTAAAATTGGCAACTTTCCTTAGGTCCTCATCAGTTGCCCAAGCAGGAACTATATGCATCTTAGGATAGGTGGAACAATATCTGCAAAAATAACACAAAATAACAGCATTTGTTAAAATAATGACATATTGAATCCCTTTACTTCCAGTACAGTATTAGGTACGGAAAAAAACCCTGTTCTACGGGCCCAACCAACCCAGATTTCCAGGCCCGTAACCAGGGGGCTGGGGACAGATTCCCCCAATCCCCAAATGCTCAAAAAGTCCCATTTGCGAGGGTAGCGAGCGAAAAAATAAGGGGTTTTTTATGCCTTTTTAGTCAAAAAAAGGTCAAAATTTTGGGGAAAAAATCCAGTTTTTCAAAATATGCCTCCCTAGTCCAAAAGGTCCAAATTTTGGAAAAAAGGTCCACTTTTTCAAAATCAGCCCCCCAAAAAAACAAAAAAATCCTGGTTACGGGCCTGCAGATTTCCATTGTTATTTAACAAGGTATATACATATAAAATCAGAGTTTGACAGAAATTGCTGTGTAAATGTAAAAGCAGCTGTTTTGGGTAAAAAGGAGATTTATTTTGACTGGAAAAAAAGTTTGCACAGCAATAGCAGAACAAATTTTAGAGTCATTTGCCAAAAAAATGCCTGATTATCAAAATTAACATAAAATAATCAAATTATGAGCAAATTCATAGCCTATATTCAACATTTCAAATGCTTAGACTTGTACCAAGTATTTTAATTTTGTGACTGAAATATTGTAAGAAATCATGCAAAATTGCATGTTTTGGCCCTCGATCAAATTGCAAAAATATTCAAATTTGACTTTTATTGCCAATTAGAGTTAAATAAGGATTAGGATTTAGCTATTTTTAGATGTAGCTGTATTTTTCTGGAATCAAGAGTAGGTCATAGTCTTACATTGTCATACGTGTAGTTCACACACAAAGGCAAATTTTAATGATGACGAAATCAATTCAAACAAAACATTGTGTTGCAAGTTTTCATAATGTAAACCAACCCATGATTATATTCATGTCTACCAACCACAACTACCGGATGTCGAAGCTATTCAACATAATTTAACGTAATCCCTTAAGGCAAAAAAAATTTGTTTGATTGGCGTAACATGAAAAAAAAAAAATTAGGGTAGGTCGGTTGGCAACTTTTTTTTTTACACACATTTTAAGCTGAAAATTGCAAATTTTTCTTCTTTTTTTAAAATTTTAATCTTTTTAAATTTTTTACATTTTTTTTGCAAAAAATTAAGAAAAAAAAGTCTAGGGTCGGGCCTATTTTTAGGGTCGGTTGGGTTACGCCAATCAAACAATTTTTTTAGGCCTAATTGTACTGTACAACTTTTCCGGAGTGGGACCATGGTATGCCTTTCACAAACTTCAACACACTTTACAGCCTAGCGAGAGCATGACTTGTGTACAGAAGGTCTGAAGTGCAATATTTGGACAGATGGGTCCATTTTTTTCAACCTTATGTTTTGTTTATAGTTTTTGTAAAGTGTTTACACATGAATAATTGGAATTGAGTCAAAAACCTAACTACATGACAAAGCATTTGAAACCTTGTTGAGAATCTATGTATTTTCAAGGATTTTATACCAAATTACTGTTAACCCTTGATGAGCACGACTACCGTGATGTTGCAAAGTCAGAGCTAACAACGTGCACAGCGTTCTTAAGTTCATTCATATATTTCCACTAGGCAACAGCAGTGGCTCAGCAGCCAATCAGAGACAAGTGCATTTCGACGATGCACGATTAAAATATGTTCTCGTCAAAAGTTTACAGGAAAAGATAATAGTTTTCTATTTTTCGGTGTTTAATATAAAGTATGGTTTGTTATAATCAGTGGCATATAGCGTCATATAGGGGCACGAGGGTGGGCATTCTGAAAATTTAGAAAATCCCATAGGAAAATTGCCGAAAAATGGCTTGTGCCCCCCGACCGGTGCCCCCAATATGGCGATTCACGCTACGCTACTGGTTATAATGTAAAGCTGCAATGCTCATGTGTTCTACAGTTCTTAAAACACCCATCCTTCCGTGCTTTATTTACAAAAGCAAGTACAACTTGAATATCTGAACAGGTTTAACATCCTGTGCATTATTCATTGTGACACAAACTTGAATAATACGAAAAGCCATTTAGGACAGAACTGTCAAAGCAACAGATGGTGTTTGATACATAATTTTGTAATCGAATGTCAAATCTTTTTACTCCAGGATCACAAAAGCAACAGAAAAAGGTATTAGAAACCTAGAAAGCATGTCAAGGCTATATGGGGTTTGGCATGCCGCACTTCTGTCTTTTCACTATCATCTTTTTACTTTTATCATTTCACTATGAAATCTGAAATTAAAAACATCTCCAAACTGTCATAACGATGATATTGATTTGCAATTGTCATCAACATATTTTGTGGTGCAAACCACTCAAATACACATTCCATTTGATAATATTTTGTATTTATATAATAGATGACTCATACACAGCTGATCATATCATTATTTACAATCAGAATAATGAATATGATTAAGCGAAGGAAATTGTGGGATGTTGCCAAAACTGATATTTTCAATACAGGCAAATAAAAAATGTTTAATATATTTTGTTTTTTAACGTTTACAGCAAAATATAAAGCATTATATCTCTGGCAGACAGACGGATAACATTATACAGGGCTCAAAATACAAGGGGGCTAATTTTCTCCCAAATTTTACAAAACAGTTTGTGAAAAATATTTGTGGTTGGCAAAAAGTGCTCATGGGGGTACTTTTGGTAGAATTTTCAAAATGGCCCTTTTTTATAGGCGAGTCAGAGCAGTGCCTGGGTAATTGTGCTCAATTATTGAGACAAATAAAGCCCACACTCAGAGGGTACAGTATGGGTTCAATACATGAGATCTCAAGGCTTACATGTATTTGAATGGGTTTTATTTTTCCCCAATGTGCATGATTTTCCCTGGAAGGGAAAAAATAGCAAAAAACTTTCTTTTTTGACTTGTTCATAACTCAACAACTGCAATACATATGAAAATATAAGTGACCAGTAGCTTCTGTGAATGTATTGCTCTGCAAAAATAAATTTAAGCAAAGTGACCAAACTTGAAAAATGTGATCTGAATGCTCCACGTTGCCTTAACCCTAACACTTCTTTTTGCTATCCAAAGTTAAAGAAGAAACAAAAAAAGGAGAGAAGATGAACAAAGAAGTCACTTAGTACCCCCGGGATTCAAACCTTAGACCCCTCGCATGCCAAGCACATGATCACCGACTGGTAGCACACAATCACCGACCGGTTGCACTGGCCCGGCCAGGGATCCCCCAAGCATATAGCACTTAAGGTGATTGCGTCATCGTATCACCTGGGATTCATGCATGCACAGTGGTTATCCTCATGATATTTTGTGTTAATTTCGGGTGTTAGGGTTAATCAAAAACGTATATTATTGAGTCTTGAAATACCAACATGAAAATTAAATTAACAGTTAACCAAGCACCTCCCTTTGTTTAATGTCATATGCGATGCATGAACAAATATTATATGCAAACATCAGGTATGTTTACGTAATAGCTGTCTAACCATTTGAAATATTTCAATTTATGAAACTATAAATAGATTTGTGAACAGATGATTTTTAATTAAGTAACAAAATGTACTATAGTGTGTCTCGTCTCAAGTTGGGAGTAACGCCATGTTGGATTTGGTAGTGGCCAATTTTTGAATTGCCCGATCGGGCAAGGTTAGGTCAACTTTTGCTAGCCCGATTATGCACAAATATTTGTGAAAGAAAACTGTCCATACCGGGAAATAGCAGGTATAAACTCAGGAATTGTTCCCGGGAAATTTTAGTTACTCACAGGAAATTGCGATTTTAAACTTACAAAAAAATTTACAGCATTACCCTGCTTTGAAGCTTTACAGTATTGCCTGCTTGATCCTCCGACTCATTTCTATCCTTTTCAGATTATTATCTCTTCCCAAATAATGTTTTGTAATTTTACTTTGTGGCAAAATAAAGAATACTAAGATAACAATTTATCAAAATTGGTATTCATCGTAGCATTTGTGATGTATTTACATACCACACATATTGTACGATAATTTTGCAACTGCCCGATCGGGCAGGGTGTCTGATGATTTAGCTTGCCCGACAGTACTTTTAATTGCCCCAGGAATCGGACAGGGGTTTATATCGGAGCCTGGTAGTGGCGAATTTAAATCTCTCGTGCTAACCTAATTACTGCGATAACACATGTGTTGAAGGGGCATTAGTCCGTACACTGGTAGCTCAACTGCGTAAACGCACTGATTCAAATCTGCCACTGCAAAATCAAACAAGGTGTTACTCTCAACTTGTGACAAGACACACTATATTCCATTTATGCTATTCACTTGATAATATAGCTCTTGATCAGAGCCCTCGCAGTACCTTAGAAGATCCAGAGATCCCCAAGTAAAATAAACCCAAGCAAGTGACTAGTATTAGTAAAGAAAATGTATATAGGCCAATCCATTCTGTAAAAATTAATACCACTCCCATGCATCACCCAGCAGTACATGTATTTGTACAGAGCTTGCCGAAGGCAAGCTTCACTATAGGCAAGTCACCAACAAGTAAAGTAGGACCACTTATAGATCACTGTCTACCTGAGATATTGGTCTACCCAACACACCAACCGCGAAAGTCCAGTGACCGGTCTTTACTATAGTGTCAGAGGGCATATGGCATGGTTTTTTCATTTTTCTTTCAATTGGATGGAAAATAGGTTGGCTTTGGAGCAAAGCTATTGATAATATTGAGATAGAATTTTGACATACACATATAATAATAATATTATGACCTGACCTACATCAAATATCAATACCATGTAAAATCTATTTATTATCATTTTTGTCGTTGCTGCTGTTGTAGTAGTTTTTTGCTTGTTTGTTTAAGGGCTGGGGTATGAACGTTTGGACAGTATTTATTGTGGGACATTAGAGCACATCAGACATATCGAATTGCATTCTGAATACGAAGAATGTCATTCTGATATCAAATAATTTTGATTTTTGAAATTGCAATTTAATACACATTTTATGGCAAATCATTAAAATTGATATTTTTGATATTTAACAGTACTTGAAGTAAACTTTATAAATCTGATGATTTATACTTAAAAAGTGTATGTAGGTGGGATGAAAAGCCGACAATCAATTGAAAATGTTGACCTTTCGTATTGAAGATATGGATTTTTTTCCCAAAACACCAAAAAAATTAGGTCTTTTTGGGAAAAAATCCATATCTTCAATATGAAAGGTCAAAATTTTCAATTGACCGTCGGCTTTTCCTCCCTGCTACATACACTTTAAGAATATGTCATTAGATTTATATAATTTACTTCGAGGACTGTTATATATCAAAAATTTGAAAAATATCAAATTTTTATAATTTGTCATAAAATTTGTATTATATTGTGATTTTCAAAAATGAAAATTATTTGATATCAGAAAGACATGCTTCAGTATTCAGAATGCAATTCGATAGGTCTGAGGTGCTCTCATGTCCCATAAAAAATACTGTCGAAACGTAATAAACGCTCATTTTAGATCCCTTAATTAGATGCTAGAATTGCAGTTTGGGGTCATCGATTGTCACCCTCTCCAGGACCCTTTTGTAACTAAAGAGGCAACTTCATTTCATAGTACATATAATTAAAGCAGGCCCCCAGTCAGACAGGCAACTCACAAAGCTACATTTCATTTATACACCTAGATATACTATTGGGCTATTCCATTTAAAATCCACACTACCCCTGTGGAAGATATTGGAAATATCTTCCACAGGGGGAGTATGAATTTCAGATGGAATGAACACATTAGCAGCTCCATTTGAATTTCATACACCTTCTGAGAATTAAAGATTCAACCTAAATCCTTTACTGAGGGAGGGTGAGTTTCAAATGTAACTGCTGATGTGTTCATTCCATTTGAAATTCATACTCCCCCTGTGGGAGATATTTCCGAAATCTTCCACAGGGGGAGAGTGGATTTTAAATGGATTAGCCCATTCTCTGTTTGCAAATATGAGTACCTGAACGTGGACAATCACAGCTTGATCTGTGAAACCGATAGGTACCTATTACAAAATATTTACTTTACTATTCCATGGGAAAATGTTGGTGATTTGAAACAACAATCACAAATTAATTCTGTTCATGACTTTACCACATATCTGCACTGAAAAGGCTTCTAGGACATGATCACCAAAATCATATCATGAAAAAGACTTAAGAAATTTAACCAAAAAGAGGTAGTGTTAAAAATAATTAAAATGACATACTGAGCTATCTAACAGGCTGGGAAATAAGTCGGGCCAGGAGCCATTTAGCCCTTGGTTCATTGAAAATAGCCCCTGATTCCATGTAAAACCCCTGAACCAGGGGCTATGTTTTTACAAAGTAGCCCTTGGTCCGGCACTTCTTACTTCCCAGCCAGATTGAGTGAGGTATCAAAATGTACACAACAAAGTTTCCCATCCATTGAATAGCCCCTGATTCATTGAAAATAGCCCTGGTTCCCTGTAAAACCCAGTGAACCAGGGGCTATTTTTAGTAGCCCCTGGTCTGGCACTTCTTATTTTCCCAGACTAGCTGCTTATAACATAATTTGCTTCTTCTTTTGCTCTTTTGTTCATCATTTAATTTTCTTTCAATTTCTTAAATCTAGGATTTTTAATCAAAATTAATATTTATGTGTCATTCATGGAGCTCAAAAAATGAAAATGTGTTTTTATATTGGTTTGTGGCTTCTTGATATTAGCACTCTCTACTACAATTCTTCTTTTTTCTATAGTCTGTACACCTTCCTCAAGTCAGTAATTCAGATATTGTTTTTTTTATTTTATCACTAACTGTAACAATGAGAAGTATATATTTTCAGAAAGGAAATGATGCAAGGAATCCAACTAGCATAACAGATTCCTGCAAAAATTAACAGTTTTTGAGAAAATCCCAAAATTTGATTTTACTTTTACTGACTCGAGGAAGGTATACGTACTAAGGCTGGCATTTTCTGGCGGGCTAGCGGGTACCCGCCCGAGATTACATTACCCGGGCAGGAAATACCCTGCCCGGGTACCCGAAATTCAACAAAAAAATGGACCTAGACCTAAATGCTAGGATCATTCATGGTTGACCTAAAAAAAAAAAAATTCAAGATGTTTTGTATTTTTAATATGAAAATTGATAATTTGTATTCATGTCATAGTCTATTAATGATTTCAAAATGCATTGAATTTGACTTTTTTTTTTTTTTTTTTAACAGTTTACCCGCTTTAAAAATGTGCCGGTTACACTGGTACAAAATTACCCAAAAATGCCAGGCCTAATACGTACTATAGCTAACATGTTGTATTAATTTTACTTTTCATGTTGCTAGTTGCATGTTGTTGTATTTTTGTTATTTTATCTATTGCAAAGTGCATTGTTCTAGATGTAATTGTGCTGTGTAACTAATACTCATAAAATCTATTTTTAAGCACACACCCTCAATTTTACTTTAAAGCAGTCCACCATTAAAGTATATTTGTTCACTTTTAGTATCACTTTAAGAATAATCCATAATTACAGCCTCTGAATGTGAAATTGGCCACGAATCAACAATTACTACACTTAGTAAACCAATTTAATAACCCATGACATAAATATTCAGCTCTACTAATTAGGACTTGCTACTTTTAGCCATAAACGCAGCCAACTTCTTTAAAATAAACTTTGGCATAATCATTCTTTCCCAAATTAGTTTCATTAGTTACTGCTGTAATTTGCTTGGTAGACAGTTGTACATTAAAAGACAGCATCATTAATGTTGTTTCATAATGTTAACCTTGACAAAATAGTATTAAGAGATAATCACTATACCATACCGTGAGCAATACATCAACATGCTGAAATCTACTTAGGCTTATCGATAATAGACAAGAGCAGAAATTTCATAATGTTAAAATAAAGCGTTGAAGTGTTGTCTGGCTTTTTTTCGTCAGAAGGGTGCCCATGTTGGGGGATTGGCAGGGGCCCAACTTAGTTCCCCAAAACAGATCTCTACAACTGCAAGAAGGAGCAGTGGGCCCCAATACCAAAATTTTGTTGTGGGGCTGACTGTGGACCAACGCCACTGCTATCTAGCATTGCTTTTCATCGTAACAATTACTATAGAATTCATTAAGGTCCATCAGCACTGACAACCGCTCTTTCTGATTATCGCGCAAAAATTAAACTAGGTCACGTCTGGATCAAACGATGCTATAGTGATTTAGGAGCCAATGAGATAATGGTGTAGTTCAATTAGCCGATCAGAACCCTACTTCTGTGTTTAAACAGCGCCAAATCAGCACAGACTACTGAAGGAACTTGTAGATGAGAATATGGTTGGCAAATATGATGCAAGTATTTGCCACACTGACTGTTCCCCCCCCCCCTGCCTACCGCGTTATTTCTTTCTGCAACCATAATGGGCCGCAATGCGATAACACATAGTACATACATGTAATTATAGGCCTATGAGGCTAGATATAACACGAGTTTATTACCATTATTATTTCCTCTTACTTTATAAAATAAAAAGCAATCGATAGAATTAAAATTCTACAACGGTTTACCTGGGGGTTCGAACCCACAATCTATGTATCCATAGTCTAATGCCTACACGACTGTGCTATGATTCGATTGTGCCAGAAAGGTGTTTGTTTATGATACTTATTGATTACGGAATAAAGTGCATACACACAATATACTATTACTAGTGTATTAGTACTAATAAATACGTATATAATCCTAACCCTAACCCTAACCCTAACCCTTACCCTAACCCTAACCCTAACCCTAAACCCTAACCCTAAACCCTAACCCTAACCCTAAACCCTAAACCCTAACCCTAAACCCTAACCCTAACCCTAACCCTAACCCTAACCCTAAACCCTAAACCCTAAACCCTAACCCGTACCCTAACCTAACCATAAGACCCTAACCCTGACAATAATGAACCTTGCCTCGGACTATGCGGTTAGTGATATATTGCGGCCCATTATGGTTGCAGAAAGAAATTAAGCCTGCCCACCATGGCAAAAAAGGAAAACTGAAACATTCATCAAAATTAAGTTATCAGAAGTGAGATCAAAGATATCTAGTAAACATCTCAAAAAAAGTAACTAACCCCCCTTAAATAATGGCCATTATTCAAAAAGGGGTTATTGTATTACAAATCTGTAAAATGTGTTGGAAGCAGAATTTATTTCTGCGCATTTTGACACCTCATACGATACGATAGCCCAGAAAACAATAAAACACCGGTCAATTTAATGTACATTTGTAGTGAGGTCCAGATTTGAAAGTTGCACTTACATACAAATGTTTACAATACAAAAACACTCAGATCTTTACACAGATTTCCTCCCATTACACTGAATACAAAATCAATACAATTTACTGCAACTTTCAAATCTTGGGTTACTTTGATTTGAATGTACGCTGTGACGTCAATATTTAGTCAATTGCTGCAAATGAGGTGTCAAAATGTGCGGAAATAAATTCTGCTTCCAACGCATTTTACAGATTTGCAATAAAATCACCCATTTTTTTAATAAGGGGGTTAGTTACTTTTTTTGAGATGTTTATATATCTTCTTTACCTACAGAACAATATGGTGCTTTAGTATAAGCAATTTGGTAGCTACTTGTAGAAGTCACTTTAAAACATGACAAGCAAACACAACTTACTTGAAATCTTGGTTTTCAAACACTCTCCAAGCATGCTCCAAGTCAAATCCTAGCCGCCGTCTCTCCACATCAAAGTTGTATTCAAACAGACCACCTGAAGATGCAAATCACATTAAAAACAGAGAAAATGGATCAGAGCTTATACTTAAAACTGTGTTATCAACTTCCCCAATGGCCGAGATTGGACAAGTTGTTTTGATTCACAACTGCCTTGGCAGTGTTTTAACTTGCTCAGATCAAATTGCTGCCCAGGAATAGTCCATGTGTTTGCTATGTGTGTCACCATTCATGTCTTGTTTCACAAGGTCCTTTAAAGGGGCATTTCATGATCCACATCAGCCTCGGCCCCAACTTTTCTATAAAAATAAGAGTTCTTATACCATCGGAAACCTCGGACTACATAATGATTGTGCGCAAAAAATCAGGGATTGAGTTTAAGGCATGCGAGTGCGATCGTACACCATCGCACATCTTAAATGGCCTGTCCGAGTGTTCTTTATAGCACACCTCAATTCCTAAACTTCTTAATGAGTACAATTTAATAGCACACCTGACAGTCCGCCTGGACATTTCAAGAAGTGCGATTTGTAGCACCTCTGTTATTTTCAAAAAGTTTTTGTCACCAAAGTTTCAAAGGTCACTCAGTGAATGTACAAATGTGTTGGGGTTAAAGAACTGTGTCCTCATAGATGAACATTGTGGATCCTAGTGAATGTAATACTCAAACGGAAGCAACTGCAAATTTCAGTTGCCAATAAGCAAATGACAGTGCCAAATTCAAGCCTTGAAAAAATGGATTATAATCCAAATTGATGCATGGATATTCTTTTTTCCAGTTTTCCCGTAACTTTATAATCATATCTTTAATGCTCTAGCTCTTGATGCGTTCGTACCAATCTCCCATGAGGTTCAGATCAGACAAAAATTCACAAAATACAATATCATGAACAAGATGTGCCGGAATTATGTGATGCAAAGTAGAAACCTATAGGTTTCGATATCAAGCTTTTTGAGAATCGGATAACTCCGGCAAGTAAATTTAGTAAGATTGAACCCATTCTCACCAAGAAATTTCAGGGTTTACATAAAATATTGCAAATGGGATATGTGACAATCATTTACTGTAAAACTGGTATTTTCGTGCATGTATTGTAAATGTTCGCGCTTTGGCAATTTTAAACTACATTGCTTCAATTTATTTGCTTGTTTTTAATTTTGCAATTTTGAGTTTTCTTACATAGACATATACATTATAGTCCTGTGTTTTTATTTTTCACGGTAGCTGTGTTGCGCGAAAAAAGTGCAAAAAATTAATGTACCGCAAAAATTTCCACTCTTACTGTAACAGCATCAATTTGCTGATTCTTGCTAACATGTTAACGCTTGAAAATATGCAATGGGTTATTCCAGTTGAAATCCTTACACCCACTGTAATGGAAGACAAGGCATGACCTTAATCTCCTACACAGGGGTGTAGATTTCAAATGGAGTCACCCATTCTGGTAACCCCATTTGAAATTCACACTCCCTGTGTGGAAGATACAGGTCATGTCTTCCATAGGGGGTGTATGGATTTCAATTGGAATAGCACAAACAGTTATATAAGATGCAGTGGAGAACATTAAGAAATAATGCAACAACCTGCAGCTAAGAATCAGTGCCAAAAGATTTCAACCCAAATCGCGGGTCAAATAATCGAAAAGTCGCCCAATTTTTCTCTTTACCATTGGTTTCTATGGTGCAGGAAACTATCGGAAGTCGATGGAGCCAATGTTAAAAAGTCGCCCAATTTTTTTCTTGGGACAGGAAATTGTTAGAAGTCGCGGGAAAAATCTTCAAAAGTCGCCCAATTGGGCTACCAAATCGCGGGTTTGGCAACCCTGCTAAGAATATTCAGAGCACAGTCTGTGCAGAATTGGGGGAAAACAAAGGGATTAAAAAACATGCATTGTGTTACTGAATTACTATAACTGCCAAAATCATATATCATGTATGGAAGAATCGGCATTGCTGATCAATTTAGAGCAAGTAGTCGATTTTCGAGTAGAAGATAGCATTTATATGCAAAGAGTTTCTACATTCTCAAATTACACAAATGAAACTAAGAAGTAGCACAACAGTTCTAACAAAAAATGAATCGAAACGGTACAAGTCACCGTACAACTAATTATTTATTCACTAAGAAGTGAAGTGCTATGTTTACACCGGATATGCAGGTAATGGGGCTTTGTTACGAAACTTATAAAAGTGAATCTACTTTGTTTTGCAATGTCTTCTTTATTCAAAACTGTGTGTGAAATCAAGAAACTGGCATATAATAGACCATCTTTCCATCATTCTATTATGCAGTTGCATAAACTACAAAATAAAGATGTATAACTTAATTAGTGGATAATTAAATCTGGTCAACCAGAAAAACTCACTTTTTGGTCAGATGGAATCACCCAGATGGAATCACCGACGTTTCGGCCAAAACCTTTGGCCTTCAGCTGGGTGGATGATTTAGGGTCATCCGAGGTCAATCGATGAGGAAGTTGCTTGATGACCCGATCCCAACCATGTGACAGATTCACTCTAACGCCCCCGCTCCTGTTGAGTGACGGTTGTTCGGCTCGCACCCACACTGCTTCTTTGACTCCCCGTTCAAACCAACGGGGTTCCATCTGGGTGATTCCATCTGACCAAAAAGTGAGTTTTTCTGGTTGACCAGATTTAATTATCCACTAATTGATCAAATCCCAGATGACTGAAAGTATACACAGTGTTAAAGATGTATAACTCTAAGCCCAGTCTACAGTAAGCCAAAAAATTAAGGTACCAGTTACATTTACCCCCTGTAAGGCAGATATGTCATAATTGGAACCCACAGCCAATAGCTGCATCTTTTAGCTCGACATTCGTTGACATTGTTCAAGAAATTTAAAAGACTTCATTGATTAGCACGAAAAACTAGCGCCATGCTTTCATTGATTAGAACACAAAAGTGCATCTTTTTATTTTGTATCTTCATTAGGTTTGGGATCACCGTTTCTTTAATTCTCCACCAATTTCAACAAACAAGGTCTTAAATCAGAGCTAAAGAGTACTGGCATCGGGTGCTTGTTTTAATTTTGACATATTTGTCTTTATTTAGGATATACAGGGGTGAACACAACTGCTATCTTAATTCTTTTGCTTACTGTATTATTACATTGTCAGAGGATTCCTACACTTTTCCTGGTTTAACAAACTTTTAATGCTGATTATTAATCTACATTACACTGTAGACCTGAAAATTTCGCCCACGTTTTTCCAGTATGAAAGAACTTTTAACAACCATCAACATTCTTCACCAAAACAAGACCTTATTATTATACAAAAAATCCATTTCACTTTCATTTTTGTAAAACTACAAAAATCTTATTTCCTGCTTTATCATTTCAATATTCGGGTCATGAATATGTCCAGGGATAATACAATCAAGGTAGTTTGTGAACATGGAGACTATAAGAATCTAGTCTTGTGCAGCTCAGATTCTCTAGATAGATCTGATCATGCATGGAAGACATACAAACATATTGACAGACATGACACCCTTACCTGGTGTCTGCAAGAAGCATGTCCCTGGCATTGGTAACTCAGGTTCTCTATGGACCTGATCAAAGCACCAGGCATGGAAGACATACAAACATATTGACAGACATGAAGCCCTTACCTGGTGTCTGCAAGAAGCATGTCCCTGGCATTGGTAACTCAGGTTCTCTATGGACCTGATCAAAGCACCAAGCATGGAAGGCAAAGGCGAAGACATCTTCTAACTTCTCTGGAGCTGCCGTGCAAGCTGTCAATCGTATCAGCCAATCCTGGCAATGCTCGTTGGTAGCAAATTTGCATCTGTAGAAGGGAAATAAAAAAGGAAATCACATTTAATGATTACTGATATGGGCAATTCCAAGCGTTGCGGAATGATGCAAACTGCCTTTGTGCGAATTTCTTTTTGATGCAGCAGCCAAATATGTATTAACAGCACAAGGTGAATAGCATAATGTTAAAGTATTTTTGGTTAGTGAATGATTAAGGTAGGTGAAACTTTTCCAAACCACCCTAATTTCCTAATTTGCATATGCAAAGTTCAAGCGTTATGGAATGATGCGCACGGGACCAGTATTTTTGCACTAAAACATTTTTGACAAACTCTGTGAGTTTAGTAATCTGAGATATTAAATGTGCCACTTAATCTAAAGCTTAGGATGTAAACTGACAATTGTCAGTATCGATTAAAAAAAAATTTGGGCATTGTCTCTTTATGCCAAATTTTCCGACACTAGGTCACGCTATGGAATGATGCAAGGAGCGTTGGAATGATGCTGTGTGTAAAATCCCATAGAAAATGAAAAGCAGTCCATGTTTGAAAATAAAAATAAATAGATCAATAAATTTGAGTAAATTGTGTTTTATATACTTGGCTACTTATGTTAGCTGACAAATATCAATATTTATCCAAAAATATTTATCACCAATTTTTTTTAATCAGATGACTTGTGTTGCATGGTCACATTTTGAAACTAAAATTATGTCAACATTTTGCTAGTCTAAAATTCTTGGAAGTGAAATTTAGCACTGGGTGTTAGCCATAGGATGTAACATAACAACTATCACCATCTATCAAGAAATAATCATCACTGTTTTTATTTTATCGTAAATTTAAAGAAAAAATCCTTGCAATCCATGAATCCTTATGGCGCTTGGAATGATGCAGGGGTTTTGTGGAGTTATGTCACTTACAATGGTTCAGGCAATGCTGAAACATCAATTACTGTAAAGATAATTCTGTGCAATGCATTTCTGAAAGTTCTAACCCAAAATTGTGAATATTTTTTTTTTCAAACGGGCACATTATGAATTATGCATCATTCCGCAACGTTGCGGTATGATGCAACTTTAATTGGTCGTTACCGCCGCAAATTAGACTTTTTGAAAATTATTTTTGGGTCATTGGATAGGGATGAATAAATTTGCTTTGCATTCTAGTTTCAATGAAAATCAACCTTATTTTAAAATTGCAGTGCTAATAAATGATACTTTTGCGTTGCGGAATGATGCTTTTAATCGTAAAATTGGTACTCAAACAATGCTGACGAAGCTACACGTTATAAAATTTGAAAATTTCTGGTGTTTATATTTTGAGCTACTTATAAACTTTATATTCACATGCATAATTTGTTTCCAAAATTTTACAGTACAGAGCAGTTGCTGTGTTTTTAGTTTTGCTGCTTTTACCAGTCAAGAATATGCAAATTTATGCAAATTAGGATGTTTTTCTAACAATGGACACCATTTCCTCCTAAAAAAGTACGTTTTCAGAAAATATAGCTTTTTAGCTACAATATGAGACCAAAATCACATACTTGACTTGATTTTTAAATTTTGACAATTTAGGCGAGGTTGCTTGGAATTGACCATATATGAAAGAGGAAGGAGTTGAAATTCTTAAAACAGTAGCAACTGACATGGAAAATGCAGCTACTACATGGAAAAAGAAGTTTAGGAGTGAACACAAGAGACTTTCCAAAATTGACCTTTGCAGCCAGGATCATCTCCCCCAGTTGAGTTGCATGGGTTACAACATGAATCACTCTTCAAATAAGGCCAAAAATTGAACACTTTGAAATCTGGGACACCATTCAAGGCAAAACATATGTCATGTGGAAAGTTAAATTATACAGGTTCTCATTACGAGTAGCATTGAAGGGGCAAATGCTCCGTCAGAAGGGGCAGTCATTTCCCTGATTTTGACAGTAGAAAAAAATTTCTGTATGTTTCATGACAACATGAGGGTCTTTTTAAAAATGAACAATTTGGAGCTCTATTTTGAGCTATTTTGAAATAGGATAGAAATACCTTGCACTCAATGGGCTACATTGTATAACAAAAGCACAAGTAAATTTAACCGAAGCGACCGACATTGATTTTGCTAACCCTGATAAATTTGCATTATTCTGCACATGTCCTTCATAGAGATTCTACAAAACTGTAGTACATCCATATACATGAACTCAATTTCTTATCTAGGACTACATGTATACATGTATAAAGCCATGATTGTTGACAAGGAAACAAGGAAACAAGGGGGGGGGGGCAGGGGCCCTGACAAAAAAATGAAAGAAAAAGTGCCCTCTGACTAAAAAAAATGAAAGAGAAAATCAGGAGGGCAAAGGAAAAGAAAAAGGGCAAAGGGAGCCCCTTTGCTAGCAAAATGCAGGGCCAAAATAGTGTAAAATACAAAAATTTTCCGCGCTACGCGCGCACATTGTAACAATAAGGCCATTTTTTAGCCGGATAATGGGCAAAAATAGTGTAAAATACCTTTTTTTCCCAACTGCAATTTTTTTCGTCTGTGCCCTAAAAATTTTATTTTGCCCCCCGACCAAGAAAGCTGGCTACGCCCCTGTTCCAAGGTTTGTGAGTTAAGCTTTAATTCTCATTTTTTCAGTTCACTTTCACCAGCTTACTGTATTGTGGTTCGTTTTGTACTTGAAATGTCACAATTCAATTCTGGTTGTCAAAGCCATAGTTATTTTTGGACAAGCCCTATTTCTTACATATCGTCATTCGTCATTTCATTCATGTGTTCCGCAAAAGAGTCACAGGCTGGCAGTCAATTGGATTTTTTGTACCAGAGATAACATGATTTGTTTTCCAATGCTATAAGGCTTTTAAAAAAAAGGTTTGTCTTAAAGCTCCTGCACGCATTTTTAAAAATTTTACTCAAAACACCATAAAATTACCAAATCGGGAATTTTAAAAAATCACATTTTGCATTCTTTTTTTTTTTTTTCCCCAACAAATGATTTGGTCTGTGAGTTTAATTCTGGTCGACATTCCTATGATTTTTTAAGTGATGCAATCACTATGGACCACAATAGCCTCATCCCAATAGCATAGTTCAATAACGTCAATTAAACAATCAGAGTGCAAAATTTGACCTCATGTTGCAGAGTATGAGTTTTTGTACTCAAATTGTCAAAGGTCATTCAATGAATGTACAAATGTATTGGGGTTATAGAACTGTGCCCTGATAGATGAGCATGTTGTGGATCCTAGTGAATGTGCTTTTCCAGTTGAAATCCATACAAGACTTATGGCACACATGACCTTTATTGTGAATTTTAAATGGGCTTTTTTTGCAATACCTGAATGGGTGAATCCATTTGAATACATACATACATCCCTGTGTCAGGTGAAGAACAAGGTCATGTCTTCCATAGGGGGTCCAAGAGCAGTGGTGGTGCCACGGAGGGAGGGGGAAAATGCCCCAGTCAGAACTCTTGCCCCTTGTTGCCCCCTCCCCGAAAAACCCAAAATTACTTAAAATTTCCACTTTTTGCGGTGATTTCCCCCCCCTTCACCTTGCCCCCTAATGCCCCCAAAAAATTCCTGGCGCCGCCACTGTCCAGGGGTGTATGGATTTCACCTAGAATTGCCCAATTAGCAAATTTGCCCCAAGGCTGAATGATTTCATACTATTTTCTATAGAGCCCCCAACACCAGCAATATATACATACTGTCAGGACAATTGTGTGTGTTGTTCATCGCCCACGATTGCATACTATTTCAGTCCAACAATGCAACTTGATCCACACTACATCTACAGTAGACAGCTAGATTAACATCAACATAGGTTCACCTGTTGAAAGCCATTTATACATTGCTGGGGCACTGTGTTACAAATGTATTATTCTGCATTCCAGTTTAACCTTTGCATCTATTTTATTTCTGCATATTCCAATTGGCCTTTGCATTATTTCTTTATAAAATTGTCTTTGCAACGGTGTGTGCATGTTGTCATATAATGTGTTGTCTAATACAAGATTGTGTACAATGCATGATTACTTAATTTTAAATTTTGTGTAAAATTGTTGATTTAAATGCTTTAGTATTATAGTAAAGCATTTATCTGCCACACTGTGAATCACTCCACATTGCAATGCCAACCTAACCACACATGAAATGTACTTTTTTAATTATGCTTTGTAATCTTACATTGTAGGCCCTATTTGTGTACATATAAGAACTGTAATTTGTTGGCTTAACCAGGGACCGGAGACCGTATTATATGGTCCATGGCTTAACCCGAAAGTGGTAGATTTAATTCCAACCCCCTAGTCCATAGCTTTGTGACATGGAGTGGAACACATATTTTAGTTGTTGTTGTTGTTGCTGTTGTGAAACCATGCAAGAGACTGGATAAAATCAAGGTTTGTGTGTTGCTCATAATAATTAACAATAAATTCAATTGTCAATAAAATTTTCACATGATAAATTGGTTATTCAACAACTCCTCCTATACCTTTGTACAGGAGCCAACCGTTGTTAATCCGTGATGAATCCACACTTTTACTGAAGCGTATTACTTAACGCGAGCGAGACTACGCGTTACGCGAGAGCGCGTAAAATTCGTCATGCCTGGAACCTTTGTGCGTATGCAAGCTTACAAGTTGAATTCAGTATTTTTCAGGTAGCGGCTAAACTTTGCCGTTGTATTCTGTAGTTTTATTGCTGATATTAACAGAGAAAGCATCGAAGTTTTTGCAAGGCTTAGTGACAATGATTAACTGACATTTCCTCGTGAAATAATCGTGAATTATACGATCTTTAGCTTCTTTTCGTTGTTGAAAGGATTCAATCATGTTTCATCGTTGTTCATCACCGTTTAACAACTCGCGTTCAGCGTCTGCGTGGTTTACTTAGCCGGGCAGCTAAAGCTGCCCTCGCCAAGTAAACCACGCAGACGACGCGCCGCATCGTTGTTAAACGGTGATGAACAACGTGAAACATGATTGAATCCCTAAATTAATAGTGGCATGATACCACCAGGTGCGTAAATGACTTCTCATCACTGAAAATTACTATTGCGACCAACTTTCAATAAATAAATAATGATGGCTTTATGAGTGTACACATCCATTCAACAAAATTGCAACAAATGCTCAGATTTAATTTAAATGCTAATAATGAAAGATTTTTAAGCGTGCTTACAACATACATTGTACAAGACTAACATAACATTATTGTATTTGTTTTTTAGGAGGCATATAAATGCATTTTCCCCAAAACTGATTGACCTTTCTTTTATTAGCCCTAACACCCCAGTTGCTTCTTGGCGAGGGGGAAGGAAACAGTTGCCACACCCGTGCACGGGCCTACATTGCCACAGAGAGGTAGCTTGCCTGCCCAAGCTTTCCGTCGCCATATGACTGTTCACATGATGACGCAATCGCATCACGTGGGATACCTGCTTGTGCCTACGCTTTCTGAATTGAAGTTTTTTTGATGTTTGGTACCGTTCGGGTTAACTGAAACCACCTCGAACTTATGAGAGGGGTGGGTAGAAATATGTTCCCACAAATGAGAATGACACAATATACTTTTAGCAGTATAAAACTACAACTTATAAGTCACCTTTTTGATTGGTCATTCTCAGGGACAGGCGATTTGCGCGGAACTTTTTTTCCGCGCAATCCCGCGCAATTTGCTATTTTTTCTCCTCTGGGCAGGGATACATGATTTGCACTGAAAATCAGCTCCGCGCAATCTCCGCGCAATTTGCTATTTTTTTCCGCGCAAATCGCCTGTCCCTGGTCATTCTGTATGCCTTAGTACATGTTTCCACAGCTAAATCTTCAATGATCTACAACTTTCCTTCATATCAACAATCCAAATCAGTTACCGCTCAAGTTAAAATCTTCATGCTGCATTTAATTTGGCGGGATTTTTTAAAGCATTTTAACAATTTATTAAATTAATCACACCAAGACTTATTGAAGGTCTTTCAAAGATACAATGACATTTCCTACATCAGTGGTCTTGTTCAGACGATCACAGAATTCAAGAGGATTGGCATGCTCGAGAATTGCCATTTCTAAGTCAATCCCTAATGGTGTCACTATGAACCACAATAGCCTCATCTCAACGGCATAGTCCAATAACCTCAATTACATAATCATAGTGCAAAATTTGACCTCCAGTTGTAGAGAATGAGTTTTTGTACCCAAATCTTCAAATGTTATTCAATGGATGTAAAAATGTATTGGGGTTTAAGAACTGTGCCCTGGTAGATGAACATGTTGTGGATCCTAGTGTGTGTCCACTGAAGCCTGGAATCCCTAAGTTTGGCAAAGTCCGATGGCATCAACTCTAGAATTACAACTGGAAGCTTACTGGTGACCCATCTAGTGATGCGCTACATTGAGCCATATTAAACCACGGTCAGCACTTGCCAATCTCAAAATGTATCGTTCACACGACGGTAGCATTCGAGGAGTATTCGAGGACCATTCGAGGATCACTCAGGGAAATGGTAAAATCACCTAACTTTTGGGGGATACATTTGAGGAAAAACATTGGGATTGGAATCCACAACAAAGGTCATATGTTAAGCTCAGCACTTGCTAATCTCAAAATGTATCGTTCACACAACGGTAGCATTCGAGGAGTATTCGAGGACCATTCGAAGATCACTCAGGGAAATGGTGAAATCACCTAACTTCTGGGGGATACATTTGAGGAAAAACATTGGGATTGGAATCCACAAGGCAGTTCACACGACGGATTTCCCAAAGTTTTTGCTTGAGAATCGTATTGCTACAAGCAAATAGCCCTCTGTGGACATGCCTAATATTACAATACAAGCAAATATGTGACCATCCTCCACAACTGAGCCCGGATGTCGCCAGTGCCACTATTGAGATATGCTCCATCGAACTTAACAATAAACAATAGGAAACAAAGGACTGTTTTATTGATTTTTCACTACTTATGTCAAGTACTATAGACATGATATACATCATTTTAAAGCTAATTTCAAGCAGAATATTTTGGTTGAATATCTCAAAAATGATGATTGGTGACTTCAGGGCTCAGTTGTGCTGAGGGGTCACATATATTAAAAATTTGTTGATGGCCGATACCCCACAAATCATAGTATATGCTACATGTATGTTATTTACTTGTGGATACAACATTTATACTACAGGGGTGTGAGAGGCCACAAACCAAAAACGAGGAAAAACGCTGAAAACGACGTAAAATCGGGGTAAAAATGCCAAATATGGGCTGATAATAAAAGAAAAAGGCGTAAATTTTGGCAATAAAAAACGAGAAAATCAGCTGAAAAGAGGAACTCTCACATCCCTGATACTAGTAACAGAAGTGCCAGTGTTCTGCTCTGCTCACTTTAATATCATGAAATTGACATGGACTGGTAAGAATTCAAACCTTGAAACAACTTCTTATTGGGTCTGAGTATGTGAAATATGTTGCAATGAAAGTTATGAAACATACTTAAAAAACATGAATGTTAAACATTCAGGGCCCGATGTCATAAAATTTACATACAATGGTTATCAATGCATGCCCTTTTGAGTGTTTGAAACTAAGTTGATTTGTAATCAATTAACACCTTTACCGATGATAGGAATGAAATATTTTAAGTTTTAAATCAATTCTGTAATTAGTATTACTTCAATTAATTAACCATTGTTGTAAAGTTTTTCCCTAGATGTTTCAGTTGCTTATTTGTACCTTTTTCCCTGTGTTCTACCTTTTTTTTGCCCCCTTCCCCTCCTTTAGTCTTTTTCTGAAATTCTATTTTACTGAAGCTTTTTTTAAATTTTGTCACCTGTATAGTTTTCCTTCACAAAAATGTACATTTCTTTAAGATTTCTTAATATAGAATGGAAGTTATCTTGACAACAATCAGACAATTTCAAAATTTCATATTATAAACAATCCAATATGCATCCTTGAATGAAAACTTTGAATAAATGAATATATTAAATGAATGAATGAACAATGATATTCCGACCTTGCCATCAATTTATGTAGGCCTGTACATCTTAAGACAAAATCTAATCAGCTGATTTATTCATTAGCAAACCAACAAGTCCTTGAATGGCCATACAATCTCATTGTTTTGTCATTTCAATGCATAATCAATATTGTTACTAATAATATATAGCTGGGGCCACTTCAGTGATGAATAGGAAACACGTTTGAACCTATGTTCATTAGTTATAAATGTGACGTGTCATGTCAAAAGGAGACACTTTTGGGCAGGATCGTAAACAGAGAAATAGCCAAAAATCTGCCAAGGGGAATTTTTTTCACAATTTGGGTTTGTTGCGAATTTGTGATGTTATTAATGTTTAAAATATTCTCTGATAGTTTCAGACCAGAATATAACTGACATCTTGTATATTTTGAGACATTTTTCTAGGTAATTCCTACTCTCAACATTGTCAATAATATTTTTAAAGGCCGATATCTCAATTTCCAATTTTATAATACCATAACTTATGAACTCAATATCTTCGCTTAGGAATGTCCGATTTCATTGGGGAAAACAGCATTGTGGAGCAAAATATCTCTATATTTAAGATATGTAAAAACCTCAAAATTGATAACCTGCCCAAAAGTGTCTCCTTTTGACATGACACGTCACAAATAAATGAAACATCTTGCTGTACATTTCAGGAAAAATAAATACAGAAGAAAGCAGTGATGCCAACGCTGCATCTTCTAAAGGCAACAAGTCAACAAGTCGCAAAATTAAAGGTGCAAAATTGGGCTAGTTGGTGATCACTTGCCGTTACTAAAAACACCGTAATTTACTTGATTTTACAAGATAAGATTTGTCACTAGTAAATTTGAACATTTGATTTTGCAATCTTATCTTATAAATAGGCATCAAGAACATTACATCACTTATTTTGTATTTGTTTTAACTATGATCTACATTTCTCCTTCATGCTCCTTTGCACATTTTTGCAACAGTTAGTTGACTTTCCCCAAGAATCAACAAAGTATTTTTTATAATATTATATTTATTTCTTTGAAATTTCAAATAGACATAAAATCAGCATTATCTACATGAAGAAGAGCTAATTCCACCAAGCTTTATTTACACAGACAACCAGCAAAAAATATCTTTCAGATAATTTTAGATATTTGCTTGATGCACCAACATGTAACTACAAAGACCGATTAATAACTTTGCACTCCTGAGATGAGTTACCAGGATGTGGAAGCGAGATCAAATCAGGGTTGCCAAAAGATTTTAGCCCGAATCGCGGGTCAAATAATCGAAAAGTCGCCCAATTTTTCTTTTTACCATTGGTTTCAATGGGGCAGAAAACTACCGGAAGTCGTGGGAGCCAATGTTGAAAAGTCGCCCAAATTTTTTCTTAACCATTGGTTTCTATTGGCCAGGAAATTGTCAAAAGTCGCGGAAAAATCTTCAAAAGTCGCCCAATTGGGCTACCAAATCGCGGGTTTGGCAACCCTGGATCAAATCCAAGGCCCAGATTGGGCTATTCTATTTGAAATCCACACTACCCCTGTAGAAGATTTTGGAAATATCTCCCACAGGGGGAGTACTCCCCCTGTATTATGGACAGAGATCATATGGACAGAGATCTTTTTATTTCGCTGCTCCTGAACTTTGGAACAATTTACCATATAATGTAAAAAACTCTAAGACTCTTGTACAATTCAAATCTTCCTTAAAAACACATTTGTTTACTCTAGCATTTTGTGACAATTGATTTATCTCATGTTTTACTTTGTTCATTTATATCACATGCATAAATTGTTTATAGGTTGTATTGTGTAGGTATTGTTTGTTATTTGTTTATTCATGTTTAAGCGCTAAGGGACTTCGGTGTAAAGCGCTATATAAGAGTCGTATTATTATTATTATTATTATTATTATTATGGCTTTACCTTCTAGATGCACAGATGCAGACAACTAGTTACAAGTACACCATTTCAAGAAGTGTCTATTTCTTGGAACTTTCTTGTGTTTTGCATAATTTCTAAGCTGATTTTTGTGTGTGGGGGAGGCTAATTTGGAAAGTGCCTCATCATTTTGTCCTCTTCCTGTCAGTCTTCCTCCATTTCATTTTTTCTTACGATAAATCCAACTTGTTTTGTGCATACAGACCAAAGGGTTTCTAGTAAGGATGAAATAATTCCGTCTGATCTAACATGTTTTGTGCATGCGGACCAAAGGGTTTCTAGCAAGGATGAGTGATTTCAGAATTTGAATATTAGGATTTAGGTGAATTTGAGGGGGTATGTTTGAAGGAAGGGCAGGCTACAGAAGATGGGAATGGTTACTGTTTAAAACTAAAAAGCATTATGTTTGTACTTTCAATAAGCATGTTGACCATGTGGAAATCTGTCCTCGAGTCATTAGCACACCTGGTACAAGTAACGGATGTCCACCCACTCCAGGAAGGATGAAGATAGTATAATAACCTTATTGAGATGGCTTTCAGGAAAGGATATTTTGTACTATATTACATGATGTACATTAAAGGGAGATATTCTGTACAAACAAATTTGTTTGCCTAGCTGCTCTGAGATCTATCAGCATGTTTCTACTGGACACACCGTGTTTCTACTACTGTACACACCATATTTCTTACCACGTAACACTCACCAACTGATTACCGTTTGCAACCATCATGTTTCCACTGACGCTCTACTCTGCAAACGTTCGTGCTATCTGGTGTAGCTGCATTTTATTTTAATACCTTAGGTCATTGTGTGTCACACGCACCGCCACTTATGAAAGATTAGTACCATTAGGATAGAAATAAACATTTATTTTTATTTCTTTATAACATTCGGCCAAAGCAAGGCAAAGCCCAATAACCATCATGTGGCAATGCAGGGAATTGAACCCAGGTTGCAGTGGTGAGCATGCGAGTGAGGAAACCACTACACATAACACCCCTTTTCAACAATTCAAAGTACCCTTTTTATGATTTTACAAACACATGTACACTAAAATTAATGGTTGGACGTCGAACGCATCCTTTTTTTAGAAAGTTTCCCAGAAGCATGTGTATCAAATAATTTGCAGTTAGTGACCATACCAGCAGTTGCTCTTGACATGGAGTCTAGCTCTTTCTACAGTCCATGCTGAAATATAGCAGTTCAGATTATAACTAAGCTGCTGAACATGGATCCATTATTCTTGCAACGTGCAACTTAAACCGATGTTCATGTTATTATTCACGATAGATAGGGAAGCACAACATCCCAAGGACATGTGATAATAACATTAACTGAACATGTTACACAATTCCAAATGTTACATGTCATATTTATAGTAGTAAGCGATGCCACTACAAGCTGTATCTAAGTATACCCATCAGTTTTGATAGCTATTGAAAAGCCCATGCTTCTCCCAAATGCAACATTGGATCCTCTGGAATTAAATGACCATAATTTATTGACTGTTGATTAAAGTTAACAAATTATGCAGATCCTAATGATGCATTTCAATGTGAAACTCACCACTCATGCTCATAATCACTGGAAACTGATCAGTGATGGGTACCAATCATTTTGATACAGCCTGTATGAATGTGGCCAACTGTTGTTGTGATGTTCTCTTGCTGTTTTCTAAATCGGTCCTAGATGATTGTATCAAGAAAACTGTTTTATATTGGGAACCAAAACCATTGTTTCACCAATTTCGAGTAAGCTATGTTGACTTTAATTGTCAAAACATGACCATACAGATGTTTTATAATTTTTCTATATATCTCAAGAACAAGTCCTGTTGAGCCATAGCTGTATTTTATGAGGTGTGTTTTTAACTGCTACAATAAGCTGCATGCATGTGTTATTATTACGCTCGTACCCGTTCACCATGGATGCTAGCCATGCTTAAAGTGACAATTTAAGGAGCGAGGGAATACAACAGGTTGATAAAACCTACATGTATGACCTTTAATGGTAATGTCTGAGCGAGACAGCCAAATCCAACCAACTATTTGCGGATCAAAGATACTTGCCCCAAGCATTATATAACACACAATGTGTTCTACTTGCATACATTGGGCTGTTCCACTTAAAATCCACACTACTCCTGTAGAAGATTTTGGAAATATCTTCCACAGGGGGAGTATGAATTTCAGATGGAATGAACACATTAGCAGCTCCAAATAAAACTCTCCTTCCATCTGTGGAAGTTTCAGGTTGAATCTTTCTCAGAGGGTGTATGAAATTCAAATGGAGCTACTAATGTGTTCATTCCATTTGAAATCCATACTCCCTCTGTGAAAGATATTTCCAAAATCTTTCACAGGGGGAGTGTGGATTTTAAATGGAATAGTCCATTACCACTTTAGTACTCTCTCATATCAAGTTCTCTTGGCAATAACGCTTTAGAATGCATAAAAATAACATTAAATTGTCTGGAAACCTGTTTGCACAAAAACCTGGATATAATTTTTGCAATTTTATTTTGTAGCTATAGTTTACAGCCTACCAGACCATTTAATGACAGTCTCCGATACAGGCAGTTATATTTTTGATAATAGCTTACTGGTGATGCAGTAAGCAGCGTACAGAGTTTGGTAGATCTTTTTCAAGCGCATGTTTCTTACCACCTGGGATGACTGTCTTGAATTTTGATCCAGTTTCCATGCACTTGCATAATGCATATAAATGTGGGAAAAGCGGTGAAAAAAGGACTCATAACCACACACTTTTTACTAAAACTTTATCCTGGAAAGGGTATCAAGTTTGCTGTACATCTTGGAGAAATCCCTATTTAGGGATAGACATCATAGTGTATAAGACCCAGAAACAGTACAATTGCAAACGTCCCAGAAAGGATACACATTCAAAAATAAGTTCTTTGTTATTATTTTTTTTAAAGTCCCACAAAGGTGTCCTTTCCACCATTTTTTTGACCTGTTTACATGCAGGGTTATTTTGGGAACTTCACCAAGAGTGTTTCATAACCTTGTACAGTGTGCACTCATCTTCATACTATTTTTTAACCAAAATATGTTGTAAGTACGGTATGTCCCTTGATTTTTCGTCCTCATACTTTTTTAATCAAAAGCGTTCAAGGTGCTCCCTTAATCTATATTCAGGTCAGGATAGACTTGTAGATGCAGAGAGCAATACTTAGCCTTATTCAAACCTATTCGTACCTAGCAATATTAACTGCTTCTCAAGGGTGAAAATAAGTGGGAGACGGGAGCCGTTTAGCCCCCAGAAACCCTGAAATGGCCCCTGGTCCCATCTAAATTTAAGCTGACCAGGGGACACTTTTCTTTAGAAACTGGCCCCTGGTCACTACACCCAAAAATTCAATTCCATAGCCATTAATGCATGATGATCTTACTCAGAACAAATATTGGCCCCTTGTTGATTAGAAGTGACCCCTGGTTCCATGTTGAATGAAGTGAACCAGGGGCCATTTTGTGTAAAAAGGAGCCCCTGGTTCATCATTTCTTATTTTCACCCTTGCTGCTTCTATAAAGCAGACATTTTCAATATGAAAAATTATTGTACATTTTCTTCTCTTGTTCAAACTTGTGTATTTTATGATGCGAAAATATTTTGTTTGTCCACCTGAGCTGGAAAAAGTGTGTGGAATCCAGGAAAACATTCACTAGAAAATATTGGAATTTGGAAGAAATTCTACTTTCCTAAATTGATAAAAACATAACCAAATAAATCTGTCTACTTTGCAACCCCTTTTTTTGGAAATTTATTTTTCGACATCAGCTCATGTTTACCAACTGCAATCATTCACAATGATGACTGCTCCCAGTCACACGGAAGAGTTGTATTAATTGCATGGTGCAGAATCCTCCGGCAGAATTGGGATAAAAGAAATGGGCTTCAAAATAGACTACCATATACGTGCTATTCCAGTTGAAATCCATACACCCCCTATTGTAGACATGGCCTTAACCGTCCACACAGGGAATGTGTATTTCAAATTAGGGATACCTTAAATGAGTGACTCCATTTCAAATCTACACACCCTATGTAGGATATTAAGGTCATATCTTACATGGGCAGAGGGTGGATGGATTTTAAAAGGAACAGCCTTATCTGGATACAGCGATTGTATATCAACAGCTCCAATTGGCAATATGGGTTTTTCTTACCTAAGAGACTTCCCATCTTTACACTGGATCACAAGGTAGAATAATTCCTTACACTCAACACTCTCTATCAACCTAACTGGCACCTGTACAGAAACAAAAAGAGATAAAAAAAATCACAAAATGATAACCATATACTGACAAAAAAAAAAAGAGATATTAACCCTAACTGTACCAAACATCATAAAACCTCAATTCAGAAAGCATATAGGCACAAGCAGGTATCTCACATGATGCGATTGCTTCATCATGCAAACAGTCATATGGCGACGGAAAGCTTGGCCGGGCAAGCTACACCCCCGTGGCAAGGAAGGCCCATGCATGGGCGGGGCGTGGCATCCGTGGAGTCAGGGGTTCAAAACCGCACCCAAGAAAAAAAGTTTTCTCTTCTTCTTTTTTCTATCCTCCCCCCTCCCCAAAAAGCAACTGGGCATTAGAGCTAATTAAAAGTGTAAATATTCTGTCCAGTATATATTCAACTTACAACATCCAATGCCCACCCATATTATATTTTTCTGGAAATAAAAATTGACCTTATACATGTAGTACCTTAAGATTCAAACACATATTTTTATCATTGCTGATAGCAATAAAATGTCAAAGTGCGTGCTTATTTGACCAAATCTTTAAAAAAAAATCTTGCATATGATGATATCTTATGACACGATTCAACAGTGAACTAACTGAGCGACTCAGCTTGACTCGGTGGAAAAGTATTCTCCGATATCTTATGTATCAAAGCTATATCCAGGGTTCAAAACCAGAAAGCCTTAATTCACTATGACCAGCTCTGACAAAATGAGCATAAAGTTGGTTCCTTGCTTTGGGCTTCAAAAATCCCCACAATGTCTTTTGTTTTCTATTGAATTTTGTTGCGATCAATGGACCGTATCCTCTATAATAGTGCCCTATCGACTCTATGCTCATTTTGTGGGAGCATGTGCCCCCCGATATGTTTTTTTATCATTTTGGATTTCAATAATTTCTTGTTTCCCACATACATCTGCAGACTTGAACATTAAACACATTATATATTTGCGGATTAAACACACAATCTATTTGCAGGTTAAACACACAGTTTCATGAATTTAAATTTTGGGCCAGCTGAGGAGCGGGCTGAGGAGAGGGAAAGAAATGTGAAAATTACCACATTGCAAAAATTATCAGTTAATCAGTGTTTGTCTGCTGCGATGTTCATGTGGGAGTATACCTACTACAATCACCAGTAGCCTGTAAGAATAATTGTGAAGACTTCTGGATGAACCAACTATGTTTTATACTATTCTCTCTAACATTTGTAAGATTAAAATTTATTATTTGCCAGGTTGCAATTTCTTTACCCGGATGGTTTAATATTCAGTAAGCCCATCAACATGACAGTTGATATTAATGATTAATTCCCAATGCCAAATGCAACAAGCAATGGCTGAAGACAAGCGATTGCATTCACTGGAGCTCGCTCATCATTTTGGCAATTTTAAGCAATAAATGTAGTACTCAATTTTTAGTTTTTTCCCCATTTCAGTACTAGGGTGACTTTTTGTCAAAGCAAGAAAAACAGCCATCAAAAGAAGGCAAATTATTTTGGGACAATTTGGGACAAGAAAAAGCAAAAACAAGCATTTGCCCTAAATATAAATACATCATTGCACTTAATTATTTACAAATTACATTCATTTTTATCTTGTCTAATTTGGTTTGCATCATGGATATCACATGAATGGAGGCCCTGCATGAAATTATCGATTGGCTCCAAACAAAGGATTTGAGCGGTGTCCTTCACCGTAGTTATGGCGGAGTGCAGTCCATTCAATCAAATGTTGTCATCAACCTATTTGATCGTAGTGCAGGGTTATGTGTGTGAGAGGCGAACTGTCACGGTAGATTGCAATCATGCTTTTGTTGAATGCATTTGAGTAGTCTGCCATATTTACGGGATGCAAGGCCTCTATACAAAGTCAATACACGTGTACCCACTCCCTATTCCAGAAAAATACAGAACAATTTTTTTGAATAAAAAAAATATTATCCAGTTTTGCCACATGAAACATAGCTAAATCCTAATCCTTTAGTTAGTCCTAACTAGCGATAAAAGTCAAATTTTAATGTTTAGCCAATTTTTGGAAATAAGGGCCAAAATATGCGTTTTTAGGGTATTTTTCGTATGCTGTGACAATCAAGCCCAAAGACTTGTACTAAGACTAATTTCAGTTTATGCATGCTAATTTTTGGGAAAGACATACATGTCTTTCCCAAAAATTAGAATGCATGTTTCATTCTTATAACCAACCATTTATTAAAGTAACACAAAAAAAGTGAAAATTAGAGCAAAATTTCGGCATATACTCGAGATTTTGAATGCTTAGACTTGTTCCAAGTCTGTGATTTTTGTGACTCGATTGTCAGAAAACATGCCGAAAATGCATGTTTTTGCCTCTTTTTTCAAGAAATTAATAAAATAGTGAACTTTTTCTTTTATCTCCAGTTAGGACTAAATGAATGATTAGGATTGAGCTATGTTTCATTTGGCAGAACTTGATAATAATTTTGTAATCCCAAAAAATCAGTGCTGTATTTTTCTGGAATGGGGAGTAGACCTGTAGTCAACAATAATCATATTATATAAATGGTTTTTGTAACAAAAGATTTTAAATTTCTTGAACTTTAAAGTGCAGTTTGGTTAGTATGGTATTGGTTACCGCTTGATAAGTATGGTGGGTTGGTGGTCTCACAAATATTTCTTGTTTATTGATTTATTTTGCTTGATAAACATTGCATAATTGTTCATCCACGTGCTGGCTAACAGGGACACCATTATATTAGTACACTATCAATCGAAGAAATAGTGTTATCTTCTGGGCAAATTTTGACCAACATGATATGCGATCCTCAAACAATGCGTCGGTCAATTTCTCTGTACATAAAATCGTCAGTTTATGCACGTGGATAAGAAGAAAATTTGTAGTATATTTGGAATATCAATAATTGATAAATAGAATGAATAATCTGTACCAATTACTTTTCTCTCTCGATCTGGAAGTGGGTCAAATTAATTACAGCTTTGCCAATTTCTTTTTCTTTTTCGACGCCGGCCTTAGTGTGCTTCTTGTGATTTGCCATAAAACCATTTTACCAAGTTACTGTAATATTACTGCAGCTCTTTTTTTTAAATTATCGATACCAAGACGTTTACATTATCAGTACGATTAGCGTAATGTAAATTAATTTATACAAATATCATCTTGTTATCACAATTTTAATCACTATATTACATGGTTACTTATTAATTAAAACAAGTAATGCACATGTGACTCATCATCGATTAGTGACACAATGCAAGAAATATTGATCATGAATGATCAAAAGTTCAATTGTTTGTATTCATAGACTTTGTCAGCTTGGCTCAAAATCAAAATAATGTATTTATTTGTTTGTTTGTTTGTTTGTTTGTTTATTTATTTATAATATTTTATTCATCATTATGTTTTTTTTTTCTAATGCTTTCATGTTAATTATTATTGTATACATATGGTTGATAGAATTTGTATTTGCATCTTTTTGCCTCAAAATAGCATTAATTATCCTGACGCGAAAGCATTTGAAATTTTATACAAGACTGGCGATTGTCTTGTGTGCTCCCAATTTCTTCTAAAAAATAAAACACCAACTTTAAAATTCCATTCATTAGTCAAATATTTATTAAATTCCCTATATATATGCTGACCTGAAATTTAGAGATTTAGTAGCTGCTAAACTAATTACATGTTATGTTAATCCAATTTTTAAACGCATCACTATACAAAGCTGTTATTTTGATTTATACCGCTAATACTATTATTCCAAACCAAAACATAACACTTCTTTTTCAAAATGAAAAGAAAAATAAGGCTTATTTTTAAAATATTAATATTGGCTCTATGTGAAGACAAGCATGGACAAGAATATGATATATCCACAAACATACAGACATATGTATGCACACATTGTACACACAAACATATTCTTTGAGTGATCTAATTTAAGCATGGGCGGTATAAAAAACAAAATCCGACTAATTTTGTCAGAAATCAATTATTTTCGATGTATCAAATAATGGCATAGCTGTAGTAGATTGAGCATCATTGGTTGGATATCCTAATGTTAAACATTGCTGTGAATTTTAAGTGGAGAAAAATGTGTTTATGTCACTGTTATTCTGGCTGTAGTGTAGTCATATGTATAATCATCTCGGAATCATCTACAAAGATGCGACTATTTCAAAAGCACAGTTCACAACGTTGCTAAAAATCTATTTGCTTAGAAAAACAATAGATTAAGGGGGTACTACACCCCTCGATAAATTTGTGTATATTTTTACATTTTCTCAAAACTAATAACACAGTGGTAACAAAAGTTATGTATATTATAGGGCAAGGAATGCAATTACTCAATGGAATTTCAGTGACCCAAGACAAGTGGTACGTTATTTATGATAAGAAAAGAGGTACCGCTAGGATGTACCTCATTTCCGATCATATACTGAACCGCTTGTCTTGAATCACTGAAATTTCAGTGTAGTAATTGGATTCCTTGCCCCAATAATATACATAACTTTTGTTACCAGTGTGTTATTATTTTTGAAAAAATGCAAAAATAGTCACAAATTTACCACAGGGTGTAGTACTCCTTAAGTGTTGATACTTTGATTAATATCATTTATGTTTTAAATAAATATTCAAAATAAGTAAAATTTTAAAAAAATAATATTTTCGATTTTCAAATCAAAATATCTCCCAGACTGATCTCATTCATCCATGGTCTATATCCCTTTTATCCACTGTGTACGTGCATGGAAACACACACACACAAGCTGCACATGTGTGTTACACTCTTGAGAAATCTGAACATCTGTAATGCAACGCTACATGTTCAACTCTAAAGGGAAAGGTCAAATGTGAGATGAGATGAGATGAAATTGACCATCACTAGCTCTCAGTGTATTGTTCGAGTGATCTATTATATCACTTTTATCTAATGTACGTGCACCCCAACACACCTCCAACCAGTGTTCGAAATAAGCACTTATCCTCTTGTCCTCTTGTCCAAAAATCACTGGGGACAACCATATCGAGAAACGTACTTATCCTCTGGACAACCATTATATTTTACCTCTTAAATATGGCACATTTTGGGGACAACCAAAATGTTTTGAGGACAAGCAGAATTTATGCTTAAAGTTGTCCTCGGGACAACCCCCATATTTTCCTTATTTCGGACACTGCCTCCAACCCACATGATACACACGTATACACTCTTTAAAAGAAAGGTGAACATCTATTCATGTTCACCGCATCCACCACATTTTGCACTTAATGCTTTTAACGAAAGGTCAAATGTGATACGAGATGTGAAATTGACCATGGCTGGCTCTTGAGCAAAAGGTATATCCAGTATGTCCAGGTGACCATCTACAGTACATATATATCGACTACTCAGTGTCAGAAACTTTGTGGGTTAAGTGCAATAGCTGCCATGTGTAACTGCCATGTGTAGAACGGGTTCCATATTGTGTGTAAATTGACTTTATGCTCACAGGGCAGCTATTGTACTACTTACCCACTTCTGGCACTGAGCAGTCTATATAGGTTGCTTAATGATCATAATGTGTCAGGTACAGTATTTAGTTCTGCCTCAAATGTAATGTCTCGGTTTCTTCTTTTAGTGAATTTTGTTATGTACAAAATCCAATTTTTAAACGCATCACTATACAAAGCTGTTATTTTGATGTGTACCGCTAATACTATTATTCCAAACCAAAACACTTCTTTTTCAAAATGAAAAGAAAAATAAGGCTATTTAATATTAATATTGGCTCTATGTGAAGACAAGCATGGACAAGAATATGATATATCCACAAACATACAGACATATGTATGCACACATTGTACACACAAACATATTCTTTGAGTGATCTAATTTAAGCATGGGCGGTATAAAAAAACAAATTCCAACTAATTTTGTCAGAAATCAATTATTTTCGATGTATCAAATAATGGCATAGCTGTAATAGATTGAGCATCATTGGTTGGATATCCTAATGTTAAACATTGCTGTGAATTTTAAGTGGAGAAAAATGTGTTTATGTCACTGTTATTCTGGCTGTAGTGTAGTCATATATGTATAATCATCTCGGAATCATCTACAAAGATGCGACTATTTCAAAAGCACAGTTCACAACGTTGCTAAAAAATCTATTTGCTTAGAAAAACAATAGATTAAGGGGGTACTACACCCCTCGATAAATTTGTGTATATTTTTACATTTTTCTCAAAAACTAATAACACAGCGGTAACAAAAGTTATGTATATTATAGGGGCAAGGAATGCAATTACTCCAATGGAATTTCAGTGACCCAAGACAAGTGGTACGTTATTTATGATAAGAAAAGAGGTACCGCTAGGATGTACCTCATTTCCGATCATATACTGAACCGCTTGTCTTGAATCACTGAAATTTCAGTGTAGTAATTGGATTCCTTGCCCCAATAATATACATAACTTTTGTTACCAGTGTGTTATTATTTTTGAAAAAATGCAAAAATAGTCACAAATTTACCACAGGGTGTAGTACTCCCTTAAGTGTTGATACTTTGATTAATATCATTTATGTTTTAAATAAATATTCAAAATAAGTAAAATTTAAAAAAAATAATATTTTCGATTTTCAAATCAAAATATCTCCCAGACTGATCTCATTCATCCATGGTCTATATCCCTTTTATCCACTGTGTACGTGCATGGAAACACACACACACAAGCTGCACACGTGCGTTACACTCTTGAGAAATCTGAACATCTGTAATGCAACGCTACATGTTCAACTCTAAAGGGAAAGGTCAAATGTGAGATGAGATGATCTGAAATTGACCATCACTAGCTCTCAGTGTATTGTTTGAGTGATCTATTATATCACTTTTATCTAATGTACGTGCACCCCAACACACCTCCAACCCACATGATACACACGTATACACTCTTTAAAAGAAAGGTGAACATCTATTCATGTTCACCGCATCCACCACATTTTGCACTTAATGCTTTTAACGAAAGGTCAAATGTGATACGAGATGTGAAATTGACCATGGCTGGCTCTTGAGCAAAAGGTATATCCAGTATGTCCAGGTGACCATCTACATATCGACTACTCAGTGTCAGAAACTTTGTGGGTTAAGTGCAATAGCTGCCATGTGTAACTGCCATGTGTAGAACGGGTTCAATATTGTGTGTAAATTGACTTTATGCTCACAGGGCAGCTATTGTACTACTTACCCACTTCTGGCACTGAGCAGTCTATATTTATATAGGTTGCTTAATGATCATAATGTGTCAGGTACAGTATTTAGTTCTGCCTCAAATGTAATCTCTCGGTTTCTTCTTTTAGTGAATTTTGTGTTCATTTATAAGGGTCACATTGTTTAAAAGAAATATTATTATAGTATTTTGAGAAAATAATCAGATTTTGGCAGATTTTTCCGGAAAAAAATATACATTTTTTTTGTTTAAATAAAAAAAAAATTCCACATTTCTTTTTTTTTCAAATTGCGTGATTTTACAAATGCGCGCACAGCCGCACAAGCTTTGAGACAAACCTTTTTTTTTTGGCCTCAATACAACCTGATTTTTTGGGATATTTGTATTGTTTACGCATTATGTCCCAACTTACGGTACACAAAATTGGAATCAGCCAATTTTGTTTTAAATTAGTAAAACAACAAGCAATTTTGAATCAATGTTACATAATTATTACGACATTAAATCCCCCATAAAGCTCTGCACACAGTTAAGCCGTCAAAAAACAAGTGGACTTTCTCCCCACTAAAGGGGTACTACACCCCTGCCCAATTTTGTGCCTATTACTATTTTTGCATTTTTCTCAAAAATTATAGACCATTGGTGACAATTATATGTATATTATATGGGCAAAGACTACAACTGCTACACTGGAAATTTTATTTCAGTACAGACAACAGTTGTGGAGTTACAGTCAAAAATGAGGGAAAACCAATATTTGATCAATAAATCAATAACTACTTGCCTTGAGTTGCTGAATTTTCAGTGCAGTAGTTATAGTCCTTGCCCTATAATATACATATCTTACTTGTCACCAATGCGCTATAATTTTGAGAAAACGCTTAAAAAATAAGCACTAAAATTGGCTAGGGTGTAGTACCCCTTAAAGTGGACAGAAAACCTTTCCGACAGTTATTACGGTACTAATATTATTTCCACTTGTACTATACAGAATATCAAAATTAAAATTTTACCGATTTCAATAGTACATTGTTCCTTTAATTTTAAATTATCAAATCTTGTCCAAACTAATAAAAGGAAAAGAGTAACCATTCAATGTGTTTTTCTTTCTCTTTCTAAAAAAAGACCTTCATAATGTCAAAAGACCTGGGAATTGTATTGATTCTTATCGGCCATATTTATTTCTTAAAGGTTTTCATCTTTCAGTTGTATTGTTTCATGTCATGCATGACAGTTGAAGTATGGCAATGATTTCTTGTTCTTTTTCTTTTTTAGCTAACATACCCAGAAAACATGTTTTTAAAACATTATGAAATAAAAATGTGATAAAACATGTAACTTTGGTTCTGGTCAAAACGTTTCAATTATATTTAAATATCAGGTTATATATAAAGGTCATGGAAACATTTTTTAAATGTTTACTATGAAAAACACTACAACAATTTAAAAAATGTTGTCAAAATGTTATTGCAAAATATTTTTTGGCAAACAATTTTGCAAAATATCTTGTCAACACTTAACAATACAAAAACTGTATGTCAGAATGTTTTGCATCAAGTTTTCAGAATTGTTTTCTGTTCAGAATTGCAGGCATTGAGTTTTAAGGCGTGCGAGTGCGATTCGCACGCGCCGCACGCCTGAAAATGCGCCGAGGGTGCGATTTTTCGCACGCCTTAAAAAAAAAAAAATTTTTTTTTTTTTTTTTTTTTTTTTTTAAGTTTTCTTTTTGGATTTAGAATGTCCCTGGAACTTAAGAATGTCCCTGAAAAAATTTTAGAAATAAAAAAAAATTACAAAAGATTTAAAAAATTATTAATTCATGTTCAAAATAGGCAAATTTATAATTGATGTTCACATTGCAACCTATTTATGATGTAAAGAAGCATACAAAACAAATGCATTTGAAAATCATTCATAGATTATTATGTGAACATAAGTTTAATTTGCCTATTTTAAACAAGAATTTATAATTTTTAAAATCTTTTGTAATTTTTTTTGTATTTTTATTAAATTAATTACAAATGACACTAGCAATTAGTCCAAGGTCCAGGGACATTCTAAATCCAGGGGAATATAAAAATGTAAAAAACAAAATTAAAAAATTACGGTAGATTGTGATATGAACACAATACAACTTTGCCCTTTGTGCATACCAACTTGTAAAATAATTTTTCTTGTTATTGTATTTTTCAATTAACCACGAATGATACAAGCAAAGTTATCACCAAAGCAAATTTACAGCTAAAAGACATCTTTGCAGAATGCACCGTTCATTACCCCAGAGCTTAACCGTGGCCAATTAAAAAAAGTACATGTAGTCACAATATTGCTAAGTTTTAACTGAAAATGAAATCATAGTCATACACCAGTTTTGAAAAAAGCACACCTTGATTTATTTAGGTGTGCGATTTGCAGCACACCTAAGAGCACACCTCGGGTTATCCAGGCGTGCGATTTACAGCACACCTGTCACTTTGCAAAACTCAATGCCTGGAATTGTTTTCTGAATGTTTTATTATAAAATGTATAAGACGGGTTTTATAACCTGACATTTAAACGTTTTCTGCAAAATATGTTGTGTTTGCAGGTATTCTTGCACTATTTATATTACCAGTTTGGCTTGTATGGCCAGCTGATTGAATATTCTAATATCCCAGATATAAAAGGAAACAGGGTTGTCACTACGCCGGACGGCGCCGGTCGGGGCTGTCCGGCACTGTCCGGGCAGTCCGGCACTCACCATTTTTTTTAATTTTTAATTTTTTTTTTTTTTTTTTTTTTTTTACATTTCCGGAAGTGGATGATGATATTTCATCATAAAAAGAGCAAGAAATTTTTTTTTTTAGTGGGGTGGTACCCTCAAAGCCTATTCCCCAATCCCTAGCGTTCACTAAAAAGATAGTGCGAGGCGCGAGAGCTTCGCTCGCTACGCTTCGCCTTCAATATTTTAACCAGTACTTTTTTGGTCCTGGTGACAACCCTGAAAGGAAAGATTTGTCATCACTCGCACATAAATTCTATACTTTATTTATACATATTTTCACACAGAAGTGTACATTTTGTATTTAACTCTCATGCTAACAATGATGTTGATTACACAGTCAAGTCTTCATTTGGAAAATTCCCTAAATGTAAATGCCATTTGATTACACTGTCAGGTCTTCATTTGGGAAATTCCCTAAACGATGACACAAGTGATGCACATTGCATGATGTACAGAATTCAAAGGCATTGTGACAATAACAAGTTATTGCACAATTTTCACTACAAACTGATACTTGGAAATAAAGGTGTTGCAAAAAGAAAGTGTTTAGTATGATTATAACCTAATTCAACCTAGCTTAGGTATTTTTTTCTGGATTAATGTCCCCATTTTGGACTCTTGGTTTTCATCTCCAATGGTCCATTCTCCCAGGTGTTTGATCCATATAGGCCAGTATATCCAATATCCATGTATTTTTTCTGATGATGTTAGTATAATTATGGTTGGGAATTTTGCACTTGATCGCATTATTTGCATAAATTGCATTTTTGATGTCTATTGCGTGTTCAGATGTACATAATGCACTTAAAAGGGCTGGGGTATGAACCTTTGGACAGTATTTATTGTGGGACATTAGAGCACATCAGACATATCGAATTGCATTCTCAATGTAATACACATTTTATGGCAAATGATTAAAAATTGATATTTTTGATATTTAACAGTACTCGAAGTAAACTTTATGAATCTGATGATTTATACTTAAAGTGTTATATGTAGATGGAATGAAAAGCCGACCATCAATTGAACATTTTGACCTTTGGTATTGAAGATATGAATTTTTTCCCAAAACACCAAAAAAAATTATGTCTTTTGGGGAAAAAAATCCATATCTTCAATATGAAATGTCAAAATTTTCAATTGATCGTCGGCTTTTCTTCCCAGCTACATACACTTTAAGAATATCATTAGATTTATAAAATTTACTCGAGGACTGTTATATCAAAATGTGAAAAATATCAAATTTTAATAATTTGTCATAAAATTTGTATTATATCGTGAATTTCAAAAAATGAAAATTATTTGATATCAGAAAGACATTCTTCGTATTCAGAATGCAATTCGATATGTCTGATGTGCTCTCATGTCCCACAAAAAATACTGTCGAAATGCTCATTCCAGATCCCTTAAGCTTTTAAAAAATCAGCCAAAAACAAATGAAATACATCTCATTTTCAGGTCCAAATTCAATATTATTTTAAGTTCTATAAGAAATGCTATTTTGAGAACTAAGTATAATTGTCACAGACTACTACAGACCATGTATCAACAGTCAAAGTCCCCGCGCAATGCATTGTATGCTGTGAATTCTCGCATATTCATGAGGACAGATTGTTTGATTGTGCCATGTCTAACAATCACGCCAGCGTTGTATGCCTTCGCGTATACACGGTAGAGCATTGTGTGCCTTCGCGATTGCGATTGCTCAAAATGCACAAAACATCAAATTATATACCGGCTCTTCTTTTAGGGTAGGGATGACCAACCCATTGTATCACTTTTGTCAATTCCATACAACACTGCTCACTCACACGAAGCCAACAGGCTGCACACACAAAATCTATTTCAAACTTACGTTTACAAATGAATGAGGGTAACGTATCAGCAACCTGTAGTTTGACAGCACGATGATGGCGTCCGAGGCGTGTCCCAGGAACTCCACGCTTTCTCCGCAGAGTTGAGGGAATGGTACCTCCAGGTCTGGATCATCCTTCACCAGTGGCTTCTTAGGGAATGCTTCCACAGAAGACACACACTCCAAGCTTAGATCATGATCCTCGAGTAGACCCGCCTATAAGAAATGCAAGAAAATAAACATCGGGAATGATTTTTACGCAATGAAAGAATGATTTGCCATAAATTTGTAAATAACCAGTTCCATTGAAGATATTTCATTTTAAAACCTATACTCTGATCAGCTCATAATAGATGGGACTCATAACATGGGGGGGGGTATGGGGAAAAGTGAATTTTAGGCATTGCCCCCATGACTGCCCCCCCCCCCTACCACCACTGGTTGTGAACAACTTCCTGGAGGTCCAAGGTTAATGCCAACTTCTTCACAGAAGGGATCTGTATAATGTTCAATGACTGCTGGACTAAGTGTGTTAATGTAGGGGGGATTACAAAATGTATGTTGACAAATAAATATGTTTGAGTTTTCAAAACTGACTCCTTTGGCCACAAACTTATCAATCACTCCTCATATGTGACTCCTGCCACAACTGAGCCCGGATGTCGCCAGTGCCACTATTGAGATATGCTCCATCGAACTAACAATAAACAATAGGAAAGAAAGGATTTATTGACTGTTTTATTGATTTTTCACTACTTAAATGTCAAGTACTATAGACATGATATGATACATCATTTTAAAGCTAATTTCAAGCAGAATATTTTGGTTGAATATCTCAAAAATGATGATTGGCGACATCCGGGCTCAGTTGTGGCGAGGAGTCACATATTAGGAAGGCTACCTACAGCCCCCATCCATCCCTACCATCTCTGGGTTTTATCAGACATTTGTTATCGACCTCTACCTGTACATCTATAGGTTTAATGTTGGTTGATGCGATTGATACCTATTTTGACATTTTCCAGTCTCATCAACCAATTAACATTATAATGAATAGATGTAGATCAGGAAAGCCATGCACCAATAATATTAATATGCAGCCTGCCTCGTGGCAGTGAAAAGTTCATCCCAGGCGCTAAATATTGCACATTATATGAATGAACCCTGGATGTCCTATGTATAATGCATAGTGCATCATGACTACATGTTTTTTTTCCCTGTAGCTACCTATTTTTGTACATGATGTGCAACTCGTTTTACATCTCCAAGTCAATGCTGAAGATCATTAGAGACCAATTTTAACACTTTTTAATGCAATTAAATAACTACCAGTGTCCCAGGAGAGCGACCAAAGAATTGAAATCTGACGCTATTTTCTTTGCCGAGATTCATAGAATAGATATTGCATGCCTGCATGGTACGTATTTTTCAGGATAGTTTTTCGAATCAAAATGCCACATGTATGAGACACATGTACCGGGGCAATTCTGGAAATGAGGTACTATACTAGATGTTCTTCAGATTTGAGGTGCATTTTCAGCCATTACGTTTAGACTTGGCTGCATTTTCAGCCATTTTTAATTTACTACTGGTCCTCAATTTCATGAAAATTGGATTTAAAGAAAGGGTGCTTTTTCAAAATTTTCTCCAAAAAGTGCCAATTTTTCATTGTTTTTAGCAAAAATTGCAAATTTGGTTTAACGTTGGGTAGTTTTTCCGAGTCCTAGCCGCACATCCCCAACTAAACCAAATTGAGAACATGTTTTTAAAGCTTTTTTGGTCAAAAAAGGTCCAAATTTTGGGAAGAAAGTTCACTTTTCACAAAATCACCCCTTCCACTTTCTCAAAATCAGCATCTCCAAAAAATATCCTGCGTACATGTACGGGCCTACCGCATGATATGTGTGTCTTATCAGACTACAAGTACATGCACTATCAACGATAATCTAGTTCATGAGAAGTAGCTTACTAATTGATAACTTCTCTATCTTGTCTGGCAACCTCCCAACCATTTGAGGCCAAGAGGCTAAGTAGAATTTCATGCCATGCATTTTACTGACATAAAACACTGTACTGACATAATATGTTATCATTACAATTACATGTCTAGCTAGCTGATTTGAGGCTCTTCTCAATTGGGATGCAGGCCTTGCAGGGTCAGAATTTCGGCGAGAATCCGTGAATCGATTCTCGCAAAGATTCTCATAAACAGATTTGTGTGAATCAAAGTTGATTCTCGCAAACTTGTAGTTGATTTGCAAGAATCAAATGATTCCTGCAAATTTATTCTGCAAGAATCAAGATTGATTCTCGCACTGTGAAACGAAATTTTGACCCTGGGATGCAACCATTCTCTCCTGCTGGAAAAGTGCCAGTCCAAAAATAGCTAAATTTGTAAGATTTCTGTTTCTCTAATAAACTTACTTATCCGTTGGCATTCCAAACTCTTTTTGAAAAATCTATTTCCTGACAAATCCCAGAAATTGAGGCAGGAGAGGTTGAGGACTAACAAATCAATTTTATATATTATTATGTTTTGATGAATCCAAGTGTGGGAAAGTATTGGAACCAAAACATAATAATGATAAAATTGGATGCTTTACGCCCAATATTTATTGGTCTCGCTATGAGTTATTAAATAATGGAGTCGACCTCGCCTCGTCCAATAATTTAAAACTCATAGCTCGACAAATAAATATGGGCTCAATAGATCCAATTTCATATCAAACCTTTTTCCCATGACGGCACTTAATCAATATTGGGTCTTAGATGTAAACAAACAATATGCGTTCCCCACATGCACGCGATGTGAAAACACCATAAACTGCATATTTTCTCCTCGGTTTTTTTCCCACCTCAGCTTCCAGGAAAGCTTCCCGGAACTGTATACTGTTTACCTTTGTTTCAGCTTGTTTTGATACTACAAAATACGAGAAACAGGAAAAATGCAACGTTATTTGAAAATCAATCTTTGTTTTTATAATTTTTTACTTTTTATGATGTGACAAACTTAACGCTTACTACGAGCTGGCAATCTTGCGCAGGACACCTTGCCTCATGCAAAGTTATTTTGCGCCCGCTGTGCAGTATTTACATTTGGATGACTTGAGTGCTGGACTCAATATCGATTGATTAGTGACGTCTGGAAAAAAAGGTATACAGCCTTAATGAGAATGATCATAACATGTAAAACTTTCCAAAACTCATTTATTGTCAAGTGTATCTTTAATTCAACTATGCCAAAGCAATTTATTGTTCTGCCCAGCCTTTTTCAGGTACATTTTCCCTTTATGGTCGCATGTCATGAACTGGTCATCTTTTGTGTAACATAATGTAAAATGAGAAAAAAATCACCAATTTTGATTCACTTAAACACAACTTTTAATGAAAACATTTTAGACCATTAAAAGTATATATTTCTGGAAAGCTTATATTACAAGGATGCAAAATCAACAAAGTATAACATCATAATACAGGGTGGGTAAGAAATATACAGGGTGAAACAACAACAAAATTAGCATCTTTCTTGTCATGATGAACCCCATATTTTTCTTTTCTGAAAGCTATGTAGCTCAAAATAAATATGGATTCAGAAAGACATTGCATGGGCCCTTCAAGCAAATTAGGAAGAAAGAGTTTGCTATCCCTTGCGTTAAACATACAGGGTGGTCAAAAATTGTAAAATAATTTTACAATTTTAATGACATTATCAATCAAAACTTTTTTCCTCCATTTCTGGCACTAAAACTAATAGCATAATTGAATTCCTCATCAAATTTCCTTAAAAATATGTGTACTTTTGAATAAGCAGGGTGACTCTGGCAAGAGATAAGCCACTTGGAATGTCGGAGCGTTACATGCACACTTTGTACAGTAACATATAGGGAAAACTGTCTTAATTAGCATTTAATTAGGCAATTTATTAGTTACATCTTTTGTTACATTTGATATACTATGAGGTAGATCTACAATCCAGGATGATATATGTGCAATTTGTGGTCCATGCTACTTGTACTTTTTAAGATACAAAGGTTTAAAGTTGGCCATATTTTCACAATTTTGTGTACAATCCTATGGGGCTCTCCCACCCGGCTCTCCCGCCCGGATCCTCCATTGACACATCTTACATATTGAAGTATAAATCTCCAAGTATATGTCCAATTGACTTGGGTTTTTTTGTATTTGACAAAGAACATAATTATCTACAAAATGACACCAAACTTTCTACAATAGGTATTATACTTTTGGAATAAACCAAACTTGAAGTGTGAAGAAAGCGTTTTCATGTTACGGATCCTCCATTTTTGGGTGACCTATTTGTGACATGCGACCTTATACATGTAGCTTAATTTCACTGCACAACTTTTTAAAGAAATCTGACAATCAATTTCCTTGACAGCAACTTGCCACCTAAATAGTGATTATCTTGTGCGATGTTCTCAGTTTCAATATTACCACATTCTATTATTTGCACAATTTTGTCACTTACGTTGCATACCAATAATTTCATGTGACACACTGCTAATATCTGCTATATAGAAAAAGTTCAAAAGTCAAAGTGCTATCAAACATTCCAAACAAACAAAAACTTTATTGACAATGAAATGAAAGGCAACTTAAACACGCCTACTTAACTGTGTGACAATGCAAACCAGTAGTAACGTACCTTTAAATCAAACAGGATTGCCATACTTTATCTGACTGAAGGCATGGGTGCTGACCGTGTACCACCATAACCATTCATATGACCATTGAAAGAAAAGACTAAGGATGGCAAAATAAATTTTGGTTAGCGTCCTGAGCTTGGATCGGTCGGGAAAACCCTAGGCAAACGATAATTCCTAGACAAATGAGTGAATGTTCTTAGTCATCCAGTAGTTTCAAACAGAGTTTTGGAATTGAATCTAATACTGGAACTTACTTTTTTTTGCAACTTTTGCTACGTTGCATCTGGAACCACCAGACTTCATCAGGCAACTGACCCGCTGGACTGGTGGTTGACACATGGTTGACTATGTCATGAAGTCTGGTGGTTCCAGATGCAACATAGCAAAAGTTGCAAAAAAAAGTAAGTTCCAGTATTAGATTCAATTCCAAAACTCTGATAATTTCTAGACATTTGAAAACAGGAAATAAAGGGAATTTCTATTGAAAAAAATATCCTGTATCCTCTGCAAATGTGCAAAAACTTTCCAAAAAGTAGTACAGTTTAACTTTTTAGGCAAAGTAGCTTTTTCTGAGGCACATAGTGTGCATGTTAAGAACCATAATACCATAACATTTGGTAACCCTTCTTTATAAATGGCAAATGCAATACCTGGTAGCTAGTCAACCATGTGTCCATCAAAAAGGGCCGTCCTTGGTAACTACCTGTACTTGTATGTGTACCTGAACACCCACACTATTCAACATTCCAGTATCCACAAATGTAATTCAAACAAGTTTACACTGGCTTTCAACACTATTCAACCAACTTGAATCTTCGATAGTAAATCCAACACACACTTACCGAGTTGCGTAATATCATGAAGTTCACTGTTGTTGTGATTTTAACCCAAACATTTTATTAAAAACCACTATAACGTACCAGCCAATGGCAAGCCTTGATTGTATCCGTCTGTATGCAATGCGCATGCATCACGCCACTGAGCAGCAAGTTGCATGACAGTACAATGTATGAACCAACGAATGAGCGTTTGTTAGGAACGAACAAACTGAAGAACAGAGCTATTGCATGAGCTGGCTTCACCGCTAAAAACACATACTCACTATGCAGTGACACACAGCAGTCAATGCATTTTAAGGCGCGCAAGTGCGATCGCGCACATAGAGCCCACCTTAAATCACTTTACCGAGTGCGATTTATAGCGCACCTTGTCACCTCAAGGAGTTTCCAAAGTTGCAGCGGTTCCCGAAAGTGATTTGAATAAAATAAATCGACGTCATGGCCTTTACAAAGGTGACGACCCAAACAATATCTTTTCTACTCGCTGATTGGCCGTTTTCGACAATTTAATATGTAAATTAGCTGACCTTTCTTGTGAGGTCACGCTACCGAAATATGATAACGTGCTGTTCATGTCACAACAAAGATGTGACATGCCATTGACCACCGTAGTAAATGTGGTAATGTTTATGCATTCAACTGAACTGTATAATTTAGAAGCTGAACAAGGCTGATTTAATATTTTGACATGACCTACACACGTGTGATCTGTCAGCGGTGAGTGTAGCGCTATGATAAAATTGTACCGAGGTTTGCCGATAGAAATATCAGTTTATACTACTCATCATGGCGGACAAAAAGAACAAATGGGTCCAGTACAAGACGTGGAAAACCTACAAGCTTAATGATGTAATGGGGTTTGAAAAAACCGAGGCAGACGGGACGATATGTGTGTCACAAGTTTGGTGTTTGAGTAAGCCCACCTGCACATTGTAGTCACACATTCAACACCAATGCTTCTTATCTGAATATCAAGTGCAATAATTCAAATAGCCCACCTAAACTTCTTACCGAGTGCAAATGATAGCACATCACCTAAAATCCTTACAGAGTGCAATTAACAGCACACCTGTAGCTCACCTGACTATTTCCAGAAGTGCGATTTGTAGCACACCTGCTGTTTTTCAAAATTCATTGACTGACACAGTGGCTCAGTGGTTATGACCTTTGCGCTTTGCCTCACTTGCCTCACCCCACCCAGGTGCAATGGGAAGCTGTTAGGGGTAGTCACAGTCGTTGTATTGATGAACCCTGCGCCATTTGTTGGCTGCAAACATGGTTCCCACTTATTCTAATGAGTAATGACGGCGGAATAAATATAAAGCACTTTGAGGCTGTTTGGCATAAAGCGCTATAAAAATATCTACATTTAGTTATTTTTATTTACTTACCATCGTGCTGCAACTGCAATAGCTATTGCAGCCTGGCGTCTATTAACGTTCTCCTCCTCGTCTCTTTCTAGTATTTTATTCCTTTTTAGATGTTCCCAAGAGAATGAAGAAGAAAGATGTCAGTTTGAAATGGCCCGTACCAAATCGTAGGTCCTTGCAACTTCAGTTATAGCCCTGTAACAATACAATTAAGAGATATGTATGCTCGTTATTGCTGATTAAACGAGGCAAACAGATCATATACTTGAATATATTAAACCTTGGTGAAAAAATTGAGTTTTTCACTGATAAGCTCGCTCGCTCAATAGATCATGTCCCTGAGTAGGAATATCAGGTCTGCATACAAGTTCTATGTGTAAAATTTCTCAGAGTACCGGTATCTAAATATATTTACTGGTACTTCAAGTTCAAATGTTACCAGTTTTGTCATGTATCAATCTCCTTGAACCACACCTGAAAAGTGCAACTTGCATAAAATATGTTTGCAAAATACATACATGTATATTGTCTTTAAAAGTGATTATATGGAGCACCTGGTGTTGCAAGCTGCAACATCAAGTACTTTTCTTTTCCATATTTTGGTTATTTCTCTACATTTGTAAGTAAGGTCTAAAAAAATTGTTTCATTGGCAAAACAAAATTAGGTACATGTAGGTCGGTAGGCATTTCTTTCTTTATTTTTTTTTTTTACACACACGCTTTTTAAGCTGTCAATTGCATATGATAAAGGCATCAATGATATTGACAATTTCCAGTGTACTTTTAAGGTACCGTACCCCAGTAAGATAGATAAGACAAATTATCAAACACAAGAAGGTACACCGCTGCCCTGGAAGTCACACAGTAAACTGCTTTACCAACTTGCTGCCTAAAACCAACACGGCTAGTACTGAGGTAAAGAGTACACAATATATCTGTATGCATGTCAATTATATCCGGGCCACCTGATTCTGTACATTCTCTACACAAACACTGAAACCCATATATGACTCCTTCAGAATACATCAAAGTACTGTGCACAGGTTTACAATAACATTGCGTATTTGGTGCAAACATACTGTTTTATTCCAATTTGTCACTCAATGTGTGCAAAAGAAGCTAACGAAAGGCAGACTTTACATTTAGAATTGTCTCCAAATAATATTGAACTTTGGAAGCACTTACACAACATGCCATTGGTTGAGACTTTGAACTCACAAATACAAACCAAGTAAATAAATTTTAAAAAAACCACATAAACAGAGAAGCATTTAGTGCTGTTCTATTAGTAAGCTTATTAAAATAATGCCTTGCCAATTTGGTATCACATTTTATAGCACATAAAACCACACAAAAGCATGTATCGAAAGTATTTATATGAGCTATGGCTATGTACATTGTATTACAGAGTTGTTTATGAAAACTTATGAACTGGGGATGAAAAGAAGCAAAATAAAAAGAACAAAGTGAACATTCTATATCCTATGTTTCGTCTGCTTTAGGCCTACTATTTAGGCCATTCATTTGTAATGTGTGGCCCCAGCACTGGTTTGATAGATTTCTGCCCGTGTGTAAACATGGTCTACCGCCCTCATAAATATTCTTATAATCCCCTCCCAGTTTTCCTGTTACACTAGCGTAGCGCGGCAGGATAAATTTTCTTTTCTATCAGGAAAATTGACCTCAAATTTATTTTTTTAATCAGGAAATGGAGAGTTTTATGAGAACGCACCGAACCGGGATATCAAGTTTCCAATCTGGTGGAAATGGGTACAAAGAGGGCGGACTGCAAGTAAAATGTAATGCCCGTACAAAGCTTGCATGCAGCTCCGATTTTTTTTTTTTTTAAATCAGGATGTTCCGCTAAAATGGATAGGCCCTAATTGACACGGGGCATCAGTCTCCATAATTTGGGAAGCAAGTAGGATCAGCGAGTAATCAACCCTCAAATGAGCAAATCTCAGAGCAAGAACTTCAAGAAGGTGCGGGCCCTACATGTAGCTCTGCAAACGGAGAGCTCAACAAATCAACCTTCAGCCCCAATTCTTTGCATGTTTGTGAAGTTTAATCATAAGGCCCTTCGCACTTGATTATTAGTTTCCTGTTTACCGCCCGCGTCCAAAATTGTGACCGTACACCACGAATGAGCCGTAAATGTCCTCAATTGTATTCTGAGTTACAGTGTAAAATGGGCATGAAGGTCATATTCATAGGTACCTCAAATTGGTGCTACGTGTATCTCACTAAATGAGGTACACGTAGCACCAAATTGAGGTATCTATGAATACGACCTTCATGCCCATTTTACACTGTAACTCAGAATACAATTGAGGACATTTACGGCTCATTCGTGGTGTACGGTCACAATTGAAAATCTCAAAATAATTAATTATTTTATTTTTATTTCTAATTTTCTCCTTTAAAATAACTTTCAACTACTTCTACTTGCCATTTTCTGACTTTAATAATATCAACAATAATGATGAATGAACAAAGAGTACAACTCCACCTTCACTATTTATAAATTCAAATATTGTTGTGAAATAATTAAATGCCCGCTCTAGTCAAAACAAGTCAATAGTTCCTTGTAATAGTTCAAACTAAATAAAAGAAAATAAAAGATAATTAATAATTAAACCTCACCTCGTCCCCTTTTCAAAATCTTTAACAGGAAACTAATAATCAAGTGCGAAGGGCCTAATGTAACAGTAGTAAGGTACCAAAATTTATTTTGATGACTTTTAGATCTGCAAAGCAAAGCTTGTAGATTTTTAACAGGTTTTAACCATACTAACAATTCGCCGATGAGTCATTTGAGCAACCTTTTTGTCCACTTAACCGTTGTGATCGGCATTGTTTACTTCCATTGCTTAACCGAATTTCTATTGCTATATATGGTATCATGCCTCACCGATTCTGATGCATTTTGAGATAGCTCCGTGTTCTTTGCTCGAGAACTCTATAGCTTCGAATTTGCACACGATAGTTACGCATTTTATGCTAGAGTACTTTACTATGGTTTTTCGGTTCGGACAGCGGTGCAATTTTTAACACCGGAGGTTATTTATTCTGTTAATGTTCAAATTTGAATGAAAGTTATTTCGATGAGTCAACTGTATCTTTTGAGCAAGATTTGCGTATTTTGGACTGTCTAAAATTTTGCTGAAGTGTAATTTTAGCAACATTTTTGATGCAATCGCCTGTCGTGATCGGCTGTGTTTACTTCTGACCTTCCATTGCTTTACTTACACGGTGTCATGCTTCAGCAAATCCGACTAGATTTTGAATGCAATGGTCTCTAGCCTAGAATGTGAAGCTATCGGTGAGCAAATTCTGAATTGGCTAGAGTTCTCGAGCAACGTGTTCTACTGTTCTATCCTCATATCCATCATCGGTTATCAGTGGCCTGAATGAGGATAGACTTTTCGATCAAACATGACCAATGCAACGGAATATTCCCTTTTAAGGGGGTACTACACCCCTGGCCAATTTTGTGCCTATTTTTGCATTTTTCTCCAAAATTATAGCACATTGGTGACAGGTAAGATATGTATATTATAGGGGCAAGGACTACAACTACTGCAATGAAAATTCAGCAACTCAAGGCAAGTAGTTATTGATTTATTGATGAATATATTTAAAAAAAACACGACTTTCTCAGTTCTCCCAGCCATTTTGTTTACTCGTTGTTATCGACGTCACCAATTAGTCTCGACCTCACTTGTGCACGTGGCTGTATCATGAACACGACTTGGCGACAGAAACCGGCTGTAGGCGAGGTGGGTCATCTTGTGACTTGCATTGTTTCACCACCGATCACGCTAAATCCGGACGTAGGGGTCGACGGCTTGAAATTATCTTTAAAGTATCAGAAATTCCAAGTTTAATTTACTGGATACATTGAATAAGATAACTATGATTTGGAAATCAGATATGTGAGTACCAATTTCATATAAATTGACTGAATTGCAAAAAAAATTGTTGAAATGTTTGAGCTGCGCAAAACGTTAAATGTGTAAATCCCATTGACACACAAAATGACATAAGCCAGTCTCAGTGTAGACTGCGGAACTCAGTCCTCAATGATAGTCAGTCATTTATCTTTTCGTCGTTATATGACTATCATTTGAGGACTGAGTTGTTATAATATATCTTCCGAGGTGCAATTTCAGACAATAGCTGGGGATTAGTGGGGCAGAGGTTATCTATTGAATCCTTTCATGACCACTGAAGCATAGTCAAGTATGCCAAGGACACTCGGCACAAATTGAAAGACCATCACAAAAGAATGCATGCATGTCAGGTCATCGACACCAATTTGGTGTTTGTTATGACACAAATTTTGTGTCTGTTATGCACCTCGAAATATGTACCTTAAAGTCTGTATCTAGTCTCAGTGTACAAACGGCGTACACGAGACTGGCAAGCTGGTCTAGTTTTGCCCGTTATTTAAGTTTGTGTTGCGAACTAGAGCTTACCTGTAATTTGCTAAATGAATATAGGCCCTACGAAGTCTATTTTGTTCTACAAATCGAGAGCCAAAGCTCAACAGTTGTGCATATATTAATGACAATCAACAGCAAAACAAACTTTGCCACAAGGTCACGCAGCTGATCAAAAACAAAAACAATCCATTCCACTGCACTGCATCGATCAATTTGTCGCATTCAAATTCTTCTTTGTGGTACCTTGTTTCGCACGTAATTACTCGCGCAAGTTCCACATAAATTGCATCATGTAAATCTAAAACGTCCAGGTTCCAAACCAAAACAAAGGCAGAAATTATCAAAACAAGAGATGTGGGCGTAGCACATATAGAGTTGTGAAGCTCGGGTGTGTTTACATTTTCAGTCGAGTCATTTCAAAACACAGAGGTCCGCACACAAAAGTATTTATTATATTTTACCTTATTTATAAGCTTTGCCACATAAAAATCCAACTTCAAATGTCTGCAAAGGGTTGCTCAGTTATGGTCTGCAGTCTTAGTTGGAAATTCCCGATGACAGCGTCAGAAACCTGAATTTTGTTTTGGTTTTTCCAGGTAGTGACTGACACTTCGATCAGAAGATGGCGGAAGGGAATGATTGACATTTTGTACCGGATGTTGTCCTTTCGTGATGATGTCATCGCGTAGTTTTAGATCACGTGATCAAAAAGACCAGCGCTACGTACATTTTAGGATGTGGAGTTGTCATGCATATCTCCATTCTAATACGCTGTCAATTTGGTACATCATATTCAATCAAAATCCCGCCAGTCTGTAATTTCTTAGAAACTCCAGAATGCCGACACAAAAGAAAGGCATGCTATTGTTATTTCGACCCTTGTGCCTTGTCAAACTGAAGAAAGTGACATAAATTCTCTCCTGCTCTAATACCTTGCTAATGTTGTTGGTAGGCCTACTTTAACAAGGACTTTGCCAAAGTCGCCAGAAAAAACGTCAGGTTTATATTTTCGTATAGAATAGAAAAACAAAGCGGGAAACTTTTAGTGTCTTAAAGAAACAAAACATTTCTTAAGTTTTTATACTAATTATAGGGTAGGCTCCTACCTGCAGGGAATATGGGACCATTAAGGACGTTTAGCTTATTTGCATAAAAACTAAAGAAGATATGCCCACAAGAGATTGTTATGATGAACAACCTGTCCTTTAAGATTATTAATAAAACAGGCAATGTTACCTTGTTTTTATGTTTGTTTGGACGCTATGCCGTCAAAATGACGTCATCGTCAAGTGTCCCATATTACCTGCATGTGCAGGTAATATGGGACACTGTGTTATCTCTATGTGTGAAAATCAAAAGTTCAGAAAATCACTCTTTTGTTCTAAAAACATTTTTGTTACATGATTTTGAATGTTAGGCCTAAATGCAAATTTCTACAAGAAAATTCAATTTTCTAAATAGTTTTGCTTTTCGCATTGACAATGCACACAATTTCCTATGTGTCCCATATTACCTGCACCCATTCAGTTGAAAATCAGAGAAAATAATCATTTATAAAAGGAAAGTGCCACTTGTCAGTGGAATTTTACCTGCTGATAAGCTTAACCCATCACCTAAAGATCATAAAAAATGACAAATGCCCCCCAGGGGCGGCGGAACGATTTTGAAAGTGGGGGGGGGCCAGTCAGGGTGATGTAAAAATTCAAAATAATGGCCGCGAAGCGCTTCATCGCGTCAGCTTGCGCGACGCAGAGGTTGTCTGAGGGGATGTGCCCCCCCTCAGAAGTGAGAAACTTTTGCAAAATGAAGGCCCAATTTAAGCCATTTGGTGGACCATTCTGGCACTATTATTGTGTACAATTTTAGTTTGAAAAATCCGAAAATGGGTTAAATGAAGGCCCAAATTGAAGCCATTCGTGGATAAGTTTTCACTATAATTGTATAAATTATTGCTTTTAGTGTTGGGTGTCCTAATACAGGGGAGTTGGAAAATTTTGCAAAATGAAGGTCCAATTGAAGCCATTTTGTGCATAATTTTTTCACTTTCTTTAAGCATGTTAAGGTCTAGAATAGAGATTTGATTATTTATGTTCACCCAGACATGTTACACACAGCACATTATGGGTTAAAAGTGGGGGCCAGGTCCCCCAGTCAAAAAGTGGAGGGGCCACTGGCCCCCCTGGCCCCCCCGGTTCCGCCGCCCTTGATGCCCCCCTCAGTACCAGAGTTTTTGGATACACAATCATAAAATGTGACGTCATTGATTTTATATCAGGCCAAAAAAACGACATAATTTTTTGGGCAATTTCACTCTTTTTGGCATTGATTTCCAAGAGTTTGATACACAGACTCCAAAACTGCATTTCTAGAAGCACAATTGATGTCTCTAAACACTTAACAAATCAACTTAAAGTGTTTACCTTCTTAAAGCTACTTTTTGTTAAAATGAAAACAGGTGTCCCATATTACCTGCTGTCCCATATTACCTGCAGCTAGCCTACCCTAGTCTTATATTTTTAATATAAATTTTAAAACACAAAGCTTGGTGGAAAAAATAGCAGTGGTAGGCTACTAAAAGAAACTTTGAATAGGCCTCCCCTAGATATTTTTATAGGCCTTATTTTATTTATAAATGATTTTTTTAAAAAATAGTTCCATACCCCGGTAGTCATCTTGAGTTTCTTTTTTAACGTTACTTTTTTGTGCACAGTCTGCGCGCTGTTTTGTGATCAGTTGAGAATAATGTTAAGACTAAATGCCATTGGAAGTCTGGAGCAGGAAACCATTTAAAGTCTGGGAAGCTACTTTGATTTAGGATGCACCGCTGATGAGACTGGATTAAGCCTTTCTTTGCTCTTGACCAGGGACAAGTGATTTGCTCGGAACTTCCGCGCAATCTCTGCACAATTGGCTATTTTTTCCTATGGGTAGGGATACATGATTAGCCCTAGGGCCTTTTGACTGTGGTAATCCAAAACCATGCTAGGCTATATCATAAAACCTGGCTATAGGCCTATAGGCCTATCCAGTGCTAAACCGATGTGACTGCTAGGACCTATTCCCCAGAAAAAAAGTTTCTGGGTGGAGCGGTTAGTGGGTTTTAGCGGTTCTTGAATAGGGCCTATAGTGTGTTAAAAGGCCCTAGGCCTATAGGCCTAGTAGGGCTATAGGCCTACATGATTTGCACTGAAAAAAAGTTCCGCGCAATCTCCGCACAATGGGCTATTTTTTTCCGCGCAAATCACTTGTCCCTGCTCTTGATCCAGAGGCTGACAGTAGCCTACTAAAATTGTTCACTTGATCATATAGTTGGGAGTGGCCTTTAGGCCTATATAATTTTCACTTCTCTTTAGCCTGTCTTGAGCCTTATGCTTGAGCCTGGTACTGGTCCCATCAGGACCCAAGTGTGTCTCCACATGGAGCGAGTCCCATCAAATCAAACAAACAACCGAACCGAACTATAAAATCCCGCGGGTGGGTTCAGTTTGTATTTAAAGGTAGGACGTATGACCGTTCCAGGATTTGAAAATGACCCCTATTTCACGGGGAATCGAGGACATTTGCAGCAATTTTACCCCCTATTTTGCGTGAAATCAAGGAAAATTTGCCCCAAATACCTCCCTATTTTTATCATTTTGAGGACGCATTTTCATTTCACCCCCTTATCACGAGGAATCGAGGACATTTTTCCGAAATAAATACCCCTATTTTTACCATTTCAAGGACGCTTTTGAATTTCCCCCCTATTTCACGGGGAAATGAGGACAATAACAAAAACTGTAGCGGTAAAACGCGGACGAAAGTCCTAGAAATACACCCTATTTTTCATTTCAAGGACAATTTTGCTCCAAAACACCCCTAATTTGGACAATCGCGAACATTTTTGTCCTCGAAAATTCCGCGGACATTTCTTGAAAAGTACCCCTAATTGGAACCATCATGCGTACACATTGTCAGTGAAGACTGAACCCACCGGGTATAAAATGACAAATTACTCAGCCTGAACCACAGCCTGCCCTGGCCCTTATTAAAAATTATGTAAAAATTATGTTGTAGCGCCCGCGTTTTCGAACATACACGATTACAACTAATATTTGGTGGCGCTATAACAGTAAGAAATCTGCTTGAATCTGTACTGTTGTGGAGACGGAAATGATTACTGATTCGATTTGATTTAATTTGATTTGAAAATCCAGGCAAGCAAACATAAAAAAGCAGAGAAGGGCAAAAACATAATCAACGGGATCCCTGGAAGATTCCCTGATAGCCCTTAATCACTTTAAAGTGCAGGTCTCCGATCCGACAACCCCGTTGACGAACTTGAAAGAAGGCTCAACTAAAACAAAAACAAAACATAGGCCTACGCCCTAGTGTCGTCCAACACAACAATTAGGGCCTAACGGGTAGGCCTACATAGTCAGCTCAGCAGCTAATGAGTGTATTTATTCTACATACATGCAACAGCAAACATAACGTGAAGATAATCAAAACGAGAAAGAGTGCTGGAATCTCAAGGGCTAGTGGAGCCGGCGGCGCGGTGCCGGACCAGGAAAGCAGTATCTGGCTATAGTCAGTTCTTAGTACGTTATAATTGCCTTTTTTAGACTCAATCATAAAACAAACCTTAATTATTTTAATAAAGCTTAAAAGCTTTTCTTTTGACAGAAATTTCCATTTTTATACCACAGGAAAGCTCTGGCTACATTTATGTATAAAAATTCGTTTAGCAAAAATATCGTAGTGGTGTACCAGAACCATGAGAGCCAGGCAATTATGTATCATCATAGCCGGATGCATGATTATTATCAACTGACCAGCAGGGAAACTTTGAATGGATCTATATAAAAAAGGATTCAAGCAGTGTACACAACATGTTAAAAACTGTTTAATATGTCCAACAACATCCAAAGTTTAGGTTTGTCTTTTTAAATTGTGGATGTTGTTGTACATAATAAACAGTTTTTAACATTTTTATCATTGCAATTTAGGGCGAATCCAGGGGTTTTGAAAGTAGCGGTTATAAACATTTTGGAAATCAGCCTTTTTCTTGCATACCTTGCTGGTACAACAAAGATTTTCTTTCCTTTTCAATTTCAAACACGAGTGGAATAGTGAAATAAAATCCTTAAAATATTGCAGTTGGAGTTTACAAATCTGGATTTTCATTCCTTGTATTTATAAAAAACATAACAAGGTACAAACATATCATAAAAACTCAATTTTGAGAAAGAAACAATGGGCTATTCCAGGAAATAGGTGCACACCCCCTATAGAGGAGTAAATTTTCAATCAGAGAAATGTCCGGATTTCCAAGTCTGCTTTCTGAAAACGACTGGATTTCCAGTGGCCAATGTTACTGGAAAAAGCTTGGAAATCCAATCAAATGAAGGAAAAATCACGGAAATGTTGAAAATGAGCTCTCAAATTAAGGATTTCTGATTTTCAACTATTTTTCTGTCGGATTTTTTTGCCTTTGGGCACTTTAAAAGTCTGGATTTCCAACAATCACGACTGGACAAAAAGTCCGGATATCCGAACTCCTCTATAGGGGGTGTGCATCTATTTTCTGGAATAGCCCAATGGCTAGAGTACACAGCCGCGTTAAAGAAACAAGAAAACATTTCTTAAGTTTTTATACTAATTATAGTCTTATATTTTTAATATAAATTTTAAAACACAAAGCTTGGTGGAAAAAATAGCAGTGGTAGGCCTACTAAAAGAAACTTTGAATAGGCCCCTAGATATTTTTATAGGCCTTATTTTATTTATAAATGATTTTTAAAAAAAAAAAATAGTTCCATACCCCGGTAGTTCATCTTGAGTTTCTTTTTTTTGCGTTACTTTTTTGTGCACAGTCTGCGCGCTGTTTTGTGATCAGTTGAGAATAATGTTAAGACTAAATGCCATTGGAAGTCTGGAGCAGGAAACCATTTAAAGTCTGGGAAGCTACTTTGATTTAGGATGCACCGCTGATGAGACTGGATTAAGCCTTTCTTTGCTCTTGACCAGGGACAAGTGATTTGCTCGGAACTTCCGCGCAATCTCTGCACAATTGGCTATTTTTTCCTATGGGTAGGCCTACACCGTTAGAACACTGTTTAAAATTTTGCTGTTTAAAAGAATGTTGTTCAGAAAAGTAAACAGAGTTGTTCAAAATCAAAAATTGGAGCTTGATTGTTTTAAACAACAACAAATGAAAAGGCAAAATAATCAATTTAAACAGAGTTGTTTAAAAATGCTAATTTACCGCCAAATCGGCATTTTAAACATCGAGTTGTTTAATATTATTTGCATAATCCAAGATGGCCGTTTTGACAAGCATGCATGTGTGGAGAGAAGCGAAGGAATTTTATTGAACTTTATACAGCAAGTGTACAAGTTTTAGGACTGTATCGCTCTCTATTTATGTAAATGTTTGCTGTGCACAAACTGGAAGCAATTTTGTGATCCACATGTGGTTAAAAAAATTGATACTATGCCTGTAAGCTTACTGTGTTGTAAGATACAGTATGCTTGTACAGTAAGCTTATAGTTAACATCAACAATATTATGCTCAGTTTTTTTACCACACAGATCACAAAATCACATTCAGTTTTAGCAGCAGCATGTATACATAGAATAGCGAACGATTTCAATGTAAAACGTGTACACATACAAGTAAAATGTTTGATAAAACGTAAACAACATTCAGTGAATAAAACATAGTTTGAAACTAGATTCTTTAAACAACCGTTTACAATTTAAACACTGTTGTTTAATCTAGGCTTACACAACTAAGTTGTTTAATTATACCACTAAACAACAGTTGTTTAAATCTTGGTCAACATTTTAAACAACGAACTGTTTAATAATTAAACAATTTTGAATTGTTTAATTTTTAAACAACTATTGAGCGATTCACCTGGTAACTTGTGGTTGTTTAAAATTTTAAACAACTTGTTTAATTTTATTTTAACAGTGTAGGGATACATGATTAGCCCTAGGGCCTTTTGACTGTGGTAATCCAAAACCATGCTAGGCTATATCATAAAACCTGGCTATAGGCCTATAGGCCTATCCAGTGCTAAACCGATGTGACTGCTAGGACCTATTCCCCAGAAAAAAAGTTTCTGGGTGGAGCGGTTAGTGGGTTTTAGCGGTTCTTGAATAGGGCCTATAGTGTGTTAAAAGGCCCTAGGCCTATAGGCCTAGTAGGGCTATAGGCCTACATGATTTGCACTGAAAAAAAGTTCCGCGCAATCTCCGCACAATGGGCTATTTTTTTCCGCGCAAATCACTTGTCCCTGCTCTTGATCCAGAGGCTGACAGTAGCCTACTAAAATTGTTCACTTGATCATATAGTTGGGAGTGGCCTTTATATAATTTTCACTTCTCTTTAGCCTGTCTTGAGCCTTATGCTTGAGCCTGGTACTGGTCCCATCAGGACCCAAGTGTGTCTCCACATGGAGCGAGTCCCATCAAATCAAACAAACAACCGAACCGAACTATAAAATCCCGGGTATAAAATGACAAATTACTCAGCCTGAACCACAGCCTGCCCTGGCCCTTATTAAAAATTATGTAAAAATTATGTTGTAGCGCCCGCGTTTTCGAACATACACGATTACAAATAATATTTGGTGGCGCTATAACAGTAAGAAATCTGCTTGAATCTGTACTGTTGTGGAGACGGAAATGATTACTGATTCGATTTGATTTAATTTGATTTGAAAATCCAGGCAAGCAAACATAAAAAAGCAGAGAAGGGCAAAAACATAATCAACGGGATCCCTGGAAGATTCCCTGATAGCCCTTAATCACTTTAAAGTGCAGGTCTCCGATCCGACAACCCCGTTGACGAACTTGAAAGAAGGCTCAACTAAAACAAAACATAGGCCTACGCCCTTGTCGTCCAACACAACAATTAGGGCCTAACGGGTAGGCCTACATAGTCAGCTCAGCAGCTAATGAGTGTATTTATTCTACATACATGCAACAGCAAACATAACGTGAAGATAATCAAAACGAGAAAGAGTGCGGGAATCTCAAGGGCTACTCTGGAGCCGGCGGCGCGGTGCTGTATGAAGGCCTAATGCCCAGGAAAGCAGTATCTGGTGAACTTCTGGACCACTTCCAACTTATTTTTGTGACCCTCTCTGTTAGGAGCTCAAACTGGAGTACAATACTCCAGGATAGGTAGTTCTCACTATAGAGCAAAGAAAAGCTTCTTCCCATCCGGATCATGGTTAGACTATGCCATAGTCGATTTTTGATAAATAAAACATGTTATTAATCATGATGAAAGCATTCAGTTGAACTCGAAATTAAACTGATATTTATTACATCAAAATACTAGTATAAATTTTTATGAAAAAGTTTATATAATTATATTAGTGACAGTAAAAGTAAAGTATACGTAGGCTTATATTATTGAATGCAACATCATATTCATAATGTCATTATATATGCACTTCAATACTGAACAATTCTGATTTTAGAATCTACATGTTTATTAATCGCATAAGTCCCAGTTAGGAAGCTAACAAACAGAGGGAGTATGGTGACTGAAAAGATGATCAGTTGTGAAAATCTATCAATTGTGCACAAATTTTAGCTTAAATTCAATATCCAGAGTAGGCCTATGCACAATGGGCAAGTGGACTACGGGGTAGTCTAGATCATGGTCCAACCGGACCGTTCTTTGGACAAAACAAAGCAAACGTTCGGCCTAAGACATTGTCAACATGGGGACCCACGCGGTTGTTTGAACTTGGGCAAGACACCGAGACGATTTTGTAGAAACTTTTCCCCTCCAGAAATTCACTTTGCCCCATGCCCCTCCTCCCTCCCCCTCCCTCCCCCAAAAAAAATCCTGAGTGCCGCCATTGAGGAGTGAGATGAAGACAGTTAAAAATGGAAAGAGGATAATCATTGGCGTATAGCCTCATAGGGACACGGGGAACGCCCCCCCCCCCAATCGATCTGAAAGTTGTTTTAATCCCAACGGCTTGTGCCCCCCGCATCAGACCCCCTCATGATCCCCCACCCCTCAATATGATGGCCCATCATGCTACGCCACGCGCCACTCGTGATAATGAAAGGAAAGCTGCTGGAAGGGACTGGTGGGGTGGGTGTGTCCAAAACAGGGATGGAGCTGGATGGATGGAGCAGAACTCTAGAGCTAAACGAGTCAATTTAAGTACCAAAATGGGCGCACCTACAAAAATGGGACACCAATGTTTTTGCTCCCTCCTGAACAACATTATCCAAAAAGGGCAAAAAAGGGCACAGGGGAAAAATGTTAATTTGCATATTTCCAAAATGGCCGCTAATGCAGGCTTCAAATTTTAAAATTTGGGGGATATGGATAAAACCCATCTACATGTAATTGTATTATTCCTCTCATTATTATGAGTCCGAAAAGTATAGTTTGACCTATATATCTCCGATGTACTTAAGGTCAAATGTCAAATTTTGGTCTCCATCATTATGTACAGGGGCAAAGCATTAAAAATGCCCCGATTTCACTCAAAGTGGTCTCAAATTGTTTCGCTTGGAAACAAAATTTAACCAAAGAATAGTTTGCCATAGTGTTTCGTTACCATGGTAACAGGGCAACACATTCAAATCCCATTGAATCATGTTAACCTTGACAAATTTTGTGATGTTACCTAAAATAACAAAATACCCGAGATAGCAAACTATTCTTTGTTTAAAATGATGTTCCAAGAGGAATAATTTGAGACCACTTTGATCAAAATCGGAGCATTTTTTATCGTTTACTCCTGTGCACAATGGTGGAGACCAACATTTAACATTTAACCTTTATGCCCATAACTCAAGAACTGTACATCGGAGATATGTCAAACTATACTTTTTCTGAATCCCTATAATGAGAGGAATACAATATGGTTATCCATATTCGCCCAATTTTGAAATTTGAGCGCTGCATTAGCGGCCATTTTGAACAGATGCAAATTAGCATTTTCCCCTGCTTCCTTTTTTTGCCCTTTTTGGATATGCTGATCAGGAGATTGTTTTAAAGAGTCAATAGCAAGCAAAAACATTGGTGTTAGTGTTCCAGGCTAGCTCATACGTAAATTGACTCGTCTAAAGCACTCCATGGTCCAAAATGACTCCGGACCTGAAATGACTGTAAATCTGTAATCATTCTTCACATAGCGCCCTCTTAAAATACATGCATTTCGCTGGAAGCTGTCAGGCGTTTGAATACGTTTCGGAAATGAAGCGCAGGAAAAACTAACGAATAACAAAGAAGATATAAAATATTAATGTAGATGAAGATGAAGATGAAGATGAAGATGAAGATGAAGATGAAGAAGAAGAAGAAGATGAAGATGAAGATGAAGATGAAGAAGAAGAAGAAGACGACGATGAAGATGAAAATGAAGATGAAGATGAAGATGAAGATGAAGATGAAGATGAAGATGAAGATGAAGACGTAGACGAAGACGAAGACGAAGACGAAGACGTATGACGATGTAGATGGATATGTCGATGTCGATGTAGATGTATAGATGTAGATGAAGATGAAATAAAGGTGAAGAGGAAGACGAGGATGAAATAAAGAATTTTAGATGAAGATGAAGACGAAGACGTAGACGGAGACGAAGACGAAGATGTAGATGTAGATGAAGATGTAGATGTAGATGTAGATGTAGCCTATACATGATGAAGATGAAGATGAAGATGAAGATGAAGATGAAGATGAAGATGAAGACGTAGACGAAGACGAAGACGAAGACGTATGACGATGTAGATGGATATGTCGATGTAGATGTAGATGTATAGATGTAGATGAAGATGAAATAAAGGTGAAGAGGAAGACGAGGATGAAATAAAGAATTTTAGATGAAGATGAAGACGAAGACGTAGACGGAGACGAAGACGAAGATGTAGATGTAGATGTATAGATGTAGATGAAGATGTAGATGTAGATGTAGATGTAGCCTATAGATGAAGATTAAAAAATAAAGGTGAAGACGAAGACGAGGATGAAGATGAAATAAAGAGTTTTAGATCATGATGACGATGAAGATGAAATAAAGGTGATGATGAAGATGAAGGTGATGACGATGAGCAAAAAGTCAAACAACTCAATTTTAAGGTAAAAAGGTACAAAATAATCAAGAGCGAATTTGAGCGTTCGCAATAATCATGGCAAAGATAGTGCAAAATAGTCAAACAAATCAATTTTAAGGTAAAAAACGTACAAAATGATCAAGAGCGAATTTGAGAGTTCGCGATATGGGGAGCATCAACTGCTGCCGAGCAACAGAAAGCGACAGTCCGGGCAACCCTCCCACTGTGTCGGGAGGATCATGCGAACAGTGGGTATGTTGACGGTATTTTGCCAGGCGGACGTTATAATGTTTGCAAACAAAGTTCAGGTGCAGGTTCGCTTTTTGACAAGTTTTAATGCAGTTTACAATTTGGTACCTTAACCCTCTTTAAGGAGCCCTATTAGCACTGAATAGACCTATCTAAATAGGCTATAGTCAGTTCTTAGTACGTTATAATTGCCTTTTTAGACTCAATCATAAAACAAACCTTAATTATTTTAATAAAGCTTAAAAGCTTTTCTTTTGACAGAAATTTCCATTTTTATACCACAGGAAAGCTCTGGCTACATTTATGTATAAAAATTCGTTTAGCAAAAATATCGTAGTGGTGTACCAGAACCATGAGAGCCAGGCAATTATGTATCATCATAGCCGGATGCATGATGATGTAGGCCTATCTTCTGTGTTTGCGGGTTATGCCAGGCGGTGAGTGGCATGATAGAGCCGGCAACTTGTGAAACCGCTCGGTCGTATGGCATTTTCCATCTACTCGGTTAGTTTTGTGGGGTTCATTATCGAACCCCAACGGTTTTAGCTTGTATTTATATTATTTATTGACATAGGCCTATTTGTTTGTGATATTTCAAGCGTTTTAAAATTTCAAAATAATCCCATTCAATTACACGGTTGACGATGAAAATTTACTGACCACCACCTGGGTTATGCAGTGTAGGCCTATACCAGGTGGTGTATGACGTGCAGTCCCTAAATTCAGTAAATTTTCATCGTCAACCGTGTAATTGAATGGGATTATTTTGAAATTTTAAAACGCTTGAAATATCACAAACAAATAGGCCTATGTTGATAAATAATATAAATACAAGCTAAAACCGTTGGGGTTCGATAATGAACCCCACAAAACTAACCGAGTATATGGAAAATGCCATACGGCCGGGCGGTTTCACGAATTGCCGGCTCGATCATGTCATCCGCCGCCTGGTGTATACCATGCATAACTCGCAAACACACGATCGAAATCAACTGAAATTTTGTGAATAAGCTTTTTTCGTGGATATCTACTGAACATGTCATAAAAAGTTGATGCTATAGGATCACAAAATACTCCTGCATGAAAAGACAATTATTCGAATATTATTTTTGATCTTTTCGTCAGAGCAGCACCACACCTGTGTCTTGAAAGTAACATGCCCAAACAACGCCATCACTATGGGACCACAATGGCCTCATCCCAATGCCATAGTTCAATAACCTCAATTAAACAATCATAGAGCAAAATTTGACCTTAAGTTGCGGAGTATGAGGTTGTGTACCCAAATTTTCAAAAGTCATTCAATGAATGTGCAACTGTATAAATTTGGAATTAAAGAAATGTGCCCTGATAGATGCGCATGTTGCGGATCCTAGTGCATGCATGCTTTCAACTAAAAAACTATAGAAAGAAAAGACAGATCTCTCTTTTTTCTGACTTTGTTACAGTTGCAAATAACATAATACTATTATTTTCCCGTCTATAAAAATGCTTTTTATTTCCAAAAGGCAGAGGCAGTTCCGACGATTGAAAGTTTCCATTCATCAGCAAAAGAAAACGTTTATTGACAAAGTATTCTTCGTGTTCTTTTCAGCAATTTTCAGATTCCAAAAGGTCTAGCGTACTTTTTTGCGCACCAGCAGCGTCAAGTCGGCATTGATTTCTCCTGGCAACTAAGAATGCGTGGTAGTTGTCAAGACTCCCTGCAGGAGATGTTGCAACCAGCACGGGTACCTATCCTTCTTGCGGCATGGGGGAACATAGGAACTTTTACTACAGACATTCCTGACAAACATCCGAAAATATCATCTTCCAGTAAAACATCTCCTTTTTAACAATGTTGCTTGAACAGTTGTTGTGTGGTGCTATTTTTATATTCCATTTCTAATGGTTTGATTTTTTTATATCAAAATATATTGGTCCAAATTCATATGCAACACATATTTATTTTATACCGTAAAGATTCGCAAAATGGCGCGCATGGGCTATTTTGAATTGGCGTACAAAATTTCACGTATAAAATTAATAGAGAGCTCCCCTTCTCTTAAAATCTCAACAAATGCCTCGATTTTACGGGAGGGCACTAACACTTTTAGTTTATGCCTACAATTTCGGCTATGCCAACGGAGCCCTTGTGCACGCGCCAATCTTTATGTCATTTTTATCATGGGGCAAAAAAGCAAACTAAAGCATTATTATCAACTGACCAGCAGGGAAACTTTGAATGGATCTATATATTTTTTTTAATGTTTAAAACTGTTTAATATGTACACCAACATCCAAAATGTTGTTGTACATAATAAACAGTTTTTAACATTTTTATCATTGCAATTTAGGGGTGAATCCAGGGTTTTTGAAAGTAGCGGTTATAAACATTTTGAAAATCAGCCTTTTTCTTGGCTATCTGAACCATATCATAAAAAGAGGATGCTAGAATGACAAAATGCCACTTTAAAGACATCTGCACCTGAAACTTTTTAAAAAATCGACAGCTTCTTGGCATTGCGTTATAAGTTTCCTGCCCATCAAGCACGACGCGAGTCACTGCGCGGTATCTGCGCCGAATGATCAGTTAAATGGCTGTCTCGAGTTAGTCGACACGACGTATGGTCCTAAAAATGGATCCCAAATAAAAGCACCGCATATAAGATCTAAAAAAACGGAAACTAGAAAATCAAATGAAAAAAACAAGATCTTGTTTATAAACCAGCTGGACTCACAATGCCTGACATGCTGCGATGTATCCTTAAGGCCAAGATCAAATTCTTAAGTTAAAAAAGGAATAAAGTAACCATATCACTTTAACGCTGTTTTAGTTTATGAAAGAACCTGTGTCATGACAAGTTCAACATATAATAGAGCACTTAACCCTATGGGTGTCGATTGCAGACGACAAATCCGATTTTTTTTTTTAAATTCAAAAATTTCAAAATTGTACATTTTCATGCCCATATTTGGAATCAGCATGAATAATGCATTAAAATGAGTACAAACAAGCCCAGTATTGGTTCAGTGGTTCTTGGCGTAGCTCTTGATATTTTGAAAAAATATCTCAAAACTTGGACTCTTCATGTTGAAGCCTTTGGTCAGCACATATAGCATTAAATGCACGAGAGAAATTGAATTTGCCATGTAATATGCATGAAAACATTGTAAAATGTAGGCCTAGGTCATCTCATTGAACGTACAAAATTAACAAGACACAAATTCGGATTCACACTAATATTTTTAAGTTTTAGTTGAATCTGGCTTTTCTTAAGTACCTTTATGTTAACTCATATCACATGCAGGACCGGATTTACCATTGGGCCAGATGGGCCCGGGTCCAGGGCACCCACATTTTGGGGGCCCCCAAATTGCCCTGTGCATATTCCTTTTTAGCCCAAAACATCTTGTTTTGGGCCAAAATAGGGTAAAATTGTATAATTTTGCTCGCTTCGCGCGCACTGGGCCTTTGCATAGCAAAATGCACCTTCATTTATGGGCTATATTAGTCTGAATTTAATATTTTTCACGCCCTTCGCGCACAATCCGAGTAAAACCTATGCTCGTCTTCCCGCGGTCGCCACTAATCGACCTTATAGGCTACCTAAACCAAAACTGGGCACTAGAGTGTACTTGCCTTCCTCACGGTGAGTTTTGGGGCCTCCAAATTTTGGTCTGGCCCAGGGCCCCAAAAAAGGTAAATCCGGCCCTGATCACATGCATAAAACACCAAGTCAGAAATAAGTTTTTGTTTTGCTTTAGTTATTATTTGTCATTTGAAATTATAATAAAGAAATCCTTTAAATCTTGCACGATCATATTGATAATAATTATGATTTTTTTCTACTCTCCATTTGACTGAGATATTTCTTAATTCGTCACAACTCAATTAATAAGGTGGTACTACATCCCCTGATAAATTTTGTGACTAATTTTGCATTTTTCTCAAAAAATAATAACACACTGGTAACAAAAGTTATGTATATTATAGGGGCAACGAATCAATTACTTCACTGAAATTTCAGTGATTCAAGACAAGTGGTTCATTATATAGGCCCTATGTTAAGAAATGAGGCACATTCTAGCGGTACCTCTTTTCTTATCATAAATAACACACCGCTTGTCTTGAGTCACTGAAATTCCAGTGTAGTAACTGGATTCCTTGCACATATAATATATCTTTTGTTATACTAGTGTGTTATTATTTTTTGAGAAAATGCAAAAATAGTCACAAATTTATCAAGGGGTACCTAATAAAAGCACGCAAAAATCAACGCTGCCTTGTTGTATCTGAAACTATAGCTGCATTTGAAATACGACAATTAAATATAATAACAAAATAAAAAATCACATCAAATTTCAATAATATACCGATTAAAGATAACTCGCTTATACAGTCAGACAGTTTTTGATAATAATTTCACCGCATGACACCTGTCATCATTGAATAATGATAATTGATTTCAATTGTAATTCTAATTGTCATATTTTATTGCAGAAATTATGGCTAAAATGTGAAGAGCTTATATCGATATGCATGACTGACGTTTAGAAACAGCTTTTACAATTCTCATTATTGTTTTAAGTTCGATGTCACCATGGTCACATGTTAAAATTTTTTTTTTTAATTTATTTATTTATAACATTCGGCCGAAGCCAGGCTAATCCCAATAGTGCACAGAGGCTACTAAATTTAAGGGACACCATCCGGATATGATGGGACAGGGATATGGGAAGAGGTCCGATTTTAGATGCAGGAGGAAAACCGGAGCACCCGGAGAAAAACCTGCGAGGACGAGCATGGATCGGCATATTATATTACGCTGTGTACCCATTTTGTAAAATTGAGAAGAATCATATATATTTCAAGCTGAAAGTACGAATTTTGTTTCCATACAATTGTGCTATAGTATGCAAATGCAATAGTATAACCATGATAACCGTAAACGGTTAAAAATGTCTTTTGGACGTCACGATGGGTATATGTCAAAATGTACGCTCCAAAAACTGTGCGTACTATTAATTTTAATGAATAGAATAATACCTAAAGACCCGTAAAACTCTTAACCCCCTGAATCCTGAATTGAATCTTGGAAGCTCTTGGAAGCCCTATACCAAAATAACATGTCATACGTCATGGTTTACATGGTTTATGTGCTATTGCCCTATTTGCATGTGAAAGTTACTCGTGATTGAATTCTGCGTTCTATGGCTTCAATATGACGTTTTGAGATATTTTCTCAAAATATCAAGAGCTTTCTCATGAACCACTGAACCGATACTAAGCTTGTTATACTCATTTTAATGCAATTTTCATTCTATGCTGATTCCAAATATGGTCATGTAGGCCTAAATGTACAATCTTAAATGTTTTGCATTTTTCAAGCAAATTTGAAACTTGTCGTCTGCAGTCGAGAGGGTTATAGGAATGCCTTCAACAATTTTCACGGCACACGTCATCGCCATTCAAATGATCGTGAAATCTGCAATAAAAATTTCTTCTTGCTTTTTGAAACTAAAATCAAAACAATTGTAAATTTAAATTTAAATACAGAAAAAGATTACCATGAAACTAAAATCAAAACAATTCAATTTAAATACAGGAAAAGATTACCATGATTACTGTCCAGTGCAGTGTTAAATTCAAGTTTGTTACACTCTTGTTCCGGCAGTTAACAGTCGCCAAGTATAAGAAGAAAAGTTTAAGATTAATGTTCAAAGGCGTGATTTTGCGCTTAATCTGCAAAGTTTAACGTATGTTAAAAGACTGTTAAACTCGAGCGTATAAAGGTGGTTATTTTTGTTACGTTAAAAGGCGTTAAACTGTGTAATGTTTAGTGGAATTGTACTTTACCTGTTTAACGATACATCTCGCGCCACGGAATTTTAACCAATTATTGTTTAAAATGACAAAAGCAAATGGCGGCCACGAGTGAATGCTGGTCGTGCTGCTTATGGTCTTCTGAAACTTCGTTCAAATAGGTAGGTTTGAGTCAATCAGGTTGCACCAAACTCGAGATTCGTTTGATAAGTTATGCATAGACATCGTTGAGACATATAAAAGATGGATATTGATGCGTTCATTTGCTAGATTTAACAACGTCATTGGGATTGACATTCTAGCGATACTGTACTGTACTGTTCTACGTGCACGGTACATGTATATCACCAATGTGTGTACCGCGATGTTCAGTTTTGGGCATGACGCACAATAGCTTACAATGTAGACGAGATGCATTGAAGTATCGGTATGCTGGATACCGTATCGAGTGTGTGAATTTATTAGCGTTGATGTATTGTATTTTAGCATTGTATCGTAATGCATGCGAGAGAGAAAGGCTTACTAGATTTTAATTTTTACTCGGATACATTGCCCGGATACATAGCGGGTTGAACTGATAAAAACAAAAACTTTATGCATGAAATTGTATTTTTGAACGAATCTCACAGTTGACCAAGATCTGATGACTTCAAATCTATCATGAATTATGTTTCAGTATAAAATTTTAAAAAAAAAGAAAGAAAGTCCCAATCATAATTAAATCCAATACAACCATTGATTAAGCAGTTGTATTTCTTAAACAATCCTTAGATAAAATAGAACATATAAATCATTATCTGTTTAGAGTTATTAAGCAAATATTGATTAAAAGACCTTAAACAACCTAGTTGGTTAAGCACTTAAACTTGAAGCTGGTTAAAGTGCTATATGCATTTATTGGTTAAAGGTTTTAACCAACTATTGATTTGAGCCTTAAACAACAAGAAAATTAAGGGCCCTTAACCAATATTTCGACGAGAGGACCACGTAACTAACACGAGTTTAAGATTGATTAAGATTGTTTAAGACTTTTTTAATTGGCGAAATAAGAGTGTAATAAAATTGCTTATTGCCTTATAGTAATAGAAAACCCGTAAGAAATTACCTTAATCGAATCAACGTCAACCTTTTGATGACATACCATTTACTAGTCTCTTATTGACACGTGTATATAATAGAATTATAATTAATTGAAGTTCTCAAGTTCATCTTAGATAAGAGATTTAGTAACTGCCCGTAGAAATTTCTAAACAAATCAGATAAATTTCTTTTTTAAAATTTGACAGGAAAGAATTGAAGTTTGAGATGATGGAGACAAAATTCGATCGATGTTTCATTATTTTCCACGAGCCACCAGCCAAAGAGTCATGACCCGGAAGATTAGTTTTCCTGTTAATAACCCTTCACTGCGCGAAAGCTCGCACGGGAGCACTGTGAAGCAGACGACATATCAAAAATTTGATAAATGTCAGAAATGTTCTCACATTTGGTAATTTCATGAAAAAATTATATTCAGATGATTGCAAACATAACTATAACATTAAAATGTTGGTTATGTTTGACAAGTTTCCATTCTGACTTCAAGAATAATGAAACGTATGGTATTGTATTAGCTTGCATGTATAGCCTCGCGGAATTGAATGCATTGATGAGTCGAATTATATACCCTGTAACGGATAAGGCGTCGGGGACTATACAGAAATCCTGCAGAATTCTATCTCATGTCTCTACAAAATCCAATCATCGTAGGCACAAAAGAAATGGATGAAAACGATCTTGGAGGAGGCACCATACAGGCATCATCCTGGATAAATCCACTCCTCATTTCTTACACGGCACGTGTGAAGCTCGCGTATCATTAATCCCATAGCCTGCATCTCGCTCGTTCGCCCGGATCAGCGCGCGGCGGCATCGTCAATCGCGGTGGGCCGGGTCGATAGTGTTGTACAAGCTTGACATAAATCGGGTTTTTTCGGTTAAAAAGTAACTTGATACATGCTAAACATACATACATTGTAATTTAATCTATCTGGGATAATTAGTTACTCGGGCTATGTGATACTACAATTCATTTTTTCACATTTTGAAGGCATTTTTGTGTCAAAATAAAAAAGAGTTACAAAAAAGTCATTGAATCGATCGCTGCCGAGTTTGGGAGCAGGTGAAATTGGAGTTAAGAATTGGAATAGCTTATGTTTAATCAGACAAGAACATGGCGGGTATCAGCAACTTATGAAGACAAAGTTTACTTATTTTCACCGACTGGAAGTTTAGATGAAACAACACTAGCGGTATCGTTTACGCGTTACAATATAAATCTGTGTCGTCGTGTCTCTAGTCTAAAAGTTTTAATCGAACAAGTTAAGTTCTCGTAGGTAGCTTCGCTTGATGGCTAAAACAATGGTAGAACAGCTTTGAAATTCAAATGCTAATTTGGCCAATTATGTTATCCTAAATATTTCTGTTTTTTGTTGGTGAACTACTTGCTATCGATATCAGCAGCAGATATAAGCATTGAAGAATTGCTTGCAATCATCGGTAGATAGGGCATTTATGAACTACTTGCTATCAGCAGTAGATAGGGCATTGATGAACTGCTTGCTATCAGCAGTAGATAGGTATTGATCAACTACTTGCTATCAGCATTAGATATGGCATTGATGAACTACTTGCTATCAGCAGTAGATAGAGCATTGATGAACTGCTTGCTATCAGCAGTAGATAGGTATTGATGAACTACTTGCTATCAGCAGTAGATAGGGCATTGATGAACTGCTTGCTATCAGCAGTAGATAGGTATTGATGAACTACTTGCTATCAGCAGTAGATAGAGCATTAATGAACTACTTGCTATCAGCAGTAGATAGGCATTGATGAACTACTTGCTATCAGCAGTAGATATGGCATTGATGAACTACTTGATATCAGCAGTAGGTAGGACATTGATGAACTAGTTGCTATCAGCAGTAGATAGGTACTGATGAACTAGTTGCTATCAGCAGTAGATAGAGCATTAATGAACTACTTGCTATCAGCAGTAGATAGGGCATTAATGAACTACTTGCTATCAGCAGTAGATAGGTATTGATGAACTACTTACTATCGGCAGTAGATAGAGCATTAATGAACTACTTGCTATCAGCAGTAGATAGGCCACTGATGAACTACTTGCTATCAGCAGTAGATAGGCATTGATGAACTACTTGCTATCAGCAGTAGATATAGGGTATTGATGAACTACCTGCTATCAGCAGTAGATAGGGCATTAATGATAGGGTATTGATGAACTACTTGCTATATCGGCAGTATATAAGGTATTGATGAACTACTTGCTATCAGCAATAGATAGGGTATTGATAAACCATTTGCTATCAGCAGTAGATAGGGCATTGATAAACTACTTGCTATCAGCAGTAGATAGGGTATCGATGAACAACTTGCTATCAACAGTAGATAGGGTATTGATGAACTACTTGCTATCAGCAGTAGATATGTCATTGATGAACTACTTCCTATCAGCAGTAGATAGGTATTGATGAACTACTTGCTATCAGCAGTAGATAGGCATTGATGAACTACTTGCTATCAGCAGTAGATAGGCATTGATGAACTACTTGCTATCAGCAGTAGATATGGCATTGATGAACTACTTGCTATCCGCAGTAGATAGGACATTGATGAACTAGTTGCTATCAGCAGTAGATAGGTATTGATGAACTACTTGTTATCAGCAATAGATATGGCATTGATGAACTACTTCCTATCAGCAGTATAGATAAGGTATTGATGAACTACTTGCTATCAGCAGTAGATAGGATATTGATGAACCTCTTCCTATCAGCGTTAGATAGGCCATTGATGAACTTCTTACTATCGGCGTTAGATAGGGCATTGATGAACTACTTGCTATCAGCAATAGATAGGGTATTGATCAACTACTTGCTATCAGCAGTAGATAGGGTATTGATGAAGTACTTGCTATCGGCATTAAATAGGGCATTGATTAACTACTTGATATCAGCAGTAGATAGAACATTGAAGAGCAACTTGCTATCAGCAGTAGATAGGGCATTGATGAACTCCTTGCTATCAGTAGATAGAGTATCGATGAACTACTTGTTATCAGCAGTAGATAGGGCATTGATGAACTACTTGCTATATCAGCAGTGGATAGGGTATTGATGAACTACTTGCTATCAGCAGTAGATAGGACATTGATGAACCTCTTCCTATCAGTAGTAGATAGGGTATCGATGAACTACTTGTTATCAGCAGTATATAGGGCATTGATGAACTACTTGCTATCAGCAGTAGATAGGGCATTGATGATCTACTTGCTATTGGCAGTAGATAAGGTATTGATGAACTACTTGCTATCAGCAGTAGATAGGCCATTGATGAACTTCTTGCTATCGGCATTAGATAGGGCATTAATGAACTACTTGCTATCAGCAATAGATAGGGTATTGATCAACTACTTGCTATCAGCAGTAGATAGGGTATCGATGAACTACTTGCAATCAGCAGTAGATAGGGTATTGATGAACTACTTGCTATCAGCAGTAGATAGGGTATTGACGAACTGCTTGCTATCAGCAGTGTAGATAAGGCATTGATGAACTACTTGCTATCAGCAATAGATAGGGTATTGATGAACTACTTGCTATCAGCAGTAGATAGGGTATTGATGAACTACTTGCTATCGGCACTAGATATGGCATTGATGAACTACTTGCTATCAGCAGTAGATAGCACATTGAAGAGCAGCTTGCTATCAGCAGTAGATAGGGCATTGATGAACTCCTTGCTATCAGCAGTATAGATAGGGTATCGATGAACTACTTGCTATCAGCAGTAGATATGTCATTGATGAACTACTTGCTATCAGCAGTAGATATGGCATTGATGAACTACTTGCTATCAGCAGTAGATAGGACATTGATGAACTAGTTGCTATCAGCAGTAGATAGGTATTGATGAACTACTTGCTATCAGCAGTAGATAGGCATTGATGAACTACTTGCTATCAGCTGAGCAGTAGATATGGCATTGATGAACTACTTGCTATCAGCAGTGTAGATAAGGCATTGATGAACTACTTGCTATCAGCAATAGATAGGGTATTGATGAACTACTTGCTATCAGCAGTAGATAGGGTATTGATGAACTACTTGGTATCGGCACTAGATATGGCATTGATGAACTACTTGCTATCAGCAGTAGATAGCACATTGAAGAGCAACTTGCTATCAGCAGTAGATAGGGCATTGATGAACTCCTTGCTATCAGCAGTATAGATAGGTATTGATGAACTACTTGCTATCAGCAGTAGATAGGCATTGATGAACTACTTGCTATCAGCAGTAGATAGGACATTGATGAACTAGTTGCTATCAGCAGTAGATAGGTATTGATGAACTACTTGTTATCAGCAATAGATATGGCATTGATGAACTACTTCCTATCAGCAGTATAGATAAGGTATTGATGAACTACTTGCTATCAGCAGTAGATAGGATATTGATGAACCTCTTCCTATCAGCAGTAGATAGGCCATTGATGAACTTCTTACTATCGGCATTAGATAGGGCATTGATGAACTACTTGCTATCAGCAATAGATCGGGTATTGATCAACTACTTGCTATCAGCAGTAGATAGGGTATTGATGAAGTACTTGCTATCGGCATTAAATAGGGCATTGATTAACTACTTGATATCAGCAGTAGATAGAACATTGAAGAGCAACTTGCTATCAGCAGTAGATAGGGCATTGATGAACTCCTTGCTATCAGTAGTAGATAGAGTATCGATGAACTACTTGTTATCAGCAATAGATAGGGCATTGATCAACTACTTGCTATCAGCAGTAGATAGGGTATTGATGAACTACTTGCTATCAGCAGTAGATAGGGTATTGACGAACTGCTTGCTATCAGCAGTGTAGATAAGGCATTGATGAACTACTTGCTATCAGCAATAGATAGGGTATTGATGAACTACTTGCTATCAGCAGTAGATAGGGTATTGATGAACTACTTGCTATCAGCAGTAGATAGCACATTGAAGAGCAACTTGCTATCAGCAGTAGATAGGGTATTGATGAACTACTTGCTATCAGCAGTAGATAGAGTATCGATGAACTACTTGTTATCAGCAGTAGATAGGGCATTGATGAACTACTTGCTATATCAGCAGTGGATAGGGTATTGATGAACTACTTGCTATCAGCAGTAGATAGAGTATCGATGAACTATATACTTGTTATCAGCAGTAGATAGGGCATTGATGAACTACTTGCTATATCAGCAGTAGATAGGGCATTGATGAACTACTTGCTATCAGCAGTAGATAGGACATTGATGAACCTCTTCCTATCAGTAGTAGATAGGGTATCGATGAACTACTTGTTATCAGCAGTATATAGGGCATTGATGAACTACTTGCTATCAGCAGTAGATAGGGCATTGATGATCTACTTGCTATTGGCAGTAGATAAGGTATTGATTAACTACTTGCTATCAGCAGTAGATAGGCCATTGATGAACTTCTTGCTATCCGCATTAGATAGGGCATTGATGAACTACTTGCTATCAGCAATAGATAGGGTATTGATCAACTACTTGCTATCAGCAGTAGATAGGGTATCGATGAACTACTTGCTATCAGCAGTAGATAGGGCATTGATGATCTACTTGCTATTGGCAGTAGATAAGGTATTGATGAACTACTTGCTATCAGCAGTAGATAGGCCATTGATGAACTTCTTGCTATCGGCATTAGATAGGGCATTGATGAACTACTTGCTATCAGCAATAGATAGGGTATTGATCAACTACTTGCTATCAGCAGTAGATAGGGTATCGATGAACTACTTGCAATCAGCAGTAGATAGGGTATTGATGAACTACTTGCTATCAGCAGTAGATAGGGTATTGACGAACTGCTTGCTATCAGCAGTGTAGATAAGGCATTGATGAACTACTTGCTATCAGCAATAGATAGGGTATTGATGAACTACTTGCTATCAGCAGTAGATAGGGTATTGATGAACTACTTGCTATCGGCACTAGATATGGCATTGATGAACTACTTACTATCAGCAGTAGATAGCACATTGAAGAGCAACTTGCTATCAGCAGTAGATAGGGCATTGATGAACTCCTTGCTATCAGCAGTATAGATAGGGTATCGATGAACTACTTGCTATCAGCAGTAGATATGTCATTGATGAACTACTTGCTATCAGCAGTAGATATGGCATTGATGAACTACTTGCTATCAGCAGTAGATAGGACATTGATGAACTAGTTGCTATCAGCAGTAGATAGGTATTGATGAACTACTTGCTATCAGCAGTAGATATGCATTGATGAACTACTTGCTATCAGCTGAGCAGTAGATATGGCATTGATGAACTACTTGCTATCAGCAGTGTAGATAAGGCATTGATGAACTACTTGCTATCAGCAATAGATAGGGTATTGATGAACTACTTGCTATCAGCAGTAGATAGGGTATTGATGAACTACTTGGTATCGGCACTAGATATGGCATTGATGAACTACTTGCTATCAGCAGTAGATAGCACATTGAAGAGCAACTTGCTATCAGCAGTAGATAGGGCATTGATGAACTCCTTGCTATCAGCAGTATAGATAGGGTATCGATGAACTACTTGTTATCAGCAGTAGATATGTCATTGATGAACTACTTCCTATCAGCAGTAGATAGGTATTGATGAACTACTTGCTATCAGCAGTAGATAGGCATTGATGAACTACTTGCTATCAGCAGTAGATAGGCATTGATGAACTACTTGCTATCAGCAGTAGATATGGCATTGATGAACTACTTGCTATCAGCAGTAGATAGGACATTGATGAACTAGTTGCTATCAGCAGTAGATAGGTATTGATGAACTACTTGTTATCAGCAATAGATATGGCATTGATGAACTACTTCCTATCAGCAGTATAGATAAGGTATTGATGAACTACTTGCTATCAGCAGTAGATAGGATATTGATGAACCTCTTCCTATCAGCAGTAGATAGGCCATTGATGAACTTCTTACTATCGGCATTAGATAGGGCATTGATGAACTACTTGCTATCAGCAATAGATCGGGTATTGATCAACTACTTGCTATCAGCAGTAGATAGGGTATTGATGAAGTACTTGCTATCGGCATTAAATAGGGCATTGATTAACTACTTGATATCAGCAGTAGATAGAACATTGAAGAGCAACTTGCTATCAGTAGTAGATAGAGTATCGATGAACTACTTGTTATCTGCAGTAGATAGGGTATTGATCAACTACTTGCTATCAGCAATAGATAGGGTATTGATCAACTACTTGTTATCAGCAGTAGATAGGGCATTGATCAACTACTTGCTATCAGCAGTAGATAGGGTATCGATGAACTTCTTGCTATCAGCAGTAGATAGGGTATTGATGAACTACTTGCTATCAGCAGTAGATAGGGTATTGATGAACTGCTTGCTATCAGCAGTGTAGATAAGGCATTGATGAACTACTTGCTATCAGCAATAGATAGGGTATTGATGAACTACTTGCTATCAGCAGTAGATAGGGTATTGATGAACTACTTGCTATCAGCAGTAGATAGCACATTGAAGAGCAACTTGCTATCAGCAGTAGATAGGGCATTGATGAACTACTTGCTATCAGCAGTAGATAGAGTATCGATGAACTACTTGTTATCAGCAGTAGATAGGGCATTGATGAACTACTTGCTATCAGCAGTAGATAGGGTATTGATGAACTACTTGCTATCAGCAGTAGATAGGGCATTGATGAACTACTTGCTATCAGCAGTAGATAGGACATTGATGAACCTCTTCCTATCAGTAGTAGATAGGGTATCGATGAACTACTTGTTATCAGCAGTATATAGGGCATTGATGAACTACTTGCTATCAGCAGTAGATAGGGCATTGATGATCTACTTGCTATTGGCAGTAGATAAGGTATTGATTAACTACTTGCTATCAGCAGTAGATAGGCCATTGATGAACTTCTTGCTATCGGCATTAGATAGGGCATTGATGAACTACTTGCTATCAGCAGTAGATAGGACATTGATGAACTCCTTGCTATCAGCAGTAGATAGAGTATCGATGAACTACTTGTTATCAGCAGTAGATAGGGCATTGTTGAACTACTTGCTGTCAGCAATAGACAGGGTATTGATGAGCTACTTGTTATCAGTAGTAAGATAGGGCCGGCATTGATGAACTAGGTATACCGATGTTGTATATCGGTATACCGATGTTGTATATCGGTATACCGATGTTGTATATCGGTATACCGATGTTGTATATCGGTATACCGATGTTGTATATCGGTATACCGATGTTGTATATCGGTATACCGATGTTGTATATCGGTATACCGATGTTGTATATCGGTATACCGATGTTGTATATCGGTATACCGATGTTGAATATCGGTATAATGATGTTGTACATTGGTATAATGTTGTATACAACATCGGTATAGCTATCAGCAGTAGATAAGGTACCGTATTGATATTGATGAACTACTTGCCATCAGCAGTAGATAGGCCATTGATGAACTTCTTGCTATCGGCATTAGATAGGGCACTGATGAACTACTTGCTATCAGCAATAGATAGGGTATTGATCAACTACTTGCTATCAGCAGTAGATAGGGTATCGATGAACTACTTGCTATCAGCAGTAGATAGGGTATTGATGAACTACTTGCTATCAGCAGTAGATAGGGTATTGACGAACTGCTTGCTATCAGCAGTGTAGATAAGGCATTGATGAACTACTTGCTATCAGCAATAGATAGGGTATTGATGAACTACTTGCTATCAGCAGTAGATAGGGTATTGATGAACTACTTGCTATCGGCACTAGATATGGCATTGATGAACTACTTGCTATCAGCAGTAGATAGCACATTGAAGAGCAACTTGCTATCAGCAGTAGATGGGGCATTGATGAACTCCTTGCTATCAGCAGTATAGATAGGGTATCGATGAACTACTTGTTATCAGCAGTAGATAGGGTATTGATGAACTACTTGCTATCAGCAGTAGATAAGGTATTGATATTGATGAACTGCCATCAGTAGTAGATAGGCCGTTGATGAACTACTTGCTATCAGCAGTAGATAGGCCATTGATGAACTACTTGCTATCAGCAATAGATGGGTATTGATTAACTACTTGCTATCAACAGTAGATAGGGCATTGATGAACTACTTGCTATCAGCAGTAGATAGGACATTGATGAACTCCTTGCTATCAGCAGTAGATAGAGTATCGATGAACTACTTGTTATCAGCAGTAGATAGGGCATTGTTGAACTACTTGCTGTCAGCAATAGACAGGGTATTGATGAGCTACTTGTTATCAGTAGTAAGATAGGGCCGGCATTGATGAACTAGGTATACCGATGTTGTATATCGGTATACCGATGTTGTATATCGGTATACCGATGTTGTATATCGGTATACCGATGTTGTATATCGGTATACCGATGTTGTATATCGGTATACTGATGTTGTATATCGGTATACCGATGTTGTATATCGGTATACCGATGTTGAATATCGGTATAATGATGTTGTACATTGGTATAATGTTGTATACAACATCGGTATAGCTATCAGCAGTAGATAAGGTACCGTATTGATATTGATGAACTACTTGCCATCAGCAGTAGATAGGCCATTGATGAACTTCTTGCTATCGGCATTAGATAGGGCACTGATGAACTACTTGCTATCAGCAATAGATAGGGTATTGATCAACTACTTGCTATCAGCAGTAGATAGGGTATCGATGAACTACTTGCTATCAGCAGTATATAGGGTATTGATCAACTACTTGCTATCAGCAGTAGATAGGGTATTGACGAACTGCTTGCTATCAGCAGTGTAGATAAGGCATTGATGAACTACTTGCTATCAGCAATAGATAGGGTATTGATGAACTACTTGCTATCAGCAGTAGATAGGGTATTGATGAACTACTTGCTATCGGCACTAGATATGGCATTGATGAACTACTTGCTATCAGCAGTAGATAGCACATTGAAGAGCAACTTGCTATCAGCAGTAGATGGGGCATTGATGAACTCCTTGCTATCAGCAGTATAGATAGGGTATCGATGAACTACTTGTTATCAGCAGTAGATAGGGTATTGATGAACTACTTGCTATCAGCAGTAGATAAGGTATTGATATTGATGAACTGCCATCAGTAGTAGATAGGCCGTTGATGAACTACTTGCTATCAGCAGTAGATAGGCCATTGATGAACTACTTGCTATCAGCAATAGATGGGTATTGATTAACTACTTGCTATCAACAGTAGATAGGGCATTGATGAACTACTTGCTATCAGCAGTAAATAGGACATTGATGAACTCCTTGCTATCAGCAGTAGATAGAGTATCGATGAACTACTTGTTATCAGCAGTAGATAGGGCATTGTTGAACTACTTGCTGTCAGCAATAGACAGGGTATTGATGAGCTACTTGTTATCAGTAGTAAGATAGGGCCGGCATTGATGAACTAGGTATACCGATGTTGTATATCGGTATACCGATGTTGTATATCGGTATACCGATGTTGTATATCGGTATACCGATGTTGTATATCGGTATACCGATGTTGAATATCATTGTATATAATGATGTTGTACATCGGTATAATTTTGTATACAACATCGGTATAGCTATCAGCAGTAGATATACCGTATTGATATTGATGAACTACTTGCCATCAGCAGTAGATAGGCCATTGATGAACTACTTGCTATCAGCAATAGATAGGGTATTGATGAACAACTTGCTATCAACAGTAGATAGGGCATTGATGAACTATTTGCTATTAGCAGTAGATATGGCATTGATGAACTACTTGTTATCAGTAGTAAGATAGGGCCGGCATTGATGAACTAGGTATACCGATGTATATCGGTATCGGTATACCGATGTTGTATATCGGTATACCGATGTTGTATATCGGTATACCGATGTTGTATATCGGTATACCGATGTTGTATATCGGTATACCGATGTTGTATATCGGTATACCGATGTTGTATATCGGTATACCGATTTTGTATATCGGTATACCGATGTTGTATATCGGTATACCGATGTTGTATATCGGTATACCGATGTTGTATATCGGTATACCGATGTTGTATATCGGTATACCGATGTTGTTTATCGGTATACCGATGTTGAAATATCGGTATACCGATGTTGTATACCGGTATAATGATTTTGTACATCAGTATAATGCTGTAGAATGTTGTATACAACATCGGTATACCGATATATATATACCGGTATTGTATATCGATACTGATGATAGCATTGACCGTTCTTTTGAATGTGGATCAATCAATTCCTACATGCTATCTACTGAAGATAGCATTTGACAATTTATATTTGAACGGGGATAAATCAATTTATGCTATCTACTCAAGATAGCATTGACAGTTCTATTGAACGCGGATCAATCAATTTCTGCTAGCTACTGAAGATAGCATTTAACCATTCTATTGTACGGGGATCAAGCAATTCGTGCTATCTGCTGAAGATAGCATATGTGAACGGGTATAGCATTTTTCTATTCTATTGAACGTGGACCAATCAATATATGCTATCTACTGAAGATAGCATGTGAACGTTCTAAATTTGGGGATCATACAATTATGCTATCTACTGTAGATAGCATTTGACAATTCTATATTTGAACGGGAATCATTCAGTATATATGCTATCTACTGAATATAGCATTTGACCATTCTATATTTGAACGGGGATCATTTAATTCATGCTATCTACTGAAGATAGCATTTGGCCATTCTATATTTGAACGAGGATCATTTAATTCATGCTATCTACTGAAGATAGCATTTGACAATTATATATTTGAACGGGGATCATTCAATTCATGCTATCTACTGAAGATAGTATTTGACCATTCTATATTTGAACGGGGATCATTTAATTCATGCTATCTACTGAAGATGTATAATGATGTTGTACATCGGTATAATGTTGTATACAACATCGGTATACCGATATACATTGTATACCGGTATTGTATATGGACGGTAGGCCTACTGAAGATAGCATTGACCGTTCTTTTGAACGTGGATCAATCAATTCCTACATGCTATATCTATATACTGAAGATAGCATTTGACAATTATATATTTGAACGGGGATCATTTAATTCATGCTATCTACTGAAGATAGCATTTGACCATTACAATAACGGGGATCAATTTATTTATAAATGCTATCCACTGAAGATAGCATCCACTGGAGATAGCACCTTGATAATGCTATATGATATTGATCTATTCATGTTATCTACTGGGGATTGTAATGCTGTCTATTTGCCTTTTTCTCAAGGGGTGCGGGTGCAGTGGTATAGAGGGGGTTGCCGACCCTCTCCTCTCTCCATTTCCCTCCCTTGAGCTAAATCACGAGCATAAGTTACCAACAGCTTTCATGTATATGATTATAAGTCCATTCTTAGGATCATTTGAACTAAAAATGTTGATACAACTTAAAGGGGGTCTCCGGCAATTCTAACATTATGCCTTATATGTTAGAAAAATAATTATCAAGCATAAATCACATGGGTTTATTAAAAACAAACTCATATTGACCACAGTCGGCTCTCAACACGCGATATTCAAAATTCTCGGCCGTAAAGTTGTCGAGTGCAATGGTGTCTCAGTAATACAATGAAGGGTGACGACAATGGAGCATAAATAACCATTACACCATTGCACTTAGACAATCTCGGCGCGGGAATTTTGAATATCACGTGTTGAGATCCGACTGTTTTTATTCGTGTTTATGGTCAATATGAGATTGTTTTAAATAAAACTACGTGATTCATGCTTGATAATTATTTTTTTTAACATATAGGCCTAAGGCATAATGTTATGATTGCCGGAGACCCCCTTTAACTCCGGCGCGATGTTGTCGAGGTCCTATATAGTTTGGGTTATTCTGTTGGTTCTTGACTAAACATGTATTTTACTAAAGAAACAATCTGGAGACCACCAAAGAGATACTTTTTGACTGACTTTAATATATTAATTTCTTAAATCTGTGATGTGTTTATTTATTGAAATACGAAATTGAGCTGCGATTTTATATGTTTCCCTTGAATTGACCAGATAATTTAAAAAAGTTCGGTGATTTGTACCCTGGCTTGCTCAAGCTCAGCTCAGTCAGTCTACATTAGCGCTATGTGCGCTACACTCTTGACTTCAGTCATCCTGCCATATGCATATTTGTAATCCTTCAAATAACCATCAGGTTCTTCTGAATATTTGCAAGCAAACTGCTACTAACGAAGATTTGCCAATCAGCATACGGGTTTTTCCAAAGTTTCAGAATGTCTTTCTTTGCAGATTGTGATGCACACAGTGGTGATGACTTGGAACGGAAACTTTGTGAACAGAACCTCAACATCCTCCGAAACGTGTTCTTTCGTTTCAGCTTTACCTGAATGAAATGATAATATAAATACGAATTGAGCAATAGTTAGACATAATGCAAATGATATAGACCTTTTTCCCTCTTTCCCATCATGCACTATTCCAGGGGGGTATGAGTGTCGCAAAATACATCATCTCCCGGGGAGTACAGAGTTATGTTCATCACATTCTGGAATACGGACATTTCGACTGGTGCCTTCATCACAAAAAAAAGGAATCCCCGATAATGATGGTAATGGCGCCACGGTCACTAATACCTTTCGGGGGCAAAAAACAACATTTCTATGCCTTATGGACATGGTGTATTCACCCAAAAAAGTTTCCTGTTATTGAAACCTAACTTTGCATACATTTTATAGACCTAATGGTGAAAAACTGATGACGGGATACGCAGTGATATTTTACCGCCGTCCGTTTCACTTTTTTTTCGGAGTTGAAAATAAAACGAACACAAAATCTCTTACACAGATGTTCTGCATCGCTCCGTAACTGCATCACTCGTGTATTCAATAATTGCATAATTAGTAACATCGATGGCCTTTACGATAATCCGCATATATGGAATCAGTATGCCCATATTAAGACAAAATAATTGCAAAGGCCTGGCAAAGACCATCGGATGCACACGATCTATGAGGTTGATGAACTACGTCATACCCCCCTGGAATAGTGCATTGTGGGATAGAGGGAAAAAGGTCTATTGACAAGTGTCGGCGCATCGCAAAATAAGTCTTACAAGAATTGAGAAAATTAATATTCTATTAAAATTTGTATCTTAGAGTTTGAGTCTTCATCATATATTTTCTTTTCATCCTTTATCTGTTTATAAACTATTTTGGTCTTTAATTTTTCTTTAAATCTGGTATGAAAAAGTACGTTGTTAACTGACACAAGTACGATATAAACGCATGATATTTTTTTTTATAAATTGTGTATCATATAATTAATTTATAATAGAGGCCTATAAGTATAAACGCACCTCATAATCTGTCCAACATGCCACATGAGCTTCAACAATTCTGTTGAATTCTTCGGCTTCTGCTAGTTTCTTTTCGATTGTGTTGATCAAACCATAGATTGCCACATTTCTTTGAATGAGATGGTTGCGGACGAACTCATCTTCAACCCGACTTATGAGATATTCATTTAAGTCGGCTAGCAGCTTAAGACCTTCATGGTTCTTTTTGTTTGTGGTGGCAATGTCGGCCGTGGCGCATGGTGCATGGTTGTTGTTCGTGGAATTACACCTGAAAATTACAAATACAAAATTCAAACATAAACCATCATTTATTCATTTATTGTAACTAAAAATACTTAAAATGGCAAACCGTCCTCGCCGGTCTTCCACATCTATCTTGAAATGCTATGCCTATTGATGATAATTATTTAGTCTTAGATAATGCTTTACAGTTCAAGATAATACTTCTAAGCTCGACACTTTTTTAATTTTTTAATGTTGAAACCAATATAATTATATACTTACGGTGCCATGGCCTGCTGCTTTACACATGCATTCATCAAATTATTTGCAACCGCAACTTTCAACAGTGATGACTGCATCTTAATAATCTAAAATTTTGCTTTAGTTTGCTGCACGAACTGAATTTATGAAACTTTATGAAGTGTAGCTTGATTTGGTTTGGTGCTGGTTTGGTGTTAATGTTGTTAGTAACCAATGCGCACGATGCGCGCAGTAAATACGCAACAATAACGCGAGTAACCTAAGCGAAACAATTGAAACACGCTCTACGCATTGCGCAGTACAGGTCACTCGCGTGCCTCGCGTGGACCTGTGCTGCGCATGCGTAGAGTGTGTTTCAATTGTTTCGCTTAGGTCGCGCGCGGTATTGTTGCGTGTTTAATGCGAGCATCGTGCGCACTGGTTACTAACAACACCAAACCAACATCAAACCAAATCAAGCTACACTTACTCAAGTTTCATAAATTCAGTTCTTGCAGTACCGCAAATAAACTAGAGCAAAATTTTAAATTATCAAGATGAAGTCATCACTGTTGAAAGTTGCGTTTGCAAACAATTTGATGAATAAATGTGTAAAGCAGCAGGCCATGGCACCGTAAGTATAAAATTATTATTAGTTTCAACAGTTTAGAAGTAAGTAGGTATACCTTCATGGACTGTTAATCTAAACGTGCTACGACTAATAGCTAACTTCTCAAATATACTCAAGTTAAGCACAGATACAATAATAGACATAATAATAGGCTATGTCACAATAAATTCATTAAAAGACATTATTTATGTTTGAATTTTGTATTTTCATTTTCAGGTGTAATTCCACGAACAACAATCACGCACCATGCGCCACGGCCGACATTGCCGCTATAAACGAGAAGAACCATGAAGGTCTTAAGCTGCTAGCCGACTTAAATGAACATCTCATAAGTCGAGTTGAAGATGAGTTCGTCCGCAACCATCTCATTCAAAGAAATGTGGCAATATATGGCTTGATCAACAAAATCGAAAAGAAACTAGTAGAAGCCGAAGAATTCAACAGAGTTGTTGAAGCTCATGTGGCATGTTGGACAGAGTATGAGGTACGTTTCATAGGCTTATATAATGATAACTTATATTATGCAGAGTAGTGTCATTTTACACAATTTGGACTTTTTCATACCAGATTAAAGAAACATTAAAGACCAAGATATAATATGTAGTTAAGATGAAAAAAATATATGATGTAGACAAAACCTCTGAGATACAAGCTACCGAATGGGCTCGATGTTTATAATCGCAAGACCCGAATCCGCATTATTATATTTTTGAGCAAAGTAAAACCTTGATGCAAAAGTAATAATTTAGTCCTATATAGTGAGGGTGATCTAAAGGAAAAGATCGCCCAAATTATATCTCAAAAGGCCTCAAAATTATCTCAAAATTGACACACAGAAGATTATTTCAACTCAAATAATCCTGGAATAGGCCCTTATTTAGAATTTGAAAACAAAATTATAGCAAAATAGTATTTTTACACAAAATTTTAGAATATCATTAGGGACCATTCACAAGCATTTGTTAGGGGAGGGGCCTGATGCAAACAATTTCATCGCGAAATTTTTTTCGCCCCCTCCTTTTCAGATCTCAAAAATTTCAGCCCCACCTTTTTTTTTTGACATAAAAATTATGGGTCAACCCCATAGAAAAGCATATAAAATCACTTGTCAATTTCATTTGCATTATGTCTAATTATTGCTCATTTCTTATTTTATTATCAATTCATTCAGGTAAAGCTGAAACGAAAGAACACGTTTCGGAGGATGTTGAGATTCTGTTCACAAAGTTTCCGTTCCAAGTCATCACCACTGTGTGTATCACAATCAGCAAAGCAAGACATTATGAAACTTTGGAGAAACCCATATGCTGATTGGCAAATCTTCGTTAGTAGCAGTTTGATTGCCAATATTCAGAAGAATTTGATGGTTATTTGAAGGATTAGAACTATGCATATGGAAAGATGACTGAAGTCGGGAGTGTAGCTCACATAGCGCTAATGTAGACTGACTGAGCTGAGACAGAGCAAGCCGGGGTACAAATCACCGAACTCTGTTTTTGGTCGTTAAATTATCTGGTCAATTCAATGGGGAAACTAAAATCGCAGCTCAATTTCGTATTTGAATAAATAAACACATCACAGATTTAAGAAATTAATATATTAAAGTCAGTCAAAAAGTATCTCTATGGTGGTCTCAGGATTGTTTCTTCAACAAAATATAATTATGTTTAGTCAAGAACCAACCGAATAACCCAAACTATATAGGACTTCGAGTCAGTGGCGTAGCATCATCGGGGCACGAGGTGCTATCTTCAGTGGACGCTATCTTCAGTAGATAGCATTTATAAATAGATTGATCCCCGTTATTGTAATGGTCAAATGCTATCTTCAGTAGATAGCATGAATTAAATGATCCCCGTTCAAATATAGAATGGTCAAATGCTATCTTCAGTAGATAGCATGAATTGTATGATCCCCAAATATAGAATGTTCACATGCTATCTACTGGTCCCCGTTCAAATAACAGAATGGTCAAATGCTATCTTCAGTAGATAGCATGAATTAAATGATCCTCGTTCAAATATAGAATGGTCAAATGCTATCTTCAGCAGATAGCATGAATTTCTTGATTCGCATTCAATAGAATGGTTAATGCTATCTTCAGTAGACAGCATGAACATGAATTAAATTAATGATCCCCGTTCAAACATAGAATGGTCAAATGCTATCTTCAGTAGACAGCAGGAATTGTATGATCCCCGTTCAAACATAGAATGGTCAATTGCTATCTTCAGTAGACAGCAGGAATTGTATGATCCCCGTTCAAACATAGAATGGTCAATTGCTATCTTCAGTAGACAGCATGAATTGATTGATCCCCGTTCAAACATAGAATGGTCAATTGCTATCTTCAGTAGACAGCAGGAATTGTATGATCCCCGTTCAAACATAGAATGGTCAATTGCTATCTTCAGTAGACAGCAGGAATTGTATGATCCCCGTTCAAACATAGAATGGTCAATTGCTATCTTCAGTAGACAGCATGAATTGATTGATCCCCGTTCAAACATAGAATGGTTAATTGCTATCTTCAGTAGACAGCATGAATTGATTGATCCCCGTTCAAACATAGAATGGTCAATTGCTATCTTCAGTAGACAGCAGGAATTGTATGATCCCCGTTCAAACATAGAATGGTTAATTGCTATCTTCAGTAGATAGCAGGAATTGAATGATCCCCGTTCAAACATAGAATGGTCAATTGCTATCTTCAGTAGATAGCAGGAATTGATTGATCTCCGTTCAAACATAGAATGGTCAATTGCTATCTTCAGTAGACAGCATGAATTGATTGATCCCCGTTCAAACATAGAATGGTCAATTGCTATCTTCAGTAGACAGCAGGAATTGTATGATCCCCGTTCAAACATAGAATGGTCAATTGCTATCTTCAGTAGATAGCAGGAATTGATTGATCCCCGTTCAAACATAGAATGGTGTCAAATACTATCTTCAGTAGATAGCAGGAATTGATTGATCCACGTTCAATAGAACTGTCAAATATTTGGGGATCGTACAATTCATGCTATCTGATGAAGATAGCATTGACCGTTGAACGTGGATCAATAAATTCCTGCTATCTACTGAAGATAGCATTTGACAACTATATATTTGAACGGGGATCATTCAGTACATGCTATCTACTGAAGATAGCATTTGACCATTCTATATTTGAACATTCTATATTTGGGAATCATACAATTCCTGCTATCTACTGAAGATAGCATTTTAACATTCTATATTCGGGGATCATACAGTTTATGCTATCTACTGAAGATAGCATTTGACAGTTTTATTGAACGTGGATCAACCAATTCCTGCTATATACCGAAGATTAATGTTCAAATGCTAACTTCAGTAGATAGCATGAATTTCTGGATCTATAAGTTCAAATGTATACCGATATACAGCATCGGTATACCGATATACAACATCGGTATACCAATATACAACATCGGAATACCGATATACAACATCGGTATACCGATATGCAACATCTGTATAGAATGGTCAAATGATATCTTCAGTAGATAGCATAAATTGATTGGTCCACGTTCAAATGGTCAAATGCTATACCCGTTCACATTATGTTATCTTCAGTAGATAGCATAAATTGCTTGATCCCCGTACAATAGAATGGTCAAATGCTATCTCCAGTAGATAGCAGGAATTGATTGATCCCCGTTTAAATATAGAATGGTCAAATGCTATCTTCAGTAGACAGCATGAATTGTATGATCCCCGTTCAAACATAGAATGGTCAATTGCTATCTTCAGTAGATAGCAGGAATTGATTGATCCCCGTTTAAATATAGAATGGTCAAATGCTATCTTCAGTAGACAGCATGAATTGTATGATCCCCGTTCAAACATAGAATGGTCAATTGCTATCTTCAGTAGATAGCAGGAATTGATTGATCCCTTTCAAATATAGAATGGTCAAATGCTATCTTCAGTAGACAGCATGAATTGAATGATCCCCGTTCAAATATAGAATGGTCAATTGCTATCTTCAGTATGCAGTAGATAGCATGAATTTCTTGATTCACGTTCAATCGAATGGTCAAATGCTATCTTCAGTAAATAACATGAACTGAATGATTTGTCTTTCAACTATAGAATGGTCAAATGATATCTTCAGTGAGATAGCAGGAAGTGATTGATCCCTTTCAAATATAGAATGGTCAAATGCTATCTTCAGTAGATAGCATAAATTGATTAATCCACGTTCAGTAGTAGATAGCACAAATTGAATGATTTGTCGGAAAGTAGTTAAATCATCCAACACCTCGGGACCAGTAGTTTTGACTACTTCCCCTCAAAACATGTTGTATTTGTATATTGATTGATCCACGTTCAATAGAATGGTCAAATGCTATCTTCAGTAGACAGCATTAATAAATTCATTGATCATGCTATCTTCAGTAGATAACATAAACTGAATGATTTGTCTTTCAACTATAGAATGGTCAAATGATATCTGCAGTGTGATAGCAGGAATTGATTGATCCCTTTCAAATATAGAATGGTCAAATGCTATCTTCAGTATGCAGTAGATAGCATGAATTTCTTGATTCGCGTTCAATAGAATGGTCAAATGCTATCTTCATTATAGATAACATGAACTGAGTGATCCCCGTTCAACTATAGAATGGTCAATTGCTATCTTCAGTAGACAGGATGAATTGATTGATCCCCGTTCAAATAAATGGTCAAATGCTATCTTCAGTAGATAGCATGAATTGAATGATCCCCGTCCAAGTATAGAATGGTTAAATGCTATCTTCAGTAGATAGCATAAATTGATTAATCCACGTTCAGTAGTAGATAGCACAAATTGAATGATTTGTCGGAAAGTAGGTAAATCATCCAACACCTCGGGACCAGTAATTTTGACTACTTCCCCTCAAAACATGTTGTATTTGTATATTGATTGATCCACGTTCAATAGAATGGTCAAATGCTATCTTCAGTAGACAGCATTAATAAATTTATTGATCATGCTATCTTCAGTAGATAGCAATTATTTGCCACGAGAGCAATTCTTTTTATAAAATACGATAAAAACAATAGGTAAAAATGAAACAAAGTAACGACATCAGATAGTTCAATTTCCACATAAATAATGATTCCTTTATTTGCACCAATTGTCACAAATATACAATAGTAAATCTTCATCAATCAACAATATGTCATCATAATAATTTTCATCTGTGAAAAATATTCACAGAAAATAGTACACAAATTATCTTCACTACGATTAAGAACTAGACACTAACACGATTTTATAATACTTCTTTTCATGATGTTTGTTTATAAAAATGTATGTATACTGTGTTTTGCTTTTTATAGACACTACAATTACTATACTGTTTGATGTGCTACGCAATATTTTCTATTACGTCTATATCGGCCTACTATAATGTGCACATAGCAAAAAATATTTTAAACAACTCGGGTTGTTTAAGTACCTGTAAACAACCTAACAAGTTGTTTAAACATGTCATGTAAACAACCCGAGTTGTTAAAATTAATTTTTAAACAGCTGTTTAAAATATTTTTTGCAGTGACGTCAGCTCTAATATTCTGTATAAACAGTTGACGAATTAATTCACGGATCTTAAAGAGGAAGCCCCATCAGAGTAGTTCTTCTGGGGTGAACCAAACCTGCCTGGTTATCAAATTAATCAGTGACAAGGTTATCTCTGAATTTGACAGGTGCTAATTGATGTTTTAATGTTATTGCATCAATTAGCACCTGACAAATTCAGAGATAACCTTGTCACTGGTTAATTTGATAACCATGCAGGTTTGGTTCACCTCAGAAGAACTGCTCTGGCGGGGCGTCCTCTTTAAGATGTATTGGACTACAGTGATATGCGTAAAATAATGGTAGAAAATGTGGTTTTAAACAGGACCAAAAATCTTTGCGTAAAAAAACTTGTTTTTAACATTAATAAAAAGCAGTCTGCTTCGACTGTTCGTTTTAATTTATAAAACAGTGTAAAAGTCGCTTGCATTTTTTATTTTCAAATCGTACAAATTTAAAAACAATAATGCTGTCATTGATTTGTTTGTTGACACAGTGTGTTCATAATTATGTACAATTACAATGTACGTACATGATTCTGATACAGTTTTACGGTCGGACATTTCGAGGGCTGAGAACCAGAAAGCTGTAACTCACAAAGGAGTGAGTTAAGGCTTTCTGGACTCTCAACCCTCGATTTGTGTCAGTCAGTAAAACATTATAACATAAAATAGCTCCTTTTATGAAACCCGGTTTAAATTGATAAAAAAGTGAAATTTTAAAATTGCAATGATTGGTTAGCCAAGTAAAGATTTACTTGAGGAGATCACCCAACAGGTTCTAGCAATTGACTTTTATGACATTTATATTTTCTCTCAATAAATTAACAATCTATGGTTACTTGGTTAGGGTATCATTTTGATATTTTTGGTACATTAATTTGCCTTATTTTGGCGAATAGTATAATTATGAATAGAGATAGTAGGTAGCTTTTGAAAATGAGCAATCACAAGCCAGTTCTTTTTTAGAACTCCCGATCATTAATGGTACAACAATGTGCCGGGTCCTTTAATTTAATATTGCGACATAATACTTGTATTTTACTGGCCTTATAATTATCATGAAGTTATGAGCTCATGACCGACACTTTCAATAAAATATGAATCTATTCTACAAAATGATTTGTTTTTGATTGTATAAACTCAATGTCGGAGATATTTTCAACAACCTCATAGGCCTACTTGGATCATAAACTATAGGGCCAATTTTTATTTAAAATCTTAATCACACACCCTACTTTTTGATGAACTTTTTTTATTTAAGAAAATGCTCTGTCACGGTTTACGAAAAAATAAGAGGGCTTCTGGCGAGAGCGCAGTGAAGTTGGAAAAAGCCAAAAATACAGGGCGCCATAATATCTGGATGAAAGCGCGAAAAAATATGATAGTACATGCGAACCCCCCAAATGGGAGTGAGTATGTAATTAAAACCCCAATTAGCCTTTTCGAGATATGGCGGACACAATATGATGGCGCTGCACGAAGTGGGTTAAGTCTTTTGAATTTGCCGGGTTTTACCCAGATTGAAGACTGCCCTCCTTTTGTGTACGCCATACTTCGAAAAGGCTAATTGAAAGCTGCCATTGCTGATAATATCCCCGGATAATATCTCGGACATGCTGTAGAAGTTCGAATACCTTGTATTTTGCATTAAGTTAACTGTGGTTCAAAAGTACATACAATTTTGGACAACTTGGACACCCCTGGACGACACCAACGTATCCAATGTATATAGACACTTCACAGTAGGTTGTTTCATAAAAAATATTTAAAAAACAATAAAACTGGTTTTCAGTGAAACATTTTGGAAGGTACAAACGTTTAGGGTGTACTTAGGATTGTGTTTGGTGGGAATATTTGTAGATTAGGTTTTCCTGCATCGTATCTTTAACAAAGACGTCTGATAGGCCTATAGAAAAGAAAATAATATTATGGGAAGGAATTATTGCAAAGATCACGACTTTAATTTGTTAATAATTACCAATATTTTGGGTGGTAACTCTAGATTTTAGATTTTAAAAATCCCATATTCCGAATATAGTCATACGATTGAATTATTTTCATAATTTCCTTTTCAAAACAATATACTTTCATATAGTTACCTAAGATACAGTGAAAATAAAGTCGAAACAATTTTCCTCCCCACACCATGCGTGCACCCGTAATTCATTATGATTGTTGTTATTAATCATAACAACTCAAAACATTTCACTGTGAAAACAAAGTTCTAATACAAAAGTCCACTTGATTTTAAATTCTTTCATTGATAAGCATAGTATTTTTATCCAATAAAAAAATAATAAAACCAGTAGAATAATGTTATAAAGCATAGAACATCACCAGAGCTTTAAGAGTTTGTGATGATCACAAAAAGTGTCGTTATCTACCAAATTGCAGCAAAATAAATCAAGTTACTTCTAATGCGTAAAAATGCATCCCTTTATACCCTGTCTCTGACGGTTTGAAGTGAATGTCGCCATCTTTCGACGATTATCAGATATAAAGTTTTTGACGCTCGACTGCTGATAAAAAGAAACAACTCTTTCGGGCTATATACTCTACAGTAATGTAAAATGTGGCATTGCCACTGACAATTTTAAAAACCAAATAAAACAACTTTGGCTATTTTCAGTAAATTATGGCAAACAATTCTACAACTTACAATAAATAACTATATGACAAGTTACTGTTTTTGCACAACAAAATAATCGGTGGAAACTCTTCCAAATAGCAAGTGAAGAAATCTGACATAATACTAAATACTTGTCGATGAAATATCAACATAAATGCAGGTTTTATGATGTTACAATGTTCATTTATACCAATCATTTACTTGGTATCTATAATCATCCATAATGTCACTATAGTGATTAAATAAATAATCACTAAAAACAATCCACATTTCACGATCTGGACAACTCAACTCCCGGACTCAACTGCAGCACACAGCACTCTAATTGCGGAATCCTTTTCTGGTCTGGTACCGTATTTCGATGTATTTCGATGGAAAAGACTTCTGGCTCAAATCAGCTCAAACAGCAGGCTGACTTTATCCAAAAAGCTCCAAATGACTTCAGAAACGTGTATTCAGTTCAGACCGCTCCAGTTATATGTCAGCCTTGTTCAAATGCGAAGTTAGCACAACTCAAAAGTCACAATAAACAACATAAAAAGCCGTTTTTGTGTGACGATAATATAATAATAGTGACCACCATGTTACAATATATGAAACAAGTTCACGTTTTGTCCTCACAAAATATACACACACAATTTATATCAACGATGTCACCACACACCCTCCGCTACTTCGTGTGTAAGAGTTCTACCGAATCCATTATGTGGTCCACCCGGTGTGTGCGCTCTAGACGGAATAAATCTGTCACTTGGACGAAAATCACCCGACATGGGAACGGGTTCGGGACTCGGTGTCATGTCTTTGTGAGGAAGGAACTGGGCACCTTCCGGGGGTAGTCCGCCTAAATGATGTGGAATAGGTGGTTCAAGACTTGTTAATGGTCCACCAGCTTGTGATACTGGAGTAAGATAACCGAGTTCTCCTTGCATCTCCGGTGGGGGTTGTCCGCCGGGAAAGAAATCGTAATACCCGTGTGGTCCATAGTAGTCTGGATGGCCATCTGAAATGAACAAAAGAAGACAGATAGAAATAGATTAAATTATGATGAAAATTCATAACAATATTCCTGAAAATTCAATACAAGGTTATTATTAGTATAACTGAAGATGATAATGCAAATTTATATACATGATGTACTAAGTTGCATTTCACCCACGTTTATTGGAAAAGGTATGAAAAAGAGCACCTGATAGAACTCTCAACCCTCAAAGAAATCACGAAACACTAGGATCCACAACATGCTCATCTATCAGGGCACAGTTCTTTAGTTAACCCCAATACATTTGTACATTCATTGAATGACCTGTGACAATTTGGGTACCTAAACTCATACCGTAAACGTTCGCCTAATGGCGCTATAGAGCCCATGGAAATGAGAGAGCGCCATCCCTGTAAAAGCCGATTATTATCACTGATCATTAAGGGTACGTGTAGTTAAAGGGTGAAACATATCGACACACACAATTATGAACAAGATCGAACAAACTTGTTCATGATAATGCGGTAATCATTCACCTGATACGTTGTGGCCCAGTGAGCAGAGCATTAGACTATAGTGCGAGGATAAAGAGAACTTGTAGAGAAGATTGATGGTTCGAATCTCATGCAGTAATATCTGACAGATTATGATGTCTGTCAATGTTTTTTTTTCTGATTTGAGGAAATTTTATTCTCTATTTTCTTGATTTTATCTTTAACATTGTTTATAAAATTTTATTATTTTATCTTGTATGTGTCTTTTTTCATGATTCTTTGTTTTTATCGTTTCATTTTAGAGTAACTCAATCCATTCAATCAAATGTTGTAATGAACCTATTTGATTGTATAGGCATTTGTTATGTGTGTGAGACGAACTGTCCCGTGCGATATGTCTTTCAATTCGCGCGAGTGTCCTTGCCTATGCATCAGTGGTCATAAGAGGTATATCATTTTATTCGAAGGGGGTCCCAAATATACGGGGGTCATAAAGTCTTGGAAAGAATAATAGGAGGGGGTCAGAAAATGTTTTATGACCAAAATGTAGGGAGTCACACGATGACCCCAGAAAGTGTGTTATTTTATTCACAAAGACTGATTTCAATACAATTTTGGGGTTTGGGTTCATAAAATTTTATTGACGCAGACTTTTTATAGATTTGGGACCCCCCTTCCGAAAAAAAAAATGATAGCCCTCTAAGAGGATTCAAAAGATAACCTGTGCCCCATAATCCCTAGCTATATTTGTTTGAAACTGTTCCACGTAGGATGTATCATAATAGGCTCAGTCCTCAAATGATATAAATAAAATTTGAATGAGTGAACGAACAAAATCATACAACGACCAACTGAATAGAGGCTGTGCATATGACGTATCATCCCGTAAATATGGCGGACTACTCAAATGCATTCAACAAAAGCATGATTGCATCTACCGCGACAGTTCGTCTCACACACATAACAAATTGCACCACGATCAAATAGGTTGATGACAACATTTGATTGAATGGACTGCACTGCGCCATGATTACGGGGAAGAAACCGGTTCAAATCCTTTGTTTGGAGCCAATCGATAAACGCAAGGCCTCTATAGCTATCATTGAATACTGGTTAGGATTCCACAACACAATGAGAACATGTTATAAGGCGCTTTGGAAGGCACACAATACCCCAATGGCGTTCCATATTATGTGCACTCAACAACTATTCAGTATCGAAGCCCGGTATCGAAGTTACGTAATGTTACTATGTCAACGGGATCACGCGCTTAAGTAATGAACCACGATCGAAACAATCAGTACACAAAAAGGCATACCAAAATAGCGTGATCGTAATGATCGCCATACAAACAGTGCTTAGTTACGATACCATCACGGAGTTACGTAACTACTTCGTGGTCTGATAGTTATATGATCAATGGCCTGATCTACTTGGGTTCGATCCTTTTAAGAAAAGAAAAAATAACTGATCATTTATAATGCATAAATGAATAAAGTAATGTAGTTACACAATTTGAAACATTGAAGCCGTTCTATTTTTCAAAGGTCATTTAACTGTTAAATGTAGTGGAATATATCACGCATTGATAGGTAGCAGGTGGAGCAAATTTTGTCAGCGGTTTTTGTTGCCGTTTGTTCGCAGTGCATATTTATCTAAAAAAATAAGAAAATTAAAATTAAATTTTAAAAAAATCACAATATTCGTTCGTAAAATGGGGACAAAATCCCAAAATCTTGACCCTTCTTCACATAAAAGTGGGGGCAGAAATCAAGATTCGAACAAGTACCATTCACCATTCAAGGCGCACCCTCTACCGACTGAGCTAACGGGTCAGACAATAGAAGGATGAAATTTTGAACTGAAGAATATTAAAAAAATATGAAGAAATTACAATGTTTTAAAAAGATTTGCCAAAATGAGTTTTACAAATTAAGTCCAATGGCACTTTGAGAAAGAATACCTGAAGAAACCCCAAGACATTTGCTGCTCTAGCAACTAACCTAGTGACCTAAAGTATTGGGTCATGTCACGATATTTTTTCTGAGGCATTATGTCCAGGTTGCTCAATTTAACATACACGTATCCTTAATGCTGTTGAGATTTTACAAGGATGGCGCTCTCACATTTCTAAGAATCCAAAAGCGCCATTAGGCGAACGTTTACGGTACTCTGCAACTTGAGGTCCAATTTTGTACTACCACTGTTTAATTGAGGTTATTGAACTATGCCATTGGGATGAGGCCATTGTGGTCCATAGTGAAAGGTTCTCATACAGCAGACGATTCTTAAATGGTTGCTTTATGATGGTGCCATTTGGCAGCCAAAAAGAAGACCCGTTTGGATCTTTTTGGTGGCCTGCGACTTGAAACATTATTGGTTTTTAAAATCAACAGAGTGTGTTTATTTTTAAAGCTATATGTTGCTAAAATTCTTCAAAGAAACTTTGTATCTCGATGTGTGATAACTTGATGCATCTTCCGCGACCTCTTCTTTTGACCCCAGATTGCGTAACCCGCATGATACAGGACTGTGAACCACATCATGCATGGTCAGTGCTCTTCAAGGATGTATCTACTACCCAACACAACACAGCCGTTATATCTCCGTGTTTCGTTTTTACAAACGAGTCAGCCGACATGTGGTTTCTTGTGAAAATCTTCTGCTCGAACTCTTCACGGTTCATCTGCAAAATTTATCTCAAATTTCTCGTTGGTCGTAGCTTTATAGCCCCGTTGAGTATCCATCCAAACCGGACTCTTCTTCTTGTACATGCATGTTAGCAAACACTGACAGTTCATTGAACCAGTGACGATTCTAAAATATTCAGAGCAATTTCTTAGGTTTCATTGGAAAATGCCAAACCGGAAGGTTTGTAAGGTGGCGTTGACATTTTGATCACGTTGATAGGTTGTTTGGCCAAGTTTTCCGTATTTTTCCTCAAAATCCGCAGTTTGAAAATGCTTATCAAGTTTGCTACGGTGCGCGGTTAGCGTCACCCTACATTTCCTAATCTTGGATGTCACTAACGGGATATCTCGTTAAAGTTCAATGAGCAAATTCTCACTTCAAACAAAATACATCAAACAAAATACAATGGGCACAGAGAGATTCGACCAAAAACGCTATTGAATATTACAGGAGAAACTATGGATCATTTAAGCGGTTTTGGCATCAAGTTCCCTGCGGCCGGCTTCACCGTGGCCGGCCGAAGAGATTTTTGTCGCGGTGAGACATTGTAGGGTGGTCTCATTCGTGTACCTATAACATTGCTGGAATGCCTTGGGTGACACCAGGCTTTTGGTATCAAGACTTGAAAGTTTACTTCAAGCGTGTGACAAATTGTTGGAAAAGATCCCACAAAACTTTAAACAAGAAATGAGATTTGCAACGTATACTCTTGATGTGTGCGAGGAGGGCTTCTCACTACGTCAAGATTGTTCAAGTCCCACTTCTGACAACTAAAATGCTGTGTTTCACTTGTACGTATATCTTTGCAATTCAAAGTGGTCATTTAGTCATTAGAGTCAACATACATTGCATTTATGAGTAAACCAATGGCGAGTTATAAGTGTGTCTGTTTGTTAACGCGAGTTATAAATAATTCAGTCCTGCATTTTTCACAAAACGTGGCTTTGACACACAACTCAACAGCAACATGGCACAAAAAGACACACAAAATGGAGTCAAACGTCTCAGTATCAAATAATATCATTATTAATATTATTATTAATATAATTTGTCCCTTTCTTTGCTATTCCTATGATAAAATCTTGTTTATAAAAAATAGCAGTATAAGACAGGGTTTCCCTTAATGAATTCAAAGTTCCAGATACAAACTCGCCTCCCTTTAACTCCTTTAATTCTTAATATATTCAACTACACCTCTGAATTGCATAAATCCACCACCAAACCGGTATATGTGATAGAAATTTATCTGTATCATTTTGACGTGAGATCATTTATAAAAACACATCATTTATCGTGGAAATCGGCGACATCAGGAGATCTCTAATAATTCCTCACCCTGCTATTATGGGGTTACTTATAATATCTTATAGCGGTAACTCAAGCTAGCAGCCTTTCGATATTCGCGATAAGGCATGCCACAGCAGTATATAAATACAGCAAACGCGACGGAGCGTTACGACGAAACCGATGAAAAATGATGCAGACGCGAAAGTGATACACGCCAAGATCAAGTTTTGTTAGCGATAAACGCGTGAAGCTGCATAATTTGCCCGACTAGGGAAAGAATAAACTATGAGTCTTGTCTCATCTAGCTATAGCCAGCTCTCTACACGGGTCCTTTAAGAGCAGAGTGTTCTGTCGTTATGGTCTGTCTGTCTATCCCCGTATGTTTATACCCAACTAAATCGTTAGGCACGTTCTGTATGCTTAATGTGTCACGGTGCAGATACTTCACCAGATGTGTCGTCATTTTTCATCCGAGCTCACGACACGGACAGTGAGATGCGGCCTGATATATTAGCCTATATACCTTTTACACTTAAGGTACACTGTCGGTTTTTAAGGGATATAAATCAGAAACCGTTACCATGAAAGTGATCATGTGTATGAATCTATGACGATCCATGATATCTCCTTAATCATACAGTAAATGTCGAATTTGCCGTAATTGTTCGTGCTCTATCCACCGCCCAACCCTAATATCATTCATATTTGGGACGTTTCAACAAAACCTAAATAAGACGTGGTTATGTTAATCGTAAGTTATGTTGATCATCATCCGGGATCCGGGACCATATGTATTTAGGTTTCCAACCATTGTGTCATTTGGGGTCACAAACTCATTTACAAGTTAGTAGTCTGAATTTTAATCAAGAAACTTGTGTCGTGTTCCGAAAAGATAGGGAACCTCTGGTCTATACGGATACGGCGGAATTCCACTAAATTAAAGACACTACCAATTCTATATATTTCACTTTTTAGTCGATATTTGTATGGAACATAATGCATGATGCAAATCAAATAGATGAATAATTAATAAACCTAATATGTAGCGTCCTCTAGCAAAATAGACACCATGCGAAACGTCTTATGCCATGTGCCGTCTAACATCCCGACTTCTAAATTAAAGTCAGTTCTGGCCCCCATGTTGGCATAAACAATAATATTAATACCCCATACCCCAACCCAAGTTCATGTCCATGAAGCCATACCTCTGACATTCGTATAGAGCAAAAAGAGGGACAAAACTGAAAAGATGACATCATCGAAGGTGGGGATCCATTGGTGTGGAGGGATGGCGAAGATGGCACAGCCTTAGGGAGAATCTAACACGATGTGCTCATCCCATGATAGACGAGTGGATAAATAATGGAGTACCGTAGACATCGGCAGTATTCTATAATGTCTTAAAGGTTCGTATTAGCCATGTGCCCGTTACATTATGATGAGAAAGAAACCGGGGAAAGAACCTACTCACACTAGGATCCACAACATGCTCATCTATCAGGGCACAGTTCTTTAACACCAATACATTTGTATATTCATTGAATGACCTTTGAAGATTTGGGTACAAAAACTCATACCCTGCAACTTGAGGTCAAATTTTGCACCATGATTGTTTAATTGAGGTTATTGACAGATGCCATTGGGATGAGGCTATTGTGGATCATAGTGCTATTCAAGGATGAGCAGATGGATGGATGGACCTGAAGATGAATTCACACTCAGTCGCCGAGGAAAAAGTCGATTGATTTTTGACCCTGGTTTTACTAATGAGGAAGAGCGTTTTTTGCTGCTTTTTAGACTGATCAGTCGAAAATCAGTTGCTCATAGACGTTAGTGTAAACTCAGCTTCATAATCATGATAATCATATTAATCAGTTTTGAGGTAGTGATGTCTTTCAAAGTTTTTAATACGGGTAACAACATTTTTGTTGCCGTACGGTATGTTGAATTTGAAATCGGTATACTGATGATAAGCTAATACTGATGTGAACTGCAGTCATTTTAGACGCACATGTTCTTGATGCACATACACACTTTTAAGAAACGATGCAAGTGACAAATAAAGTTGCACCTTCTTTGGTTACATCAAATGGTTCCCAATGAGCCTCCTCCTAGTAACATCAGTAAAGAGGAAAGAGCTGCCCTACGTGAACTTAAAGAGGACAAGGACATAACGATCTTACCCGCTGATAAAGGGCGTGCAACGGTGATTTTGAATAAGACCGATTATCAAGATAAAGCAAACGATCTTCTCAATGACACTAATACTTATAAGCCGCTTAAGCGTGACCCAACATCGATGTATCGCAATCAGCTTATTGAAGTTCTTCAATCACTTCGTGATGAGGGTGTTATTAATGTAATCACTTATCGTCAATTATACCCCACTTCATCGGACACTCCAAAGTTCTACGGACTACCTAAAGTGCATAAGGACGCGTGCCCTCTCAGACCCATTGTGTCAAGTTGTGGATCTATTACCTACAATACTGCCAAATTTATTTCTAAGATACTTGCACCATTAGTTGGCAGTACACCCAGACATCTCAAGAACAGTGAGGACTTGGTAACCAAATTATCTGCTATCAAACTCGCGGACAATGAAAGTCTGGTCTCGTATGATGTGAGCGCTTTATTTACCAGCGTTCCTGTGGATGAAAGTTTGGACATTATCCATAAGCGTCTCACCAACGATGATACACTTTCCACCAGAACCACCTTGAGTCCCAAGCAGGTTATTGATCTCCTGAGAGTCTGTCTGAAGACCACATACTTCACCCACAATGGAACCTTCTATACCCAAATAGAGGGCGCCGCTATGGGCTCCCCCGTGAGTCCCATTGTCGCGGACTTGTTCATGGAGGACTTCGAGGACAAAGCGCTCTCCTCCTTCCATTCCCCACCACGGTTCTGGGGACGCTACGTCGACGACACCATGATAGTCCTCAAAACGTGTGACATTGACAACTTCACTATCCATCTCAACTCTGTGCATCCCGCAATTAAGTTTACGGTTGAGCGAGAGGACAATCAGTGTATAGCTATGTTAGATGCTCTTATCCGAAGGATTTGGACGGATCACTCTCATTCAGCGTGTACAGAAAAGCTACTCACACTGATCAGTACTTAAATTTCAATAGCCATCAACCTCTCGAGCACAAACTGGGTGTTATAAGAACACTTAAACACCGTGCCAATGTCATCTCTTCTGACCATGAGAGTCTGGAACAAGAACTTCACCATGTTCAACAAGCATTGTCTGTTTGTGGCTACACTAAATGGGCCTGGAACTTAACTGGCAGTAATAAGATCACTCCTAAGCCTCTTGCTCAACGTGATACGCCCACGGTGGGTCACATAAGCCTGCCTTACATCCAAGGGGTTACGGAAGCCCTCAGCAGGAAGATCAGGAAAGCAGGGGTAACGGTTCATGTCCGACCTATTAACACTATCCGCAATATGCTTGTCAGTCCTAAAGACAAAGTTAGCAAATCCGACCGTACATGTGTTGTCTACGACATTCAATGTGAAGATTGTGACTCTCGGTATATTGGAGAGACAGAAAGACCCCTTTGCAAACGGTTGAAAGAACATAATCGCGAGAGCTCACCGGTTGGGTCCCACATGAAAACTCATAGTCATCAATTCAAGCCTGAAGAAGTGGACATCTTAAATACAGACTCTAGATGGTTCCAGCGGGGGGTGAAAGAATCCATATACATTGCTGCTCACAACCCGGATCTCAATAAGGACAGAGGCCGCCACCACCTACCAGCCGTCTACCAACCTGTCATCCTGTCATGTGACTCTGACGTCATATCTAAGTCACATGACCAAAATCCCGCTCCAGTCAACCACTCTTGAAAAAGTCTCGTCGGATGACGGACGAAAATTTGAGTAAGTCAAATTTTTTCTTAAGTTGTGTGACCAGTTTAAACTTACCTCAAAACGGTTCCCAATGATTTCATATTAAATAAACCAAATA